>NC_056746.1:1447672090-1448034590 GCF_019279795.1 Protopterus annectens | reverse complement strand
TCATTGAGTTAACTCTAGAGGCCAAAATCATTGAGATATCTCAGTGACTCAGTTTTCTATAAAGAATCTGTTCACACGTGAGTTAACTTCTGGACTTCTTTCAGGACTATTTCTTTTCTTGAGAGGGTCAAGCACCTTAATATTGAAACATCTACTGAGTTATTTGTTAGTTAATTAGTTTATTTATTTATTGTTCCTTGACATACCCCTAAGTTAACTATCAGCTGTTCAACACTCTTTTTTTTGCTATTAACTTTTCTAGCTCTGGTACTATCTACTAAATGGGTATGAAGAAAGTCTCCCTTCACTTTCTTTATGAAAGCATAGCTGAAGCATTCATTTAGCAGCACTGCTTCATTACAATCTCTTTCTACTCAACTCCAGTTCATTTTGCCTAATTTCTTATATTTCCTATTATCTGTCTTTACTCTCTTATCTGTGTATATTTTTGTTCTGTCTTTCTGAAAGAATTTATTACTTTTACAGGAATATTCTCCAATTTCTCTCTTTTTTTAATTTCTCCAAGTCTTTTGTGTTTCTAATACCGTGACGGGAATGAACTACTTTCCTAAGTCAAAGTATGATTAAAGCTCATGAAATTAGTATTCTTTCAATCTTTGAGATTAGCCAGAAGTGCTCTTCGCAGCATCCACAAAATGCCCAGTAATGACTCCTTCTGCAATTCGTATGGATTTACATGTATTGATAACATATCTAAGTGTGACTGTAAATTCTTTTTTATAAGACACATTGCTCCTCCAACTATACTACTACTATTGGAATTGTCTAGGTATCCCTCTTCCACATTGCCCACATTTCCTCCTGCAAGTCCTGGTATTTTATGACTTTGGGTTGCTCTGTTAAAACTCTGTAGTCACTAGGTGTAGCAAATTCAATGATCAATGCTACTTTTGTTTTCATTTCATGGACTACTATATCTGTTTTTCTGACATCTATTTTTTGAACTGTTGGAAATGGGCATCCCATGTGGTACAAACTTCATTTTCTATAATGATTTGTGGCTCATATTTCCAGTGTTTTTCAGCCACTTCAAAACCATAATGTTTACACAATGCAACAGTCTTCCACATTATTATGTCTTTCAGTATACAGTCTTTCTGGCATTAGTATATCACAACCAGCAACAAGACGTGTGACTGTTTTGCAAAACCTACAGTTTTCTGTTTTTTCCCACATGTTCAATGGACTTTGTAAACCAGTTTGCATGTAGTCCACTATCTTGGACTGTTGATATTAATCTTTCTTCTTTTGGTTTAAATTCACCTCTCCTTAACCATTCATGCATTTGATCCTGATGAACATGAGGTTGTTCCAAGAATTTTCTATACTTGCAACTATATTCATTTTTCACATGTCTTGCCTTCTCATCTGATCCTTCACCTTATGTTCTTTCTTTATTTTTGACACATTCAGTTGCTGCCTGATTTTTATCTACTTCTGGTATGATTTCCATTCCTGCTTGATGCTAATATGCTTCTGCAAACCTAAGCAGGGAAATCATCTTAGACTTATTCTCCTCATGTTTTAAAACTTTCACTACATTTGGGTTCTGTGAGGTCTGCGGATATGTATGCAGTCCCACAATTGCTGATCTATACATGTAATCAATTTCAAGGAGGTCCATAGCTCCTTCAGCATAGGGAATATATAGTCTTGGTATGCAGTGATTTTTATAAATCATTTGATAAGCATGAAGCATCCTTCTTGTTTTCCTTTCCAACCTATACAACACCTTTTGGGGCCAGTCAGTCACTCCAAAACTGTAAGTTAGGACAGGCTGAGCAAACTGGTTTATAGCTTGGACTTTGTTCCTAAATGTCAACCCTGTTTTCCGCATTAATTTAAGTCTTCTAAAATATTCCTAAGTTTTATTCACATTTGTTTGTGTTTTATTGTTGTTCCATCATCAATTCCCAAACATTTCTGTACTCCTGTTGCTTAAGTTCTTTTGTATCACATTCTTGTCCCAAACTGATGTTTTCCTGGTGCTGCAGCTTTCCTGCTTTAAAGGCTGCTTTTGTACATTTATCAAGACTTTATATCATCTGAAAAAGTTTTGACTACATGCAGTTGTGTTTTCAGTTCCTCATCTGATGAGCTATGCAGTTTTAAATTATCTACAAAAAGATGACAATTATTTACACTTTGTTGTTTTTGGTAGCCAGATTGTAGCCATGATGTAATCTGTTAAGTAGACAGCTTAATTGTTAAGGGCAAGACAAAAGAGCAACAGTGACAGTCAGCGTGGAATATTCCACTTTCAAATTTTATCCCTAGGAATAATAATTTGTCCTTTAGCATGGCTTAACTGCAAAGAGGTATGCCAATGTTTCATGGTCTCTGTAATGTAATTGATCAGTGTAGGGTGTATCTTACAGATTTTTAAGCACTCTTTTATCCATGAATGTGGTATACCATCAAATACTTCTTAGTAATTTATCCATGCCATAATTTGATTCTTCCCATTTTTACAGTTCTCCATTATGACTTTAACAACAAATGATCCTTTGTTCCATATGACTTTCTTTTATTACCCCTTTGTTCTATTGCTATGATTGACTTTTCTCTAAATGACTATAAACTCTGTAGGCATCAATTCCAGTGTATAATTTATATGTTGTCAGAAGGCAAGTTATTGGCTATAGTTTTTACGATAGCTTGCAGGTTCACTCTTAAGTAGGAGCATTGTTTTTCCTGTTGTTATCTAGGCTAGTGCTGTTCGGGGAACACATATAAATAGTTCTTGCTCATGGCTAAATCTTCATGTAAAAACGTTAATACTTTTAGCCAGACTTTAGGTACTGCATCTGGGCCTGTGGTTTTCCAGCTAAGAGCTTTTCTGAACTTTGTTTCAATCTCATTGGTGCTACTTCATGCCATTTTGCCCAGTTTGTTATATTTTTCTTTACTCTCTTATGTATGTGCATATTTTTCATTGTGTCTTTATGAAGGAATGCATCACGTTTACTTGAGGAATGCTCCCCCCTTTTCTTCATTAGTATTTCCTTGTAATTTCAAAGTGCTATGCCCTTCCATAATGTTTGGTGTCCCCTCCTGTGAGAACCATCCAAAGAGTTTTCCCATTTTCTTTGCATGTGTATTTGCTTTAGACATGAGTGCTCTGTTTCTTTCATGGCTATTGTGATGATACATTTCATCAGGTCCCCTTTATGCACTTCTGCTAGAGGTTTTCTGAGGTTCTTTTCCAATTTGTCAGTATTTTCCAAAAGTTCATAAACTTCATGTTTGACGGATTTGATTCTGCCATTCAGGTTAATGTGCACATTTTATCTGTCTTGGTCCTAAAAAATGTACACTTCCAGGTCATTGATCCTTTTTTCTTACCCAACTGATACCATCAAGTCTAAGGTTATGCAGTTTCTGTAATTCAGGTATGATGATGCCCTGTCTAAATCATGACTAATGAGTTTGGTTTTAGGTATGATTATAGGGTGTCACCAAGATTTTTCAGATTATGCAACAGCATGATCTATATGTTTCAGCCTGCCAAAGTACAGGCATCACCACAAAATATAGACATACATTGAACAGTGCATGCTTCTAAGCAAAATACATTTTCAATATGTTTCATGCCAATCATTTTTCTTTCTTTACTGTGATTTTTGAAACTATCACCATTGTATATAGGTCATTACTAGGCTTTCAGAATAAGAGCCATTTTAAGACGAACCAAGCTTATCCCAAATTTACCAAAATATTGCTGACGTATATCCAATACCCCAAGGAATTTTACAGTTCTGATATAGGCTTTACACATCAAGCATTCAGAGGCTGCTCATGTCCATTAAGGGGATATGGGCCAAACCAAGGGTAAAATTACAATTTCCCATGCATCGGTCCAATTTACATTTAAATAGGGATAGGGATGAGCTCTGCTTCACATTGATGGGAATCCTGTTCCAGAGAAGGGGTAATCTTTGAGACACATACCTGTCCCTCCAACATGTCCTGTTTATGTTGCCATGGAGGTTGAAGTTCCTAGATCAGGTGTTTCTGATGCTAATTGTTTTGCAGATGTACAGCAAATCCAACAGTGTGGGGTCTGTGGATGCCTTGTAGGCTCAGCATAGATCACTGTGCAACACTAGTAGGAGACTGTGTATGGAGATAGGGCTTTGAGATGGTCTGCATAGGACTTCCTTACTCTCTGCAATCTTTTTTGTGTAGAACCTCTGTAGTATCTCAAGCTGTTGCAAGTGCCTGGTCAGCTACATGTCAAAGAGTGAATTGTACTTGATAACTGGTCTGATGAGAGCTGAGTACAGTGGAACAATGGACCCATGGATCTTGACGCCATGCACTTATTTATATGTTGTACAATCACTACAGTGGACTCATGGTGGTCAAAGTTCAGGTTACTATCTGCAGGTGTTTCCATATCCCTGTCCACTGTGTCTTCCTTTTGGGGTTTATTATCAGAATCGTAATTTCCAGAGTTGGCTGACTTTCCAAAGGGTACTATTATGTATTTTTTCACATTAAGTTGTAATTCATGGCTCTTGTACCAGTTGTTTGTCTGTGTCAGGCCCGCTGAAAGGGTGTCTGTGTCTTTATGGGATTCAATGATTGTGCCTAGTTTGCAGTCAGCAAACTAGGTCAGCCAGAGGCCTTGACATTCACTCTGACTTCACAGAAGTAGATGTCAAAAAGGAGAGGTGCAGCACTGAACCCTGTGAGATTCCATTAGTGGCTGTCCTCTTAGTGGAGGTGGATTTATCTTAACATCTTGTGCACTATCAGTTAGTCTGCTCACTTTCTATTTCAGTGTCATATTGGTTTATGCCTAATTTTTTAAGTTTAACAATGCCCAAGTGAGGTAGTGTTTCAGACATCTCAGCCAGGTCAAGGTAGCAGTGGCACTGTTTTGCCCTTATCCATAGCTTTACTGACTTTCTCTAAGAAGTTCACCATGTTAAGTAGGTATGACTTGACTTTGACAAAACCTAACTGTGTAGGATCTAGTGTATGTAGATTTCCTGTGTCATTGTTTATCATGTCCATGATAATTCTTTCCATGACTTTGCATATGAGACTAATCAGACTTATGATTCAGTAGTTCCCCAGTCTGTGAAAGGTCTGCCCCCACACCATGTAGTGGCATAAATTTTGCAGTGTCCCATTCACTAGGCATGTAGCCTGTCTGGATTCTATGGTTAACATATATTCGAGCAGGCTGACAGGTCATGTTTCATACTAATCAGGAGGCATCCTGAGATGTTATCAGGGCCATACCTCTCAACCTCTTATTGCTAGAAATCTGAACAGACTCAAAAGTCATGGGGGGATGAAGGCCCAAAAATAGGGAAATATGTTAAATATTGCCCTTATAAACTCAAAAAGTTGATACAATAAAATGTCTGTGCATTTTCTGAAGGATAAGAAGTCTAAAACTCAAATGCACATCTTTATTTAGTCACTTCATTCCTCAGTGATTTTCCAGAAAATCGCACATTTTACTAGGGACGGACAAAAACATGCGACAAAAATCTGGAAATTCTGTGAACGTTTGGCTAGTTGAGTGGTATGATCAGGGCCCATTTAAGCAGAGTCATTGGCATTACAGCGTGTGATGGGGACCTGCTGCTAGCAGTTGGTGAAGAACTGATATGGTGGGGGTGGTATTTCCTGGGGGGGGTGACTAGGGGTGGTGGTGGGGGGTTAAAGTTTGAGATGAATTTATTGGCCAGTTGTTGTACTATATTCTTTGGTTCAGTATAGGTGATTCCATTCATCCAAGGCCAGATCCAGCACAAAATGGCCTAAGAAGCTGCCTAGGGCTTGATGCTGTCAGGGAGAGCTGTAAATATTAAACAAATAAAGGTCTCCTTCTCTTTCTTTTTATCTTTCATACACATTTCAGCTGCTCTCTAGATTTCACTTGCATAATATTTTGGGTCAATATTAGAACACCGAATTTTCAAAATTTTGAGTGTTCTAATATCGACCTGTTTTCAGCGAACACTGAAAATATCGAAGAAACAGAAAACCAAATTTTTTCCTTGGGAAAGAATTTGGTTGTCCGTTTATGTTGCTTTGGTATTCTCAGCACCGTGGTGGAAAGTTACGGGTCAGGTTCAAGTAAGTGTGCAATTGTGTGGACGTGAGGGTTAGGGCGGGGTAGGTGAGTTAGGGTTAGGGCACGGGTCAGGTAAGTGTGCGATTGTATGGACGTGAGGGTTGGGGCTGGGTAGGAGAGTTAGGGTTAGTGCGCGGGTGAGGTGACTATGCAATAGTGACGGACCTTAGGGTTAGGGTTTGGGTTAAGGTAAGTGGATAGTTAGTGGTGTATCTATAGCTTAGTGTAGGGTTAGGTGTAAGAGTTTAGGTGTATGTGTGTGGATTGCTGTTTGTTTGGTGTGCTTATGTTATATGTGTTTTGGAACAGCAAATTTTTTCCCTAGGAAAAAATTTGCTGTTCTGTATGTTCGCTGTTTTAAATTTTCAATTAATAGGGTTCGATATTAGAACACTTGAAATTCTGAAAGTTCGGTGTTTTAATATACACCCAATATTTCATGGTTGCACAGATATGTTTCAGCCTGCCAAAGTACAGGCATCACCACAAAATATAGACATACATTGAACAGTGCATGCTTCTAAGCAAAATACATTTTCAATATGTTTCATGCCAATCATTTTTCATTTTCATCCCCCCCTCCCAGCAGGAGCTATTTTCCACTTAACATTCATTTGTCTTTTGTAGAGCTTCAGGCTCAAGCTGCTATGGCAGGATTTACTGTTGATTACTTCTGCCATATTTACTTTAAAAGGTTTTACAGCCACTGCTTTTGCTTATATGAGCAGGAATCATTTCCCAGATGACAGTGTTTTTTTCCATTGCCAATAAAATAACTCAATAGTATGCATGCTAACAGGTTTGAACAGTATTTTATGTTAATTGGTGAGAGATGGCCAAGTTATAGGATATTGCTATGGTTTGGGGAGAGTCAAATGCCTTGGCTAGGGCCCCATTTGACCATGATCTAGCTCTGTGTTCATCATTAGTTGGACACATTGTTGGTTGTTGCCTTTGATGTTGCAGACATAATTGAAGAAAGCATTATGATTGTCCTTAGCCGTGGAGACTATTTTTATCTTCACTTTGGCTTTATTGGACTTAATTAGTCCTCTAAGTTTCTTGTTTAGATTACCATTGAAGTTTATAACTAGCTAAGCAATACCCTTGCTGTTTTTGGACATGTTATATAATGTATTTATATTGGAGTTCCAATAGGATGTTGTTTATTTTGGGTAGGTACAGCTGTCTCTGTGCAGCTATTTGCATAATTTTATAGGGTTTCTGTGAACAGTTCTGCTTAGGAAGCTGTGTTATTAGTGTTTGTGGGCTTGAAATGCTGCTATACTACTGTTTAGTATGAGGTAGCTAGCTTTGGAATATTTTTTAAATGTTTCAAGGTTAGCTGGAGTCCTGGGCTTGACATTTATTTCAAAGGATATAGCTTTGGGGTTTGACAAGACCAATAGGGACTTTACAGTAGGAGGAATGTATCATTTCCCCATATTTGTGAAGACTAGGGCAAATATATCTGTGCTGTAAGAGGACATGCAGACTAGTTGTTAAATGTATTTTGTGTCAACAAAGTTCAGAAATCTCTGGGCCTGCATATTTGAGGTCATATATGATTTACCGTTAATAATGGGGTAGTTAAACTCACCCATGCATATTTTTGGGTTGAATGGGGAGTGTCTTTAGTATTTTCAAGTACATAGTGGGCTTTTTTAGTCATAGAGGGGGCCCTACACCTTGTAATGATATGGAATGGGACATTATTTGTGGTAAACTGAACATGGAGAAGCTCAGGTAAGTCATACTGTTTGACCAGCCTTGAGGGGTGTTTATGTTTAATGTAAATTGCAACTTATCCACCTTTATACACTACTTGTGCAGTAGCTGTTCTAAATGTATGGAAAACATTGTACCCTTGCACTGCCAGGGTATTTCTGTGGCTTTAAAGCAAGTCTTGGTAACTGCACAGATGTCCATATTCTTCAGGATTAGAAGAGTTTGCAAGGAGCAGGGTTTCTTGTCTAGACTCCTGACATTGAACAGTACCACTTTCAGATTATTCTGAATTGGTATAGCTATGTTGGTAAGTTTTTTAGGTTGGCACTGCCTAAATAGGCACTAGGGGATTAGAAAAGGTACAAACTTCAATTTGAATTGCATTTGAATGTAAGCATATATATCAACCCAGATGGGACTTGAACCCACAATCCCTGGCTTAGCAGGCCAGTGCCTCATCCATTAGGGCACTCAGACCTGACAAAGGTATGGAGAATGAAGGTTATGACCCCTGTACCTAATATTTTAGATACTATTTAGAAATTCAGGCAAAGCAGTATTGTCTGTCTAATCAAAAATTTCAATAAATAAACAAATAAAATAAATAAAAAAATAAAAAAATAAATAAATACAATATCCTCCCAGGAAGACAAATATTTTACCCCTTGGAGTGACACCAAAAAGTGAGCCAATTATTAAAATCAATTATCTTTGTTGGTACTGTGGTATTAGCCTTGGTGAAGGTAGAATACTGCTCAGTGCTAGTCTCAAACCACATAGTCCATGAGCTCTGTAAAGTCTTTCTTCATATATTCCAGGGATGTAATCCCGGGTAATTTACATCAGCATGGACTAGTTTTGAGTCATACTGGCACTTGTGGTGTAATGACTTGAGTACATCCATAATCTGGTGGATCCTGGCCCCTGACAGGCAGCTGATCGTAACTCTTTTCTTGGTCAGCCTGGTGAGTGGGACATCTGTGCGTCTAACAACAGAGTCCCCTATGACTAAGTTATTGTGTTGTGTAGTGATCTACCCTATGGATGTAGAGGTTGAGACAATTTGCGATGGCAATATATGTATCTTGGTTCAGGTTTTCTTAGTAGAGGGCTCTAGAGGTTGCTGAAGATACGTGTTCTGTGTGTGATGTCAGGGAGATCTTTGAGATTATGGATGACTGCATTTAAGAACCTCAGCATATATGGGTCTTTGTGTCTTTTCGATATTATGTGTAGTAGGTGTGTGTGTCACTGACAACCTGTGTAGTGTTATTTCTGATGAAGTCCAACAATATTGTAGGACGAAAAGCGTTTTATTTAACATTTAAAATAAATCGGCAGTTTCTAGTAATATCGGCTTTTTGGCATTTTTTAACGGTTTGTAACCTGTGTAGTGTTATTTGTGCTGGTTAAGTGACAGCCTTGCCTCCAGTAACATTGTATACATTTCTCACATCCCATATCAGTTTGCTTTAGAATTAGACGGCTGTCAGTAAGCAGGACACAAGTGCTACATTGCTGCAGGAGGCCCAAATCCACCAAGCTGGCTATAAACATAGTAGGAATGCAGAAATCCATATTTATACATCCGTAATTCATGACCTGTTACTAGTGGGGGTACAACAGGAGTTAATTTCTGGCTACTAGGCTGTTGCTTGTATTAGCAGGGCTACATTCCTCAGTGTGAAAGCCAGTTTTTCTTTGTGCAACTAGGTACTGTGGGACTTCTGATTGTCTATTATAGGGAATAATTTAATCAGGGCCCTATCAAGGATATCAAGCAGATGGGAGCTATCTGAAAATGAGCTCAGGGAGGTGCAAACATGTAGAGTTTATAACAGTACAGAAAACTTGCTAAAATAAACAAAATGACCCAACAGTGAATCACTAAATTGCACTGGAGGATGACCAAAGTGATTCCCAGCTTGGAGACGGATCAGGCTACCTCCCACTGCCACTGTAATGCAGACCTGATCTCTCTTAATGTAGAATCTCTTCAGGAAGGCTAAAAATGGAGTAATGCAACAACAAATGCAAAAGTAGCAAATTATTGCATGCATGTATATAATTATTGTGCTTTATCAAAAAAAAAAAAAAAAAAAAAAAAGAGCCCTGCCAAAACTCATTGAAAAATTGTCAGTCAAGAGATGAGACAGTTGTCATTGAAGATAAGTTACACCTGGGGTGGACTCCAGGTTTATTAGTTCTGGGTGTTCACTGTTGAATACATTTTTGCAGTAATAACATGACATAAGTAATACAGGCTGCATTGCTTCATACTCACAGTATGTAAATATTCACATTCATGGCAAACAAATAAAAGCAAACTATCAAAATTAATACTAATCCACAGTCACTGATCAATCATAAAAATCACAAATAAAGTAATGTTTTTTGGATGTGGTGGCAAGACCACTTGCACTCCCATATTGACAGCTTCACCCTCTTATGTAAATTTACTAAATCCATCAACCAACCTTCAAATAAGGGTAATGACTTCTAACAGTGAAAATTATTCCTTCTCTTCATTTGCAGTACTGCTGGTCATAAAACAATGTTAATGTGCAACTACAGTTCAGATAAACAGCAGTAATTCCAGCTGCTTCACAGTTAACTCTCTAAAAGGGACCCATACAGTGAGCACACATAATCATCAAATTCAGATTCTTCACTAAATCCACTGACAACAGAGGTAATCACTATAACTGCAATTCAAGATATAAGGACCAACATAAAAGTGAATAAGAAAAAATCTACATACGCTTAAGTCCAAATATCAGACTCTAGGGTCCCACAATCTGAATGATAAAGAAATAGCTTCATTTTTATTGAAACCAAGTATTCCTTTTGTCTGAAAAAGAGCAAGCTGAAGTATAAAATATTTAATAATCAAGAGGTAGGGGGTACAGTCCACAGCATACAGGAGGTGGCTTCCTCTTAGAGAACTATGTTTGTGACTGAAACATGCATTGTGTTTTCTTTTGTTTATTTCACTTTTGCTGATCAAATGTTGTGCCTCTTTTAACTTGAAACATATGTCCTTTAACAGCAAAAGCATAAATGTATTCTTATCAAAATGTCAACAAATATACTTTCTTGGGGGGGGGGGGGGCTTTCCTTGACCATCAGATCCCTTCCCACCTTTTTCATGAGTTTTATTCCCTACTGCTTACTTATAACCATATACCACCCAGACCCAGACTAAGGATGCTGTCATCCATGGGCAGTTCCTATTTTTATTGTATGCCCTACTCTTTTCCCTGCACTAGTATAGCAATAACCCACGCCTGGGTGTGGGTAATGCTGGATTTACCCATGGTTGGCGTGGTTTGGTCCCGAGGGCGAAGCCCGAGGGACCAAACAAAGCCAACCATGGGTAAATACAGCATTACCCACACCCAGAAGTGGGTTATTGCTATTATACCATGACATTATTTAAGAAAAGAAGCTATTACCTTTCTTAAATAATGGCATAGTATAATGCCTGTTTGCTGCCCTTCCGCAGATGTCTGGCATCCACGGCAGTTCTGATGTATTGAGCGCCCGTGCAGTACATCAGAGCTGTGGGCAAAAGCAACAGAGAAAGCAAGATCTCCGTTGCTTTTTTTTAGTGTTTTGCTATGTTAAATGGGTTTAACATAGCGAGACAGCTTTAAAATAAGCAATGGAGATGTCCGTTGCTTATTTTAAAACTGTCTCGCTATGTTAAACTAATTTAACATAGCGAAACACTAAAAAAAAGCAACGGAGATCTTGCTTTCTCCATTGCTTTTTTTTAAAACCTGTCTCGCTATGTTAAATGGGTTTAGCATAGCAAGACAGCTTTAAAATAAGCAACGGAGATTTCCGTTGCTTATTTTAAAGCTGTTTCGCTATGTTAAACCCATTTAACATAGCGAGACAGTGTTTTAAAAAGAGAGTTATACTAATGGAAAAAAGTCCGGGAGACCAGACCTTTTTCCATTAGTATAACTCGATTTACAATGGGCACGCTGGCCAATCAGCGTGCACGTTTTGGAATAATAATGGGGCGTCATGGTATAATGTACAGTAACATCAATGTGAATAAATCCACTAGTGGATTGCTCATGGTTTATGAAAGGTCTGAAGCCTGTGGGCATCATTGTGGGTCATAGCCTTTTCAGAAAACCCTTTTCACTCCTCCTGGGATGGAGAGATGAGCAAATGCTTCTCATTTAACCCCTAAAATGATAACTCAGTCCCACTAGGCTAATGTTCATAGGAGGTTACTAAGCTAGTGGCCTTAGAGCATTTATAAGACTAGCCATGCTAATCCCAGCTTGCCCCAATTGTCCTTTGTTAGATGGACATACTTTACAGATCATCACTGACTAGCTATGTCCATGAGGGATATAAGTGCCACCCCTGGGGTGAATTTGCAGTAACCCATCCATTTGTCCAGGTTGTGCTTGAGTGGGGTCATTAAGGAGCTCTGCTTCACATGAATTGGAAGTTTATAACAGAGCAGCAGCAGCAATCTCTGGGAGACAAACCTGTCTCTCCAACATGTTCTGTTAATGTCACTGGCAAGGACGAGATCCCTAGATTAAGTGACTCTAGTGCCATTTGATTTATGGATGTGAGGCATTTCCATCATGTTGGCTACAGAGACTGCCCTGTAGGCCAGGCACAAGTCACCTCTCAGCAGCCTGTATGATACAGAGTACAGTGACAGAGCTTTTAGTCTATCCATGCAGGTCATGGTTTGGAGGCCCTGTATCTTCTTAGTGAGAAACCTCTATGGTCTCTCCAGTTGTTGCAGATGTCTGGTGAGATAAATGCAGAAGGGAACATTGTACTCTATTAATGGTCTGATTAGGGTAGAGTAAAGTGGGGTTCTGATGCTCACTGTACACTGTCACCCATGCGCATTGCACAATTTTTGTAAATATTGTGAATATGTACTTATTCCTGAATACCTTACATACAACTACTGTACTAGTACTATAAGGTATGTGATCTCCTGACTGTACTATTAGATTATTATGCATTTAACTGTTTTCTGTCTTATATGTTAGCATTCTATCATATGTTAGCCAACTCCTTATTTGCAATCAACTGTCACTCTGTAATAACCTGTGTATTCACACTTAACGTCTTGGAGCTTTTTGCCCCAGGACTCCACTGAAAATGGATACCTAAATAATAATAACAGACCTGGATTTGATGCCTTTTCTTATGATATGAGCAATGTAGAAGGCTTTCCTTACCACTGTGGAAATCTGGTGGTCAAAGTTCAGATTGCTGTTAACCTGTGTTCCCAGATTTCATTCCACTGGGTTTGAACTTAGAGGGGTGTTGTCAATATTGTAATTAGTGGGGAATTCCATATTGCCAAATGGGATAAAAGCGCACATTTTGAGTTTAGTATTAGACCATGACTTGTGGCACCAGTTATTTGTTTGTGTTAGTCCCTCCTGTAATATGTTAATATCCCTGGGGGACTCAATGCTTGTGCCTAGTTTACAATCATCAGTGAACTTAGTAAGCCAAAGGCCATCTGCTTTAACCTGGACTTCTGAGAAATAGATTTCAAATAGTAAAATGCCCAGTACAGATTCCTGCAGTATGCCGCTGGTGATGGGTCTACTGGTAGAGGTGGAGTCACAAACTTTAACAGTATGTTTTCTGTCGGTGAACCAGTTAGCTAAACATCTAGTGATGTAACGGTTATCACCTAGCTGGGAGAGTTTTTCAATGATACCCAAGTGTGGGATTTGTGTCAAAGACTTTGGCTAGGTCCAGATAGGTGGTATGCACTGTCTTACCTTCATATAGTGCTTTGGTGACTTTCTCAAAGAAGTCTGCCAGGTTCAGTAAGCATGATCTACCCTTAATGAAGCCAAACTGGGTTGGGTCTAGAGTGTGAAGGCTGCTTATGTCCTTGATGATAAGGTCCATGATGATCTTTTCCATGGCCTTGCAGATGAGGCTGGTTAGACTTATGGGTCTATAGTTCCCAGGGTTGGTTGATGGCCCCCATTTATGCAAGGAGATTACTGGTACAAAGCCAGTTCTCAGGCTATGGTTAAAGAGAACAGCAAGTGGGTCAGCTAGATCCTGTGCTACACCACTTAATAAGCAATCTGGGATGTTATCTGATCCCATTGAGGCCATGTTTTTGGCCTTGGAGAGTGCAGATATGACTTGATCTCTAGAGATACTAGGCAGAGGACTGGTGTCAGATATGCTTTGGAGTATGGCTGGTGGGGATAGGGGATAAAGTTTGCATCAAATCTTTCAGCTAGCAAGTTGGTAATTTCCTCCAGTATAGTGTGAGTGGTACCATCCACTACCAATTTGGCACATAACTGGGCACTTCCTTTTAGATTTCTGATGTGGTTAAATAATGCCTTGTGATTATTTTTAGCTAGTGATGCTATTTAAGCTTCATAATTAGCTTTAGAGGACATTACAAGACTTTTTATTTGCTTGTTCAATCTGTGGAGGGAATTCTTCCTCTGCAGAGGCAGTTTCCTCTTCTTCTTGGACATCAGTTTATTCCTTTTGTATAATCAGTTTATACTAGATCTCCACCAAGGTGGCTTGTTTTTTCGGGAGGGTCTAGTTTTATGTTTTATAACAGTTTTTACATTATGTATGATGTTGTTTTGCTAATATTGTGTAGAGATTTGATAATATAAATGAATTGTTTTTAATATTGCTTTAATTTAGTCACATGTTTTATGCTGTGTAATTTTTGGCTGGCTGACTATTTAAATAAGGTTGTTTTCATGATGTGTTTTATGCATTGAAAAAGAGCCTGTGTCTCAAAAGCATTGCTGCTACTACTTTTATTAAATTCTACAAACGTGGGAATGTGGTGTGTGTTTTATTGCTACTTTGGTTATTTAACCACAGTCCTTTCAGCTATGTGGAGCAGAAGGTTTTGGCATTTTATACTATCACTTAACAGGCTGTAGTTTGCTTTGGAGAAGTTCATTAGTATTGTTTGATCCTTTGGCGGTATAGAGTCTAATAGTTACTTTGAATGAGACTGATTTATGGTCCAACCTTATAAGGGAAGGCATCACACAGGGGGCAGTGCAGTCACCACCCATGTTGGTAAGTACTTTGTCAAAGACATTAGAGCCCCTTGTGGGAGTGCAGACTATCTGTTCCAGAGCATTTGCATTGACAAAGTACAGGAACCTCTGGGCGAGCATGTTTGAGCTCATGTATGTTACTCAGTCAATGGAGGGATAATTTAAATCTCCTATGACTAAGGTGTTGGTCTGCATGGTGAGTGACTCCAGTAAGTCCAGGTAGGTATTGTGCTTTTCCTGGTTCATGGAGGGGAACCTACAGCTCCCTTTCACAGGAGACATAAGATGTTTTTTATACTGACTAGGGAGGAATTTCACTAGTACACTGATGACATTCCCTTACTCTTTTTGGTAAGAGGCAGAGGATCTTTTATATCCACCTAAAGTACCACCAACTCAGGTAGATTGGACCTCAGATTAATGTATCAAATGAAGGAAAGTACACTCAGGAGTGCAGTACCATATAATGCACTATGGTGTCAATAATGTGAAATAAATCTAGTCACCTATGGTGGAATAAAATCTGCAGACTTCTGATCTTCCAGCTCCAGACATAAGTCTGCCACCTGTTGATTCACTGACACATGGTTCTAGGTCATTTTTTGCCATTGCACAATACGGACTCAATAGCTGACCCCATGAGGCACATTATAAGCAAAAAAGAAGAAAAGTAAAATAATAAAATCTATGAATTTCTGAAAATAATTAGCATAACAATAAATTACAAATACAAGGTAAAATAATAATCCTTAATGCTGTATACTGTATTATCTACACATGCAAAAGACATGCATGCCTACTGTTCATCTCTATACTAGATAAGTGTACTTTTGATAATAAGATGATTGATGAGGAGCCATGACTGTAGCCAGTAATATAACAATGGAGACAGTCATGACTGACACCAAACTATACAATAATTACTTAGAAGACATGTTTTCAACATAGAGTGTTAGGTATGAAGTCACCATATACATCTGTTTTACATTTTAGTATTTGGATATATTACCTTGCTAGTTCTTCACAACGAGTTGTCCATGATATCCCATGACTGTGGAATATAATGATTTAATTTGTCTGGAGACTGAATGCACCTTGTCTGCAGAAGCTGAATGAACACAAACATACTTGCCCAATTGCTTTGAAGAAAACAATTATACAACATGGAAGACATAAATCAATATCTTGCTATCTCAACAAACCAGGCAGGAGAGCAATAGGAAAAAGTGTCATACTATCTCAACTAGAATACAAACTCAACATCATTACTGCAGTCTCCAAAAAAGAACTCCAGCAGTCTTCGAGCATATCAGACAATATGTTGAGTCATCTCAAACACCCATCCCTACCCAACACACACACACACACACACACACACACACACACACACACACACACACACACACACACACACACACACACACACACACACACACACACCTGGAAAGGCTGGCACAGATTTACCAGATGGGCCCCTCTGCCCAAACTGTAAGTTAGATACTGCCACCAGGACACCCTAAAGAGAGCTGCTCTATGGCTCTTACAAAGGTACCCAATTATACTGAATAAAATTAATACTAATACAAATGGTAATGTTTGACCAATGCAGCAAGGCTTTCAGGAGTGGCCACAGTGTCACTAAATTAATATAAGTACTCTCAAAGGTTAAAATATTCACTTTGTTCAAATCAAACTGGTTTCTCATAAACTGTAGATCTGACAACTAACTAGGAACTTGACTATTTATATTAATTCACCTGCAAACATACTGCACTAGCATGGAGACTAATAGAAAAAAAATGCTTATCCAACCTTAGATTACTCAGAATAGTCTCCTGATTTTCTAACTCCCACAATCAACTTGTAAAAGATAAAAAGATGTCTTCCATAGAACCCTAAAAGCATACCTTTTAAAAAAAGTCCCAGAGAACCTCATATAAAAAAGCTCTTATCACGGAAGCATCTGTCATCCCTTCTACCCTCTGCACACAGCTCTTCGTGGCTTACCTCCAAGGAGAACACTACTTTGCAGTTATGGAGACACAATGTTAACAACATTCATCTTGGTTTCCACTGTATGTTTACCTTGTGGCTGCTGAGAGTACACACACCTTCAGAGACAACTGCCTACAAGCTGCAGAAGTTCAATTAATATCCAGACTACTGCTAAATAATATGTGATGTCCCTCCTCTGGGCCAGTAATCAAGGAGCCTCAATCCTCACCACTGACACTGGTGAGAGATGCTCACTTGGAACAATAAAACAGATACACACAGAATTTCCAGTTGCAGCTCAATGCACCAAGCACAATTTCCCTTAAGAGCACACAGGGAACAGGGTCTATATTATAGCAATGAATGATCAAATGATTGAACGTTGTTATATCGAACTCTAAAGTTCGAAATCACAAGACATCGAACAACTAGAACAGTGATTTTTTTCTCATGGAAATAAATTGCTGTTCCCAACAAAAAAAAAAAAGACATTAAAATATTGCATAAAGTGGGGGGCTTCACCCCCACACCCCCCACTACTTAAATATACCAACTCTGAGATCATGCCGAAAATGGCAAAGTGACGGAAGTGGCCAAGCGACTTCTTTCCCAGGGAAAGAATTCACTTATATGCTGCTTCATCATTTTGCTTTTTTGACATTTCAAGTTCAACCAAGACACATTCAACAAAATGTGTCTTTTGTCATCTGATAGGAACCCAAGGGAACACCCTCAGTCCTGGGGCTGGGTTTCCCTCTCTTTTTCCAGGCCCCAAATAACACTCCCCAATGACACAGCTGTAGAATTGAGTCCTTAGCCAAGTGTTCCAAGCCAAGTCCTCCACCACCCTCTCTCTGAAACCAGTGCTCTGTGTAGCTGACATACACGCACACACACCCACACACACACACACACACACACACACACACACACACACACACACACACACACCTGGAAAGGCTGGCACAGATTTACCAGATGGGCCCCTCTGCCCAGACTGTAAGTTAGATACTGCCACCAGGACACCCTAAAGAGAGCTGCTCTATGCCTATTACAAAGGTACCCAATTATACTGAATAAAATGAATACTAATACAAATGGTAATGTTTGACCAATGCAGCAAGGCTTTCAGGAGTGGCCACAGTGTCACTAAATTAATATAAGTACTCTCAAGGTTAAAATATTCTCTAAAAGACTAGCCACAATGAAAACTTTAAATATATTTAATAATAAATAATAAAAGAACAAAAAATACTAAATATCTGTTTACAATAAACATCAGCGTTTCAGTCATAGGAGCTATTAAAAATATCACAGATGGAAAGATTCACACAGACACAGAAAAACAATACTTAACTAATTTCACTATATTTTCCTGACTGATCTAAAGAGTTGCTGTCCCCTAGTTCATTTACTAGAGCAAGAGAAGAAGAAGTGGATGAGTGGTCCTTATTTTCAGGTTTCTCAAACAGACTGCCCTGAGGCTTCTGTCTCATCTAGCATTAAAACATCATTTCAGTGCTGAATTACAGAATGACAGTATCCTTTGTTACAATATATTCAGTTTAACAGCTACAATACTTTCCGACATACAGGTGTATTTCTTTTCTGTCCAGCCGGACCCACTGTTGGTACATTTTTTAACACAAGCAACTTTAGAAATACTTTTTCAACACAAGCACCTGTATAAATCAGTTTGATCTACAGATGACATATAATTCTTTACAAAACTCCAGCTAGCTATGCTGCCATGTGTTACACATCCACTGCCTTACTTCTCCTGGCATAGCTGGCAATACCTCACATCATTACACCATGCACTTCAGAAAATGTCAGAAATGCATAATTTCAGAACACAGTACAATTTCACTAAACATGTCTTCTGTTACAATGTATTCTACCAAATATGTCTACTGCTGTGACCATGTTTGTCCTGTGTGCAGATGTCATTAATGAAAAGAACTCTAAAGCTTGTTAGACTCTCATTTGCCCTTTTTTTCTGAAGGACATTTTAATCCATCTTAGCTTACTAAAAGAATGTTCAAATCCAGCAGGTATGATGACAGAAATATGAAGTGTAGTGATCAGTAGCTTGTATAGTTCAAAGAAGGCATTTTTATATGTAGTATGTAATCAAGTCTTTTAAGAGCATGTGCATATTGTTTATGTCTTCATTACAATTTCTTTCTAGACGTCTCTTTGTAACTGGTATTTCCCTAACAGATGTCCTATGCTTAAGACATAGTGGGGTGGCAGTGGAATGATTTTGTTGTCTTGCAAGAATGTATCCTTTCCTGGAGGTGGTGATTCAACTGGTTTTAATATTATACTGTTTTAATTGCAAAATCATCTGTTTAGATTTCTAATTATCTTGTTAACAGATGACTATACAGGTGGCTTCAAAATTCTTTGGTTTGTAGAACAGAACACTTTCCTGCTGTGTTCATGTAACAGATCTTCTGATATGATCTCTTTGAAGTGGTTGTAGCAAGCAATTATCCAAGATTCACTTTCTGCTTCTATTCATACAGCAGACCACATGCCAAATTCAAATTACCTCTCGTTTTTTTTTTCATATAATTCTTCCTGCAAAGGTCTTAAAAGCTGAGCAGAAAATAAAAGCTACAGGACCAAGTCCTGCAATGACTTTACAACACTGCTGTTTTTAAAGATCATCTGACACCCCAGAACATTACTGGAAATGTGTTATGCATTGACGTTTGAGGTGATTTAGACTGAAACCTATGGCTAGTGCTGCTTGTATCTTCTTCACAGTATTCTAGAGTCTCCAGGATGGCTGGTATGGTTTTATTTGTACTGTTGACATGCAGCAAACTGACAGATCCACCCAGTGTGAAATAAATGCCACACATCATTTTACTTTGCATTTCTATAAAACAAAAATGCACAGTTGAACCACTTATGAATTTATATGAATTCTGTATTCATGACAGTAACCCATCAGCATGCAATGTGAGTCTTCCAGTGGCTAGAAAAGTATAGAAAACTAGATATTATAACTTTTTTTTAACAAAATGTAGATTGGACTGCAGCTGCATCCTCATTCAAAATAGTGACATCATCATAACACTGCCTCACAACTGTATTGTACCTATGTTGTTATCTGCAAGCAATTAAAGTACTGTTCATGTCAGAGCTGCTGCATCCAGACTAGCAGGTGCTATAAAGTTATGTATTTTCCCACAATGTACATAATGCATAACAAGAGAAAGATGTTACATCTTTGGAATACTTTCTGATTCACCAACTTGAAATGAAAATTCCCCAGCAGCTGCAGTCTCTTCAGTAATTAGCTGCTTCATTAATCATGTCCTAGTGTTAAACAGATGATCTTGAAGACAGTGATGTGTCTGCAGGCTTCAAAAATCTGGGCAAGAGATCTCGAAAAGTATGTACACTGAACCAAACATCCGGATGCTTAATTAGCATATTATTTGTAAATCAATAGTGTACCTCCTCTCACATTCAGTAGCATTGTTGGATATCACTCAGAAATGCAACTTTAAAAAATGGCATTGATCAAAAACTGAAATGTACATGTTCAGATTTTGCTAGCATTACATCCCAAAATCAACAGGAGAAAATGTCCAAGAGAATACAGCTTATTGAATAAAAGAAGGACTGAAGAGAAAAAAATATAACATTACCACAGAATTAAAAAGACACTGCATGAAGAATAGCTGTATTAGGTTAGTGGTTTATTATTTACTTATTTTCAGGTTTTGAATATTATAATTTGTTTTACTTATTGCAGAATAGCAGTTATGTCTATTGGTGTTTGGAATGTATGATGCTTCACTTTTAAATTACAATTATATATGGTTTAATAAGAAGTTTTGATGTATGCTACATTAAGATATAATTATATATTTAATTATATTTTAAGGGTAGCGTGCATGCTTTGCTTATATAAAAAGATTTCAAATGTCTACTTCAGATACTACTGAGGAATGATCTATGTTTTATACAATGTTTTACCTCATTGCTTTTTATATATGATTTATAAGTATTGTTACAAAATTAAACTTTATATGGAGGAATCTTGGAAGTTGTTGTGTGCAGTGCTGGTCATTACTTGTGATTATTGCTGTTTATGACTGTGCACACCTAAAGGACATGATTGCAGTGTGGCAACATTTGGTTCTTACAAATGGTCAGTCACTTTCAACCACAGAGATGTCCCATACCCATCAATTAAATCTACGTAGTTGACTGCTATACCCAAGATGTCTGATTGGAATATTTGTTTCACATATGCAATAGCCACAGTAAAGTAATCCAACTTTCTTTACACAAATAAAGATTAGCCGTGCAAACCCAGATTAGTGATTGCTTAGCAAATGACAGCAGTGTCATTCATGTTCTTCTACAGGTGGGCTCTTTGTTAAGTGTGTGCGCCTCAGATGTCTGATTGTGATCTGCTTAATGAATACATAAACAGTGACAACATTAATGTATTTCATTGTGCAGCTGTCAAAAGCATGAAGTCAATCCATTGCAACCCTAATGCACATACAGACACACACTCCAGCCATGATATCATCAACATTATATACTCAGAATATGTTGCACAGCTGTAGCAGTTGCATTACCATTATAGTACAGACATGAACGGTGGTGAAGCCTTGAGATAACAAATGATATTTGAATACCAAAAACAATGAAGGCCATTAAAAAGATTTAAAACTACATATTTGTTTCTATACTAAACTGTCAAGAAAGTGAATAAATTCATAAACATAACCGCACATGTATAGTACTTGTATACCAAAGGGACACGTTTAAAAATCCACAAATCATAATCAATATAAATATTTTTATCTTTTTAACACAAGGAAACAGAGTACTGCAAAGCATATTTTAAACAGATGCCTTTGACAAAGGCCAGAATGTAAAGAAATAGAGAAGAAATTACTTGGTGAATACTGTGGAAGCAAAGTGCAAATCAGAAGGAAAGAAGGCAGGCTGTTTAAGCTATGAGATGGAGTGTACAGTGCTAAATTGCATGTATCATAATCCAAAACTGCTGTCAAATGAAAACCCAGAAGGTTCATCCTTGGTCATTTCCTCATCTTTTCCAGTTGCATATCCATAAATCTCTGTCACAAGATAAGATGAGTGTCGGTAAGTAAGTGTGTTCAGCTGTATATGCTTTAGAAAGCAATGTGCTCATCTGAAAATGGTCAAATGCACTTATAGTACTCTGTGACAAATGAGTTCTTACTGAATGCATGATCACTTTATCCATGCAGGTGAGATGACAGGAAAAATTCTACACAGCATTAAAAAGGAATTTGTGTTACTATTTGGTGCACTAATGTGAAACAAAATTTAGAATGCCTGCAGGCATCCACATGCATGTATATGTGTGTGTGTGTGTGTGTGTGTGTGTGTGTGTGTGTGTGTGTGTGTGTGTGTGTGTGTGTGTGTGTGTGTGTGTGTGTGTGTGTGTGTGTGTGTGTGTGTGTGTATCTCTTTCTCTATAGCTATATTTATATGCATGTAAATATATATATATATATATATATGGATCCCAGTAACTTTGTTGACTTTGGTTGACATTTGTTTAATTGACACAATTTGGTTGGCAAAGCAGATGGTTAACAGGCATGCAAGATCGAAAATCCCTGCGTAGGGGAATATACCCTTTTCCCTGGGGATTGTGCAATTTTGGAGTTAGGATACATAATTAGCAGGTGTGGGGCTGGGGGACATGCAGGGGGGCTTGTCCCATGCAAAAAACAATACTGTATTTATGTTTCTTTTTAAAGTTTTGTATGTGCTGAGATTAATACTTAGCACATCCATAGTAGCATGCTGATATGCATAATGTTGATCAATTTGTTTCGACATTATGCACATTGTATAAACTGTATATATATATATATATATATATATATATATATATATATATATATATATATATATATATATATATATATATATATATATATATATATATATATATATATATATATATATATATATATATATATATGTATGTATATATATATATATATATCTATATATATATATATATATATATATATATATATATATATGTATATACACATACACACACATATATATATATATATATATAAATAGACAGAGAGAGAGAGATACATACAGATATACACACACACACACACACACACACACACACACACACACACACACACACATATATATATATATATATATATATATATATATACTACCACTACTACTAATAATAACAAAAATAACAACAATACTATTTGTTTTCCAGGTGGGGCCCATGGACACACAATCCCTTTTCAAGTGCAACCCAGGAGCAATGTCCGGTTAAGTAATTTGCCCAAGGTCTCACATTTAGGCAAAGGTGGGCTAAAGGAATCAAGCCCTGTACCATGAGAACTATAGTTCATACCCTTAAGTTCTGCGCCAGCTGCCAGATATAATATATAATAGCATATGAGTCTGTTGAATCAATACAAATTGTATAACATTTTGTAAGCTTGTGATGTTGTTGTGGATGTATCTTTAATTAGTCTCAAAATGCATAGCAATGTGTATTGTGTACTGTGTAGTAATATTTTCACAGTGGTTCCCACAGCAGTTAGCTAATAACATGAACTGAATTTACAGTTACCTTAATATAAAAGAGAGTAGATGAGAAGGATAAATTCAGAAACATATTATGGGAACTTGGTGGAGTAATGAAAGTAAGACCTGGAAGCATGGGCTGAGAGATGGCCCAGTCAGTCATAATTTATGGAATATATAATTGATGTATTGCCCTTGGTGGAAGTGTCCAGTTCTGGAGTTGAGATTTGAAAACAGGAGATAGGCTTCCAGCCTTGCAGTGAACTGTGGCAGTACTTGTGCTTGGAACTGAGAGCAGCACCTACTGATTGTTATGGGGCAGCATGTAACCTGAAAGGACTATATAGTTGGTTAATTATGTGAAGGAACTGTTTATTTTATGTATATTACCTCCACACATTAAATCATAGATATACTGTAACCTGACTCATTCAATAAATACTTCATAGACACCATCTCCAAATTAGTTCAGCAACAACCCACTGCTACTAATACCATTAGTCCCATATCTGTATTCAATTCCAACACTACCTTCCCATTTCAATCCATCCCTAGCAATTATGTAAAAAAATTCCTAACTAAACATAAACCCACTACCCTAGCAGCTGATGGCATCCCCTCTGAATACCTCAACCTGGCCGCTAAAGAGCTTGCTTACCCAATTTCTATTCTGTTTAACAGATCCATATCAGAAAGCTCCATCTCAATAATCTGGAAAATCTCCTACATCATCCATTTACATAAATGTGGTACATCCACTGATCTTACCAACGATCTCCCTATCGCCATCCTGTCGCCTCTAGCAAAAATTCTTGAAAAATGTATACACCACCAACTTATGTCATACCTACTCAATAACCAACTACTGTCTCCCACCCAGCATGTATTCTGATTGGCCCACAGTACAACCACAGCCCTTCTCTCCTTTACAAACCTCATCAACCAAAATAGACACCTAGGTAAACTTACACCTGCCATATTCCTAGATTTGTCTAAAACCCTTTGATATGGTCAACCACCATAAACTGCTCCACTCCCTCTCCCACCTTGGCCTTAGCAATCACTCACTAGCCTGGTTCTAGAATGACCTACAAAATAGACAGCAAGTAGTTTGATGGGACAATAACCTGTTCTCACTGCTACCTATTACCACTGGAGTCCCACAAAGGTCCATTTTAGGTCCCCTTCTTTTCTCCATATTCATTAATGATCTTCATGGCATCTGCCAGACCACAATCATCATACAATATGCTGATGACTCAACATTAGTCTGCTTAGCCATTAACTCACAAGAACTGCTCACTATCACCCAAAAAACCTTCCAAACTACTGAAGCCTGATTTCTCAACAAAACCTCCTACTTAACCCAAAAAAGACCAAATTAATGTTATTTAAATCCAACAAATCTACTCCAAATCCTAACTCGTTCAATATTGTGTCCAGAGCTGGGACTATCATCTCTCTAAACACACATACTAAACTACTAGGAGTGACAACAGCCTCACGTTCGATTTACATATAAATCAATTTATTAAAAATATTTACAAAAAAATGGACAGTCTTTATAAAAACAAACCATTCTAACTCAATCTGCTAGAATAACCATAGCTCAAACTCCCTCCTCTCCCCACTATTATATGCTGCTCCTATCTTCACCAACCTACCCAAAGATGAAATGCCCAGGCTCAATATATGCTACAATCAAATTGCCAGATTTGCTACCAATGCCCCCTACACTGCCCACCACTATCAGTCACTACAGAAACTCAATTGGCTTAAATTCACAAATATCCTCTCATACCACCAGCTTTCTTTCACTCATAAACTGTTATTGCTTCCTGAAAAAACACCAGCACTATCTAATCTACTTAAACTACAAGCCAATCCCAGACAACTTTGTTCTAATTAAAAAAGACTAATTAAGGTAACCAGAACCAACAACTCAGCAGTTGACTCCCTGTTCCCTAACTACATAGGTACAATCTGGAACTCATTACCCTCAGATGTTATCACTGCCAATTCTATCACTGTATTCAAAAAATACTAAAAGAACACCTAATACTCACCTGGAAATGCCTCTGCCACCCCCCACCCAGGTTGACACCCTATTTTCCCACCCTTCCCACCCACTATTTTGCTTCCTCTTTCTTCTACACCTTGCAGTTGATCTAGGACTCTGTATTTTCCATGTACTATCATAACTCAAGCACTAAACTACTATATTCTCTGTATGTCTGCCAGTATCAAGGATGATTGTACTATATAACTGTAAATCTATACAATCGTATAGAATATGTGTTTTTTTCCTATGAAACTTGTATGTATTAATACATTTTCCCCCTCAAAACTGTAAACCTATGCAATATTGTAAAATAATGTGTTTTTTCATATTTTTTTTGTCCTATGAAAGTTGTTATACATATTTTTTTTCCTAAGAAAATTTGCTTGTTATGTAAAAGATTGTTCAATTTGTTTGTTATATACCTGTGGATTTTTATTTATTTATTTATTTAAATTTGTTGACCGGGAGTGTCCGACTGGACGTGGGTCCATTTTCAGCGGAGGCCCGGGGAGAAAAGCTCCACAGTAAAATAAACAGACAGTAGTTACATTGGATTACATAGTGATTAACAATTTAACATAGAAATTACTTACAACATATTTACAGATGAAGAACATAGTACATCAGTAGACAACTATCTGTGAAGTACATAACAGGCATTAACAAATGTAACAATGAGAAGTTCCTGCTGTATAATAAGTACTATGCTTATGAGCATCTGAGCTTGCTATCATCAAGGTAATTAGTGGAGGTGAAAGAAAGGCAGTAGTTGGATGGGGTTGATGATATTAGAGTGGGAGTTGCAAGGGCATAGCCAGCATGTTTTAGGTGCGCTTTTAATAAAGTTTTGAAGTTGGTGCATGATGGTACGGAGGTAATTGTGGGTGGGAGTGAGTTCCATAATTTGGCTATGGCGCAAGAGAATAGTGCTTCACCAGCAGAGTTATTGGTTTTAGTGATCTGCAAGTGATTTTTGTTGCTGGATCTTAGTGGTCTGGTGGTGCGATAGGGTTGGAGTAGATTCTGGAGGGATGGGGCATTTAGTGGATGGTTTACTAGTTTGTGGGTGAGTGAGAGTTGATACCACTGAAGGAGGTGTGGGAGTTCAAGCCAGCCCAGTTCAGCAAGTGAGAGACAGTGGTGACTACGTTAGGATGCCCCTGTGGCGAATTTTGCGATTTTGTTGTAGCAGGTTTCTAGCTTGTTTAGATCACATTGCCTTAGGTTAGTATATACTGGAGAGGCATAAAGTAGGGTGGAGATAAGGTGGGAATTTGCTATTGAAATCTTTGCTGCTTTGGTGAGAAATTGTTTATTTCTGTATAATGCTCCTAGTTTTTTGTGGACTTTTTTTATGGTCATGGATATGTGAATGTCAAATTTTAGTTTATTGTCTATTTCCACTCCTAGCAATGTGGTGTGTTCAGTTGGGTATATAGTGGTGTTGTCTTTTGCTGTGATGTTAAAGTGAGAGTTGTTTTGAGTATGTTTGGTGGGTTGGAAGATGAGTAGTTTAGTTTTGTTTGGGTTGAGTATTAATTGGGCGAATGATGAGACGAATCAACAACGCATCATTGGTCGAGCGACGGTGAGTCACTTTTTCGACCGTGCAGACAATCCGTTCAGTGTGCTGGGTAGACAAGGAGATGTTACATCTAGAAATACACCATGGCATTTTGATTTTGCGGATAAACGTGAGCAACTGTTTAAATTACTGCAAAGGTACAATTCTATACATTTTGAGAATTGTTATTTTACACGTTGCATTGAGTTAGAAATAATTCCGAAGGGCTTACGCTTTTTCAAATGCCCGAATGGTGTACAAATAGGCGACCCGTTTTTCAAGACTTTGACTGAGTTTTTTAATAGTGCTGGACTTAATTTTCTTAAGTTATTAGTGGACAACAATAGCAGAAAATTGGAAGTATTAAAGCAAGAAATCATCAATTTAGAGTTGTTTTTTAAAAAGCAATTTGACAATGATAGTTTCAGTGACTTGTTCAACAAACTATTACAGGACTTGGACCAATCTGCTAACGAGAATATAAATAGGAAGCATAACAAGTTGTTACGCGATATACAGGCATATGAAACAAATACTGTTTTCACGAACTTTGTTTCTGGAAACAAATTCAATAGAACATATAAGGGGGTTAATCAACCTTCTGGTGTCAAAAATGCACAAGTCACTAATGGAGTAGAAAATGTTACCAATAGTGAATGGTTTCGCTCGTATGATAAACATTTTCCACCGTTAGCTTCTACTACAGGCGTAGGCCTCTCTAACAGTAGGAGGTCAGTTTACACCAACAGCGAAGCTGTAGACACAGATAATAACATATCTATTGATAAAGAAAATGGTCCTAATTCTGAACTTGTAAATAAGATCAATGGCAATGTTTCTGATACTAACATCAGTAATAAACTGATTGTGGGGTGTAATCAAGATGTTGCTTCAAATCAAGCTGCGGCACCTAACATTGTGCCGAATAAAAAACATTTAAACTCGGCAAAAACTGTGCTAACAAGGAGTCGGACTTTTCTGAACTCTCTTTCATCGGGGGACGAAACGTAGATGTAATTTCAAATAACCTTAGTGTTATTAATTTGACCGACTATGTTTTTTCGTCGGATGAGATGAATGTTCTGAAATTGGGTCTCAATTTTGTTCCTCATTCTAAGGCCAATTATGTTAAGACTGTGGTGGATGTTAAAAAATATGTACGAAAGTTGAATTTACACTTTTTGTTACACGACTTTACTATGAATAACAAAGTATTTTGCAAGCCTTCTAAGTTTTGCCCTAGGTTGCATCACACTTTATTTACCTTTGAAGAATTGTGTATACAAGATATTGATGTTATGCTTAGTAACAAACGTAAAAGTTATTATAACCTGACAGTTGCAGAGAACAAAGCTTTACAAAAACTCAAATTATTGAGTGGTATGTACAGATTTATGAAGAGTGATAAAGGGAATAACATAGTAATAATGACTAACGAAGCGTATATTGAAGGTGTTTTGAAACTTTTAAATAACAAGCATGAATATGTTACTATTTCACTTTCAGAAATTCATAAACGACAACGTAGTATACATTCACATTTGTATGAGGCTTTAATGGAGGGTGACATTAGTCATGAACTTTATGAATTTTGCGTCATAGACCAACCGCGCATTGGAGTGTTTTTTGGGATCCCTAAATCTCATAAATCTTTACTTAATCCACCTTTCAGACCTATAGTGTCTTCATCTCACTCAATCACAGAAGGTTTGGCGTTGGTCATAGATGCTTTATTGGGACCCACTATTTTTGATGAAAGATCCTATTTGCGTGATTCTTGGCACTTTTTGACTAAATTAAATGCATTTCTTTCCACATTCAGTTTCAATCCTAATAAACACATAATGCTCACAGTGGATGTGGTGTCATTATACACCTGCATTCCGCAAGTTCAAGGTATTGAGGCAGTACAGGAGTTTTTGTCCAAACATTATAAAGGTTTTTCCACAAATACTATTTTATTAATTTGTAGATTTTTGGAATTAATTTTAGAAAATATTTTTTTTCTGTTTGATAAAACTTTTTATAGACAATGTAAAGGAGCAGCGATGGGTTCTCCAGCGGCTCCTGCGTATGCAAATGTTGTCATGGCAATGTGGGAACAGCAATTTATGCCATTGCTGATGAGAAGATTTAAAATAGTTTTTGTGTGTCGTTTTATTGATGATTTATTTTTTTATTTTAGACCATAGTGATATTGATAATGATGCATTTCTTAGGTATATTAATTCTTTATCTACATATATAAAATTTGTCATTGGTGGTAAAGGCCTGAAAGTTGATTTTTTGGATGTCAATTTAAGGTGGGACCAAGAAGAGATGAGGATGCATAGTACCATCCATAGAAAAAATACTTTTAATAATGGCTATCTACATTACAAAAGTGGACATCCGACACATATTATTTCTAATATTCCTAAAGGTCAGTTTATAAGAGCTAGTCGGATGACATCAAAGGAATCTGATGTCATCAATGAGTTTGACTTCATCAATTCCTTGTTTGTAAGTAGAGGTTACCCCCCAACACAATTACAGCAAATAGCTAATGATATTTATAGTAGACGTAAAAATGATTTTCCACCATTATTAAATTTATGTAAAGATACAATGATGGTAGGTGGCAATAAGACAAATAATATTGTGCAGAATATTTCCTGGTTTTTCTCATCATTGTTTTCAAGAGTAGCTGCATTTGCCAATCTTTGTTTTTTTATTCGTGACTGTTTGGTATTTTGGTTTATTAGTTGGATGGGGTTGATGATATTAGAGTGGGAGTTGCAAGGGCATAGCCAGCATGTTTTTAGGTGCGCTTTTAATAAAGTTTTGAAGTTGGTGCATGATGGTATGGAGGTAATTGTGGGTGGGAGTGAGTTCCATAATTTGGCTATGGCGCAAGAGAATAGTGCTTCACCAGCAGAGTTATTGGTTTTAGTGATCTGCAAGTGATTTTTGTTGCTGGATCTTAGTGGTCTGGTGGTGCGATAGGGTTGGAGTAGATTCTGGAGGGATGGGACATTTAGTGGATGGTTTACTAGTTTGTGGGTGAGTGAGAGTTGATACCACTGAAGGAGGTGTGGGAGTTCAAGCCAGCCCAGTTCAGCAAGTGAGAGACAGTGGTGACTACGGTAGGATGCCCCTGTGGCGAATTTTGCGATTTTGTTGTAGCAGGTTTCTAGCTTGTTTAGATCACATTGCCTTAGGTTAGTATATACTGGAGAGGCATAAAGTAGGGTGGAGATAAGGTGGGAATTTGCTATTGAAATCTTTGCTGCTTTGGTGAGAAATTGTTTATTTCTGTATAATGCTCCTAGTTTTTTGTGGACTTTTTTATGGTCATGGATATGTGAATGTCAAATTTTAGTTTATTGTCTATTTCCACTCCTAGCAATGTGGTGTGTTCAGTTGGGTATATAGTGGTGTTGTCTTTTGCTGTGATGTTAAAGTGAGAGTTGTTTTGAGTATGTTTGGTGGGTTGGAAGATGAGTAGTTTAGTTTTGTTTGGGTTGAGTATTAATTGGGCATCGGATAACCATGTTTCAACAGAGGAAAAGGCTTCCTGTGTGACTTTTTGCAGTTTGGGTAGGGACTGGGCTGAGCAGATGATGGTAGAGTCATCTGTGTATTGGATAAGTGTACCATGTTTGGTGGCAGAGGCTAGATTATTGGTGTAAAGAGAGAAAAGTAGGGGTCCAAGGATGGATCCTTGGGGAACCCCTATGGAGACAGGTAGTTGGGGAGATATGTCATTCTGCCATACAACGGATTGTTGGTGGTCAGACAGGTAACTCTGAAACCAGTTGGTGACTGATTGTGAGAAGGATAGGTTATTGAGGACAGAGATACGTTGTTTGTGTGGGACCATGTCAAATGCTTTAGATAGGTCTAGGAAAGTAGCAGAAGAGAGATAGCCATTGTTTTTATGCTGAAGGATAGTGTTTGTAAAGGAGAGTAAGGCAGTGGTGGTGCTATGGTTTGGTCAGAAACCATGCTGAGTACTGGAAAGGAGGTTGTTAGTAAGGAGGTAGTGTGAGACCTGAGAGTGTATGCATCTCTCTAGTATTTTAGAGAGTGGAGAGAGAATAGCTATGGGGCGGTAATTGGTTAGGTCTGCAGATGATCTGCCTTTGTGGAGGGGAATTATATGTGAGACTTTCCACAATGTGGGAACGTAACTTTCTGACAGAGATCGGTTAATCAAGATGGATACTGGATAGGCCAGAGCATCAGCTGCGATTTGTAGGTATTCACTTGGGAGGTTGTCTGCTGCTAATTTGGATCTTTTCTCCTCTGGTCTCCGCTGAAAATGGACATGTATCCAGTCAGAATTTCCCGATTAACGAATGTAAAATAAATAAATAAATAAAAAATGTTGTGTTTGCAAAGCTGGATGAGCCATTATTCTAGTTAGAATGTTAAATATTTGTGTGTTTTTCTATATCTCCTACTTCCAGTGCCTTCTTAGCTCATACATAGGTGAATAAGCAGTAGGCATTTCAAGTGGATCACTGTAGCTTAAGTCCTGAGATAAAGCCTATCACTTGCTACTTGAGTGTGATTTCCCTTGTTCAATGAAGGAAAACATGCAATATGGGAGTGCTGACAAGTTTGGTGGAGGAATGTATACAGCTATACTGGTCAAATGTTGGTGCAGAATATAATCAGCACTGAGAAATGTGTCTTTCTATTTATTGTGGAGCAAAAGCAATTCTGTCTTTCTGCTACTGGGAGTTAGTGTGGCAATGACCATTATGAAACCAAGCAACTAGCTGAGCTGTTTTTGACTTGGATATGTGACTGTGGACAGTCATTAAAAAGGGTTCCAGTTAAGCTGGACTATTGAAATATTTGGAGCACTGCAAAAAACACAGCACAAAAAGCTGTGAGTTTTGTGGACTGATGATATGTAAAACATAATGCTAAATATTTTGTTTGTGAACCAGTGAGCAATACAAACCTGGATACAAAAATAAAAAATAAATCATCAAGTACACTAGATTGGTATATGACAGCTAGTGGACTTAATAGTTTTTAGTTTACTAAGAAAGGGGGAGTAATGAGCAGAAAGTCAAGCAGTTATGCCAAAACTATGCTGAATAGAAAAAAGTGACGAAATGAAATGGTTATACTAGGACTGTATCCTATGGGTGGGCAAGACAGGGTAATTTTATGTATAAGCTCAGCTATGGCTTGTGTTTCAGTATATAAATGAAATTGCAAATGAACTGCCACATATTCCTTTTAAATAAGTATCAGACTAAATGAGACCTACAAGTTGTGAGTGCTCTCTCTCTTAGGTCTGGTATCATCATGTTGGCTGGGTGTTACTGGAGATGATGCAGGAAAACAGTAAAAGCAATGGGGAGATGTGGGTTTTTAAACAGAAAGACAGAGATACATGTCCTGCAAAGGATTATAACTGCACAACTTTGGACTGATTTGTCATTCATTTATACTGCCTGTCTGCCCTGAACATGAAGAGATGATTGCACCTGACCATTTCCTTGAAGAGCTTTTGCTACTGAGACCCAGAGAACATTATTGAGTTTGGAGTCTGTTTGATTCATGGAATGGCATGAATTGCATCTTTTGTCTGCTCCTGAGGTATGTTCTTTGAAAGGGCCCACAGCTTTCAACTGCCCCTAATTTTGCAAAATGTTTCTGATTTTGCCTCATATTTTTATATTTGTCTCATATTTTTCTAATATTTTCATAAACTGTTTGATTTCTTGGTAAATAACTAAGGATAGATTGATTAATAATGGCAAACATTGGACTTTCATGCTTATTGTTCAGAAAGTGTATATTCCTACAAACCTATACTCTAAGCTCTTAAGCGATTTAGACTAATTAAAATTGTTCCTGATTTGGGGCCTGTTTCTCCCTTATTTTCAGGCTTTACTCCTGATTCTTAGGAAATGAAGGGGCCATCTTTAGTTTATTGCAAACAGCAAATGAGACAATTATTGTGGGAGTGGGAGAATGATATTATCCTGGAAGAAGGAACAAGAAGATATGGAAGTAATATGTTTGTTAGTAAGCGCACCCTGAGAATTTAAATGTTTATTTGATACTTTTAAAAAGATGCATAAATAGACACCTAGTAGTCATTGCAGAAATGTGCTGTATCTCGGGTCCCGTAACTGAGCATTCCTCAAAATCCCAGTGTTTTCTAGCCTTACCAGAAGTCTGATCCTGAACTTAAAAACTCCCACCCAGTCTACAACCCTAAAGTCCTGTACTGCTCCTAAACCTAAAACCACATGCCCTCTCCCTAAACCTATAATCCCCTTCTGACTCCCTAACCTTAAAGTCCATATCACTCAAAAAAACTAAAATCCCCTTCCTCTCCCCAACAGCAAAGTCCCATTCACTTCCTAAACCTAAAATTCCTTCCCTCTCCCTAACCCTAAAGTCTTGATCTCTCCCTAAACCTAAAATCCCTGTCCCTCTCCCTAACTCTAAAGTTATTGATTTCTGCACACTACACTTCCATTCTCCCTCCATGGACCTAACATCACCCTACCCGTTCGCCTTCTCCACTTACCTAGACTGTAAACACTTCTTGTCCCTTCATCACCTAGGAAACAACTAGCTCATGTCCAGCCACTGACTGACTGAACTCATATATGAGCTTGAGCAAAAGCAGCTACTTACATAGGATCATAGGAGGTTACTAGGCTAACAGGCCCAGGGCCTTTACAAGCCTAGCCAAGTTCAACGCAGGTTCCCAAGGGTATATGGTTCAAGCAGGCACTAAAATCAGTACCTATTGACCCTGTCCAAGAGGGACACAGGTGGAACCCCTGGCGTGAATTTCCAGTAATCCATCCAATCATCCAAATTATGCTTAAATAGGGCCAACAAGGTGCTTTGTTTAACCTGAGTAGAAAGCATGTCCCAAAACTGGGGCAACCTCTGTGAGACAAATTTGTCTCTCTAGCAAGTTCTGTTGATACCACATACCAGGTTAAAGTCCTTTGAGAAAGTGAACCATGTACCATTTGACTTGTGAATTTGCAGCATTTCTATTAAAGCTGGGTTGGAGATTGTATGCAAGGCACAGGTCGTCTCTGAGCAGTCTGTATGACACAGAATAAAGTGATAATGATTTCAATCTGTCTGCATAAGACTGATCTTAAAGACCCTGAATTTTCATTGTAAGGAACCTTTGTGGTCTCTCCAATTACTTCAAATGTTTGGAAAGGAACATACCAAAGGGAGTGTTGTACTCTATTATTGGCCTGATGAGGGAAGAGTACGGGGGGTTATAACCTGTTTTTTTTTCCTGGAGGCAATGCCCTTACTTATGAGATGAGCAATATGAAATGCCCTTTTTACCACGTGGAGACATGGTGATTGAGGTTAAGGTTGCTGCCAACCTGTGTGCCCAGATCTCTCACTACTGACTGTATGTTTAGAGTATTGCTTTTGATGTGGCAGTTTGCAGGAACATCACCCTTGCCCAAGGGGATGATAATGCATTTTTTTGAATTAAGTTTAAGACCATGACTTTGACACCAGTCATTAGTCTGTATAAGACCTTTCTGCAGTATGACAACATTGCTAGGGATTTCAATGATCACTCCCAGTTTGTAGTAATCAGCAAACTTTGTTAGCCACAGTCCTTTAGTTTTAGCCTGTACTTTGGCGAAGGATTCTGAACAATAGGGGTCCCAGAACTGATCCCTGTGGAACACCACTAGTTATGGGTCTGCTGGATGAGATAGAGTCCCCTATTTTGACTGTATGGGTTCTATCAGTGAACCAGTTTGTAAACCACCTGACAATACATGGGCTGATACCAAGCTGGGTGAGTTTATCAATGATGCCTGTGTAGGGGATTGCGCCAAAGGCCTTGGCTAAGTCTAGGTAGATTTTCCCTCATCTAGGGCTTTGGTGACTGTCTTGAATAAGTCCCCGAAATTTAACAGCCATGATCGCCCCTTGACAAAGCCAAACTGGGTGGGGTTGAGTATTTGGAGATTTCCTATATCTTTGTTAATAAGGTCTATGATATTTGTTCCATGTCCTTGCAGATAAGGTTGTTCAAGCTAATGGGTGCATAGATCCTGGGATCCGTGGATGCACCCCCTTTGTGCAAAGGGATGACAGTAGCTTTTTTCCACTCTGCCTGGATGAAGCCAGTACTTAGGCTGTGATTGAAAAACATGTCCAATGGTGATGCTAATTCCTGTTTTAACCCATGTAGAGCACAGCTTGGGATGTTTGTATGGTGCCATAGATGCTGTGTTTTTGGCCTTGGAGAGGGCATTTAAGACCTGCTCCTCAGAGATACTAGGTGGGGGACAGGTGTTAGGGATGCTTTGGGTATATGTGGCAGTGAGAGGAGAGTGAAGTTTTTACTAAACCTGTCAGCTAGCAGTTTCCTATATCCACAATTTCTATATATGTAATGCCATTAAGTATGAGTTCAGCGCATATCTGGGCCTTACCTTTGAGGTTACAGATGTAACTAAAGAATGCCTTGTGCTTATCCATAGTTAGGAAAGCTAATCTGGATTTGTAGTTAGCTTTGGAGGGCTTCACTAGGAGTCTTATTTGCTTGTTTAAATTGAGGAGGGAGTATTTTCAGTTTTGAGGCTGTTCCTTCCTACTTTTAGACAGCAATTTCTTTCTCTTATTGCATAGCCTGGTAATGGCAGATGTCCACCAGACAGTTTTTTTTTTAATTTTAATTCTTGTCACAGACCTGATGAATGCTTTATTGCATTAGTTAGTCAAAAGCGATTTTAATTAAAAGTCATTTTATGTATATATTTTAAGAATATGTTATATTTTTCTTAATACCTGATCTTGGAATGTGGGTTGCAAATAGAAAGTGTTTTCCTTAACTAGGATTTAGTTTGATCTAATCAGTAGTAGTGTGTGGGGATGGGTATTTGCTGTTCTAAAATGCACTTTTACAGCCCTGCTTATACTGTTTGTCATTAATAGGCTGGTTTAAAATTAAACAATACTTATATTTTCCAGACCTACTTCTAAGTATATAAAAGCTGATATGTTAACATTGTTAAAATATTTCAGATTTTTTTGTTACTGAGGATTGCTTGTCTGTGACGATTAAAGGATTGTTTCTTTGGAATACTACCTGGGTTTCATGATTTTTTTGGCAAGTATTGTGACTGAGTTCATCGACGAAGTTTTAAGACCACTAGTTTCTCTGTTTTTCATACATTATAATATTGCAGCTTGCTAGAACAGAGCAGCCAGAAAAAGCTGAATCTGTAGAAAAATTAGACACACATTAAAATATTATTTAGCAGACAGCAGCCTGCAAAAGGAGAATCTATTGAAGAGAAAGATGTGCACACTACAATATTATATAATGACCCCCATTAATATTCCAAAACGTGCACGCTGATTGGTCAGTGTGCCCATTGTAAATCAGACTTATACTAATGGAAAAAGCTCCGGTCGCCCGGACTTTTTCCATTAATATGTCTTTTTTTTTTTTTTTTTTTTTTTTTTTGTGGTACAGCATCGGAGAACAGAAGAGCTCCGTTGCTGTAATCTCGCTATGTTAAATGGGTTTAACATAGCGAGATAGCTTAAAAAAAAGCAACGGAGATCTTCTTTCTCCATTGCCTTTTTTTTAAAGCGTTCTCGCTATGTTAAATGAGTTTAACATACAGAGACAGCTAGCGAGACATCTTTTTAAAAGCAACGGAGATCTTTCTTTCTTCGTTGCTTCCACACACAGCTTTGATGTATTGTGTAAGCATACACATGCGCAGTACATTAGAACTGCCGCTGAATACCAGACAGCTGCGGAAGGGCAGCATGGAGGCATTATACAATGCCATTATTTAAGAAAAGTAAGTATTTTTTTTCTTAAATAATGTCATTAATATAATAACACGCCTGGGTGTGGGTAATGCTGGATTTACCCACGGTTGTCATTGTTTGGCCACTCGGGCTTCGCCCTCATGACCAAACCACACCAACCGTGGGTAAGTCCAGCATTACCCGCACCCAGGCATGGGTTATTGCTTAATTATAGCATGCTTGGACAAATCAGAATACAATAGGTAAGCCAATGGCATGCAGAGATTCACACACTAAGCAATTACGGATTGAATATGTTGTTACAGCCCAATAAGGTTAGAGAGCTGAAACAAGAGGAATCATTGTAGCCTGAAAATCCTGGAGAAAATGTAAGTGGATAGTAGTATTGAAGAGAATAAATCAATCATTGAAATAAAGGATTCTAAAGAACTTAGAAAGTAAGTTTTGGAAGTAAGAAAAATATACAACCTGAGCAGAATTCAGAATTTTTGATAAGGTTAAAGCAGAAAGCCTTCTTGCTGCTCGTTTGTACTTCCACTGCCCAACCCACCACTGATTCGGTCCCAGACACTGGAGATAGTAAAATGCACTTAAAGAGACAGTGGCCAGCAGGCAGCATACAAACAGGGAGCAAAGTAAATGACAAAAAGCAATATTTTATTAGAGAAGAATTCTATTAAAATTTTGTTAGAGGAGAATTTGAAGTAAAAGGTGAGGGTTGAGGAACAGGAACTTACCAGTAAGAGAGGTTCAGTTTGTGTAGTTAAAGACATGCAAACACTACCTGATCAGATTCCTAAACACACTTCTGTCATTATACAGCAGACAAATCAGGTAATAAGTAATGAAGGAGGAATGATGGTAGATTCACTAAGTCCTGAGATGCTTTTACAGAGGGACACAGAAAAGAAAGCTATGGGTATGCATTCATCTAGGAGTATAAGGAAAGTAACATAGAGACGAAAAAGATAAATATTAAGTCTTGACTCACTCTGCTCAACCTAGCTCCACTTTTAAGTATTAGTAATGGAACAAGTGTGAGGATAACAAAATAAGGAATGAAATGTGAGCTGGAGGCTGATAGAAGAAAAGGTGATAATGAGAACATATGGGAGAGAACTGGTTCTAACATTTTTGTGGCACAGTTAGTGTTATTTTACAGGACTGAGTCTCTGATATATAGTAATAATAGGTTATCCTTGAATTACTGAATATGTGGCAGCTTTATTACCTGCAGACACCTGAGTTATACACTAATCTGTTATTGTTGAGGAAAGCTTACCAGAGGTTTGGTCCAGCAACTAAGATGATGCATTTTATTTATTTATTTATTGACATTTGATTACCTGGGAAAGTCCAAGTGGGTAGGATCCCATTTTCAGCAGACACCCAGGGAGAAAAGCTCCAAAGTATTACAAAATATTTTAAGAACAATAATTATGCAGTCTTTAAAAGTAATACAAAAAACAGCTACAGTTTAAATAATTATATCAAATTAGACATAATACTGAAACATTGGTTAAGAACCGATACAAGTTATACGATAATGATTTAATACAGAAATTTTAGCAAGTTTATAGAGAAATTAAAGATAAGTTAGTATACTACAAAAAAGGAATTGCATTACAAAATGAGAGAAAAGCAGTCTTATGGTATATTTAGAGAGAAGGCCAGGGAGGAGAGAAATGGATAGAAGTAAGGAGATGTAAGGTATGAATAGTTATTTGTTCACATTTAAAGATATACTTTATCCAGGTATAGAGGAAGAACAGAGCCATATATGGCTAGGAAGTCTTGCAGAATGGTTTTGAAGGACTGGAGTGAGGGTATTGATCTGATGGATAGAGTTAAGGAGTTTCAGGCCTTAGCAACATAGTACAAATACAAACAATTCACAGGAAATTTGATAAGTTTGTGGACAGACAGAAGTTTTTGGTCCTTGGATCATAATGACCAACTGGGAACATAGTTGTACAAATTTAGTGTTGGACAAGCAGATGGATTCTGAATAATTTTATTGAAATTAAATCCTCATTAAATTCTACATCACTAAGAACTGGATTGATAAATCCATAATTTCATGGGAAGATTTTCATAACCTTGCTATTAAATTCATATCTTCCCATAAAATGGTAAACACCTCTATAAAACAAAAGGAATACAATAAAAATACTGGGGATATTTTGCTGGATTTAATTTTGAAGAATTAAAAACGGACACCACTTCAGCCCAAGCATATAAGCTCCTATAGTAAGTTATCATGATAACAATTTCTAGTCTAAACTTTCCAGTAATTTACCATGTACTTATTTATTACCTAGTTAGAATTAACAGGGAGTCTGTTTACTTCACCTACACATCTTAATATAAGATGCTCCCCTCCTTCGTCTTCTACTTCTTGATATGAAAACTTAACCGAAGAGATGTGACTTCTACAGTATATAATGTATATAGTTTTTAAGTTTTTTTCACTCTTTCTTAAATCTCTCTTTTCTTGTAACTGTTGTTATATCCATTGATGCTAAATGTACTTTTGTTTTTCCTTTTATTTGATTGCATATCTAAAAACTCAATAAAATGTTTTTTTTTGAAATAATAATTTTATTGGTGGTAAGAAGCTGTGTATATATTAGTTGATGGTGTAGTTCTAACCAATTTAGGCTTTTTAGTGTTATACAATGGTGGGTTCTGAAAGGGGTATTTGCTGCAAATTTAGCAACTTTGTTAAAGCATTGCTCAAGTTTTATTTTTTATGATGTCTGAAGGTTAGTAAGGATGGAAGCACCATAAAGAAGTGTGGAGAGGAGATAAGTAGTGGCAAGCATAGCTTTAGTTGCATGTTTGAGAAACTTGTTTGGCTCTATACAACATCCCTAGTTTTTGATGAGTTTTGTAAATGCAATTTTGTATATGCAGGTCAAATTTAAGACTATAATCCACTATCATCCCTAATAATTTGCAAAGAGAAATTACTTCAATTGTTGTATTATCAAGAGAGAGGAGTTCATTTTTTATGGGAGAAGGATTTGGGGAAAAATAGTTGTTTGTTTTATTTAGAGTTGAGTATGAGCTGTGAGTTACAAAGCCATGTTTCAGTTGCCAGTAAAGCTTCCCAAGTAATTTTTTTGGAAGTAATCAATGTTGTCAGATGTGCAAATGAGTGTGGAGTCATTTGCGTAATGTATCATGGAGTTCCGTTGTGTGGATGTTGGTGGGAATCTTAATCTTAAAGAAGGGGCAACCAACGATTGGACCTTTTGGGACACTGGTGATGACTGTGAGGTATGTAGAGAGGGTGGAGTGATGCTTTATTGACTGATACCTGTTGGACAGGTAGCTTTTGAACCATAGAAGGGTTGGCTGAGAGTGAGTCCTAATGAAGACATTTGAAGTAGAAGTTTGCTGTGGTGTTGAAGACTTTAGCCAAGTCTAGATATAAGGAGGAGACTAGTTTGCCATTATCTCTAGCTTTATTGGCAGTATCTATATAGGGTATCTATATAGGATAGAAGTGCAGTGATAGTACTTTGGGATGGATAGAAGCCATACTGTGTGGGGGATAGTAATTCTTGCTGCAGGAGATAGCTTAACAATTGTTTTTGAATACATTTTCAAATATTTTGGAGAGGGGGTTAAGATTGCTATAGGTCTAAAGTGTTAGCAATGCCTGTTGAATTTCCTCTTATGTGTACAACTTTGTTCCATAGAGTGGGAATGTGGGATTTCTGGACTGACCTATTTTAAGGATTGAGAGAGGGTAGGCAATGCTATCAGCTGCTATTTTAAGGTATTTGCTTGGAAGAGCATCAGTTGAAGGTGAGTATGGTTTGCATTTGTTTGAGAGTAGTTTTGCATAGGATATGGGGACAGCTTTGAAGGTAAAAGCTGATGTGGTGATATGTGGCTGCTGGGTAGGGGAATGATTAGATGATGGGGAATTATGCTATACTGTCTATGAAATAAAAGTTGAATTGTATTGTGGTTTCGAATGATGAGCTACTGAGAAATGGGTTAGGATTGAATTTATGGCAGGGATGCAAGATTTGTTTAATGGCTGTCCAGAATTTTTTGAACTGTTACCTATTATTCTGAAAGTTATTATAGTAAAGTTTTTGATCTTCATTAATTTGCTTTTTACAACAATTGTGAAGTTTAAGATGCTGCAGTGTTTTGCATTTTTGCCATTCTTTCCATGCTTTTTCTCTCTCCTGCATTAGCATTCGACTCTTCCTGGATAGACACATTACTTTATTTGTTTTTAGCCTCTTCCTTCTAGGAGGTGCAATGCTATTCAGGATATTCAAGAAAATTGTACTGAATTGATTTACATCCTTATCTAAGGGGAGGATTTTTAGAAAATGTAGATGCTAGGGCAGTAATGAACATTCTAGGTTAAACCTGGAAAGGTTGTGGGTTATTTTATAAACATGCTGTTTAAGTGGATGTATGAGATGTGTCATTGCATAGATTGGGAGATGATCACTGAGACAGTCAGATAATTGTACCAGAGGTGGTGTATTTGCAATGGTCTGATACCAGGATCCAGTCTAATAGGGAATTTGATGTTTTGCTATAATGTGTGGGGGCTATTAATTAGCTATGCGAAACCAAATAAGTTCACACTAGATGTATAGGAGTTAGAGTTTATATTCAATCAAATGACATTCAAATCTCAAAGCAGTATTTTTTCTTGTGGAATTGTTATGTAGGATATTTTCCAGCATAACTGTATTGTCGCCAGGAGGGTTCTAAAGAACAGTAATACATATTTGTTTATAACTGTTCAATTTCAAGAAATTAATAAGAAGCTCTGCTGAACTGAATGGTGGTATTGGCTCATTGTATATTGAAATGTAGCAGTTGTTGGGAAATATTAAAGCAATACCATCACTTTTCATCATTATATGGTCATTACAGTTGGTATTATAGCTGGAAGTGTAAATTCAGAGTCATTTATGTTGGGTTTAAGCCACATTTCAGTTACAGTGAGAAAATTAGGCTTATGTTGGATAATCCAGGCATGTAGTTCAGCAATTTTATTTCTTCTGTTTCTGAAATTTATGGCAGGAAAAGTTAGATTACTGAGGTTGGGGGTTGACCATTGTAGGGTTAAAGTAGTGGGTGGAAGAGAATTTTCTTGATGTTCACTATGATAGGTGGGGCCAGGAGTAGGGTGAATGTCTCCTCCTAGGATTTTAGTATATTGGGAAATTACTGATCCTTGTTTTTTGGATAGTAGTTTTCCACTTAATATTGTTTTGGTTTGAGTTGAAATAGAGTTAATCAGTCTAAATGTGGGGTAAAGGTGAGGGGCATCATTAGACAGGTTTGGTGTGATATGCGAGAGTGCACAGAGGAAGTATGAATACGTGCTTGGGACAAGCTGGAGATGATGAGACCTGTTGTTGAGTAGGATGAGAGATGGCCCAGTAGAAGAAACACAGAGGACAAGCTGGCAAGCAGCATGACTAAGTAAAGGGATCTGTATGTTATACTTCACAGGTACGAGGAAGGAAACAGAAGTCACAGGGTAGAAGGATATTTACTGGTGGTGGAGTCTGAAAGTTGATAGAGGATAGGTAGGAAAGAATTATTTTTCATGAAGGAAGAGAGTAAGGTTGTCCTAGTATCTTCTCTGTAATGTAAGTAGTAGATGGGTTTAAAAGGCTAGAATATGAGAATGTAATTAAAATAGGAAGACGCCAGGGTTAGTTTGGGAAAAGTAGAAGATATGATGTAGAATAGATAGATGCTGTTAGGGAGGGTTGTTTCTATGAATGAATATAGTGCAAAGCAGCATGGGAGGGAGAAAGGTAGTTGGAAATTGTGCTAGAAGATTAAATGGAAGCTAGGAAGTAGGTAAAAAGAAAAAGTGTTTGCATGACAGTAGTAAAGTAATTACTGTAATTATTATAGTTTTTGTTTGACACTAAATGATGCAGAGATAGGGCAAGAAAAGGTTGGGTTAAGAGGTTGTATATCCTTTATCTTACTGTAAATCTGCATGCAAAATATGGGAACTAGTAATTAAGTCATTTATAGATTAGGGTTCCTAGCAGAGGTCAGATTTTTCCTGTTTAAGAATCCATTTGGCTTTTATAATGTTTGTTGTTTGTCTTTTTGGCTTTTTCTGGTTAGGGGTTGCCAGAGCGGAACTCCGGTCCACTAATGATTGGCAGTCGATTTTTATGGTGCCGAGTTGCCAGCCCGACGCCCAACCTTCAGCGAAGGCACGCCCATTTACACATGTCTTTCGGAGACCACTCGACCGTGGGGAGTACATGCAGACTCCACACAGAAGGCACTCTACACACACTAGCTGAGAATCGAATGGGAGAACCTCTTGCTGTGAGGCAACAACACAACCGCTGTACCACCATGGATGGCTTTTATAATATGAAGTATTATATCCTATTAGCTGTTGTTTGAAATTACAATGTTGTTCTGCAGACTAGCATATACAACGTGATGTTCTATAACAATATAATAACAGCTGTGAATGAAAAATTGTGCTGTGATGTGATTTATATAGATTTAACTTCAGCATTTTACAGGGTCATGCACAAAACACTGATCAATAAATTAGTACAACTAGGTATTGATGCACTGTTGATAAGGTGGATAGCTGCATGGCTTACAAATAGGACAAGACAAGTATGACACACCAACTGGACAGGTGAAATCCTTGGTTACAGTCAAGGTGTCCCACAGGGCTCTGTACTAGGCCCTTACTTGTTTAGATTGTATATTTCAGACCTTACTTTTTCATCTGAGGTGTTCTGACGACCTGAAATTGGGTAAACTGATTACAAGTGTTACAGATAAGACATGTCTGTAAAATAATTTGACTAAATTGACCATTTGGGCTCAGGAGAATAATATGTTGATAAATACATCCAAAAACTAAGCATATGAGATTTGGGAGACATAAACTGAAAGGTGAATATTTAATACAGCACACATTGATTGAAACTGTAGACTCATTTAAGGACCTGCTTATGAGTTTTTCTAATCATATCAACCAATTGGCTAATGATAGTTATAGAACTATAAGTTGTATAAAAAGATTTATAAAGTCTAGGAAATCAAACATAATGAAGTCATTGTTTGTTAGTTACATTAGACCCAAACTCAAGTATGAATAACAATATGGAAACCTTATACGAAAACAAGCATGAATAAACTGGAAAGAGTACAGTGGAAATATACTAAGGGCATCCATGGATGTGAAAATCTAAGTTATGAAAGATTCAAATATCTGAACTTGTACAGTGTCTCTTAGAGATATTTAAGAGGAGATCATATTCAGGTATATAGGGCATTTAGGGACAACTACCTCTGGGACTGTTTGGGTTTATCAAAAAGTACTAGAGAATCATCAGATAGCCTATGTAGAAGGTTCTATAGGAATGAGAAGTGTACTAATTGGTTCTCTGACAGAGTAGCTGATGCATGGAACAGACTACCAAATTATATTAAAGTACTAGTTTAGATATTTTTAAGAGCAGCCTGGACATTTATTATGGGAACAAGTATTTTGGCATATTGGCAAGCTAGAAGGGCTTTAATGCCCATGCTTGAAACATTTGTATGTATGTATGTATGTATATTCAATACATTCACCATCTTTACATATCTGTGTTATGATATATTACAGTGCAAAAAGTCCAATCTTGTTTTTTCAAAATTTTTATATACAGCTTTTTAAATCTTGGAAACCATGCAACTTGGATTTATAGCACCAGCAGTACTTTTATTTAATCACTGGTCAGATGTTTATATTCATATGTTGTCAGATGGTTCTTTCCAAGGTGCATAATCCAACCTGCTGATTCCTACCTGCACAAATCTTACAGTGAAGGTGCACTTGGGGTGTTGTGAAACCATGCGTCATGGCCTCTAGTAAATGGAACATAACTGACTGATATTTCAAAACCACCATCGGAAGCAGGACAGTTTGACCCCAATGCAATTGGATACACTTTCATATTAAAATTGACATTTATTGAATGTGACAATATTTATTAGTTTGACCATGGATGTTTTGGATCTTGACTATTTCACCCAAATTAATTTTAATATATTATTTAACATTTTATTATGTAAATGTTAATTTATTTAACATATTTAATACCTAAATGTAATTAATTAAACAGTAGTTTTTAAATTTTAACAATGAAATCAATAATGAATTTTACATAGGAAGTCAACATATTTAACTCGAGTATTTACAAGAAGTTTTTTTTAATTTTATGCATTTAATAGTTATCAAAGCTGGTTTTATTTCCCAGACTGTGTTCCATTTCTTTTTACTTTGCTAACATGAGTTCTCTATGATTGTACCAGGTTACAGACTAGTAATGCAAATAATATTTTGTTGTGTCTAATGACAGGTTATTTTCTGCACAATTGTGTATGATTGTCATATATTTTCACTATTCTTGCTGAGTGTTAAAAACTATTATAAAGCCTTAACTAGGACGTAACAGTAGTCTCAAACTATATTCAAAGTGTTACAGCTCTAGATATGGAATGTGTTAAAACAGGGGTCAAAATGTCTGGTACCCCCACCATCATCTTGATTAAGCATGTTCTTTGGTCATGAATTACAAGGCAAACTGGATACACACTGAAATTTGTCTACTACAGTAATAGATACACAACAGAAAAAAGGAAGTACTGCTTTGATTCCAAATTACCCTTGTCATATAAATAAGCCTAGGTTAAATAAAGTTCAAAACTACTTACTTAACAAATCTTTAAGACCTTTCAATGATGTCCGCTTCATTTCAAATACTGAAAGCAGTAATAAATTATTCCTGAAACACATCTGAAAATTGAAAGGAAAAAAACTGAATATCATTTGTTAGCAATGATCAACAAAGTGGTCACCGTCCTGCAGCTCCAGGATATGGTGAATGTATGTTAAGTGTTAGCATGGGGGCATGCCTTTCATCTGTAGTGAGACAGTGTACTGGCACCAGACCACAATAAAAGGAGGGGGGGGGTCATATCAGGTACAATTTCAGACTCTAATCTGACAGGTATCCAGTGTAGAGTCGTACTAGTAGTCAAAATGAAGGGTGTTAAAATTGAGAAAAGTGGCCTACTTTTTTATATTTGGAATAGTATAGTTTTAATAAGTGGACATTTTGCCTTTCAATCTTATGGCGTTGTTTGAAGAGGCACAGCAGAATATGATGGATGGCTGACAGTGCACGCTACTTATCATTAACTTTGTAAGCTATCTGACAGTGTTTGACATAGTAGAATAATTTACAAATTAAAGCTTCATATGTACTTCAGTGTAAAACATTCAGTAGGTAACAGGACCCGGAATATTAGTGTAAAGGTGGTTCTCCAGCTATATTGAAGGTGTTATCAGTACTTTTTATGTGGATCTGTATTCTGACCACTTCTTTTCCAATTGTTTTTTCTCAGATAGGAAAGAGCAAAAAGGGTCTATATACACAGATTCTATATGAATGCAAATTGGACAAAATAAGTAATTCAACAAAAAATGACAAATAAGTTATGTTAGATGGGCTTGTTCAGCCTTTAAGGTCAATAAATAATCCATCATGGAACTTGGCAAAAATTATATAAATTATGGTCACAAAAATAAATATTTATATCATAAAAATGACACCATCATTAAGGATCTAGGAATAATGGTAGACAACAGTTTCAAATTTGACCTGAGTGTATCTGCCAAGGTCAGAAAAGCATGTTTTATAGCTCACCTAATTGTAATAAAAAAATATGTCTGAACCTTAAGCAAACCATGCTATTTTAAACTGTAAGTCTATATAACTTCTACATGAACAAATCAACAGCCCCCATTAGTTTAGTGTGCATTAATAAAGACATCTGAAAACCAAAACAATTTCTCAGAATAATAGCAAATGAAAAGGTCAAAGGGCAATCTCAAGACCTAGTGCTCCTTCTCTGTGCCCAAATACAATGATCTATACATCCAAAGACACAGTCCAGGCCATATTCATCTGAAGTTTGTGGCAAGTCAAGCACATTAGCAGCAATGAGTCACTCCATTAGTCAGCTGAGCCAGGCTCTGTGGTTCAGGGGATTAAACTCTGAATGTAATTCAGATGGCCCATGCTTGAGTAGTGGCATGGTCGCTGGAGGGACTGGGAATCAGAGGATAAAATTTAGCAACCAATACCAGCTCACCCAACTTAGGATGAAGGAAGGTAGCTTGACTTATTGCACTGGTAACATTAGAATGCTGCAGACATATATCACTGCAGAATGAAGAATGTGACTGCAAGTGGTGTGTCACATGGTCAGAAAGCTGTCCATGGGTGTAAGTATGCATATACCTCTCAAATGCAACTACAGTGGAGCTGCGAGGGCTTCCATGGGGGAATAGGACAGTATACATGATCTGCGGACTGGTCCAGTCACTAACAATTATTCAAAGTCAAAGAAATGCCAAATAAATCCTAATCAATCTAAATAGTTCAAAATTCCAAAAAACAGGCTAGAAACCATGATGACATGAAGTCATACTGATGTAAAATTACTTGTTCTATTACTATATTGTTGCTATAATAAAGGCTCACTTCATTGTGGATCCTGGACACTCTTAGGACTTTGGACTGTCATCAATCCAAAGAAATTCTGGACATCCATCTCTTCAATACTCAACCCTGGTAATACTTCCAACCCCTGCCCCAATCCCAGCCTCTCAGGTCTTGAAACAGCCACTAACTTCAACACATTTTTCATTGATTGTATAGCTAAATTATCCTCCACTTTCCCCAATCCATCCATCAATACTAACCCCTCACCCTGTACCCCAAACCCTCTCTCTCACCCCCCTCCTCCACCGGTATTCTCACTTAAACATGTCTCCACCTATACTATAAAAAGACTACTGCAAAAGCTAAAACCATGCCGCAATGCCCCTGACAACCTTCCAGCAAATTTTCTTCAAATATCAGCCGAATCTATAGCCTATCCCATATCCATCCTCATTAATAGATCCATTCAGGAATCCTATGTACCAACCATCTGGCGTTATGCATACATAATTCCTCTCCACAAAGGTGGTAAGAACACAGACACTACCAACTTCAGACCCATAGCTACACTCTCTCCTCTCTCTAAAATTCTAGAGAAAGCCAACCACTCCCAGCTCATGCCCTACCTAATCCAGCACAAACTCCTCTCTCCCACCCAGCACGGCCTCCGCCCAGGCCACAGCACCATGACAACCCTCATTTCCTTCCTCGAAACAGTCAACCTAGCACGTGAGAGTGGCAAATACGTATCTTCTCTTTTTCTTGACCTCTCAAAGGCATTCAACACTATTTCCCATTCCCTCCTCCTGTCCCAGCTCTCACACTTGCATCTATCTCCCTCAACCCTAGACTGGTTCTCCAGCTACCTTTCCATGCGCCAGCAGGCTGTACAATGGAAAGAGTCAACCTCCCTTTTCTTACCTACACCCACAGGAGTTCCCCAAGGATCAGTACTTGGCCCTCTGCTCTTCAACTTATTCATTAACAACTTTCACCTCTCCATCCCTGAAACCTCAGTCATCCAATACGCAGGTGACTCCACTATCATCTGGTCAGCCTCCTGCCCCTCCAAACTTCTACTTAATACCCAAACAGTCTTCTCCAAAATTGAATCATGGATGCAATTGCATCACTTGGCCCTAAATGCCAACAGAACAAAGCTAATGATATTTACTCCCACTAAAACTTCCCAGTTCCACAAAGTCCAATTTTCCATCAAAAGCCACAATAACACCCCTCTTGAAATCGTTCCTAGTACCAAACTACTTGGCATTACCATCGATTAAAACCTAAAATTCGACTCCCACATCCTCTCAGCAATCAAAAAAACCCACCAGAACATCAGCCTCCTCTACAGACACAACTACTACCTTACTCCATCTTCCCATCATACCCTTGCATCTACCTTCCTTCTCCCCTCTCTCTTGTACGGTGCTCCCCTATTCTCCAACCTACAACTCGGACTCTGTGCTAAACTTGAGGCCTGTTACAACAAAATCTGAAAAATTTGCAACCAATTCTAAGAACTCTTCCCATCACTGTCACTTCCTAGACACCCTAAACTGGCTAGAACTCCACAACCACCTAAAGTACCTACAACTTACAACAGCCTACAAACTCATCTTTAAACCAGCAGAATGCCCCTCTCTTGCTAAATCTCTAACACCCTACACACCTACCCATACCCTGAGATCCACAGGCCAAAACCTCCTGCATGTACACAAACCCATCCACCCAACTGGTAAACTACTACTATCCCACACTATAGCCAAACTATGGAACAATCTCCCCACACCACTACGTAATATACCTAACCACAACAATTTCAAATCCATGCTTCTCTCCCATCTCTCCTCCAAATGGGAATGTCCTTCACATGCTCCCACCTAAAACTCCCACACTACTAACTCCACACCTAAATCATCATTTCTTTGCCTACTTTAACTTAATTCAGAGATCTTGCTCAGAACACTTTTTCATAAATCTTTTGCATGCATGCCTCTGGCCTACCTTACTCATATTCTCAAACTTTCATTGTTTGTTTTTCTTATCCATTGTACCCATAATATTATTTTCCTCTGTAATATTGTTAATTTGTCTCTATTTGTATGTATTTGTATGTCTGTTTGGGGCTTTTCCCCTCGGGTCTCCACTGAAAAAGGGTAATTCTTACCCAGCTGGACCAACCTGGTTAACAAATGCAAATAAATAATAAAATAAATAAAGTGAGAAGAGAATGGCTCTGAGGGCTCTTGTCCTAATAGATTAGCAAAATATTTCAAAGGGGTGCAAGAAGAGCAGCTGGAGCTGTTAAGCTGATTTTGTGGACATCAAGAAAAAAAAGGTAGAAGCACCAGCAGCTCCAAATGTTCAGAAGGCTAAACAAATGTACAAATCAGCAGGAAATCTCAGTCCTCTCAAATAAAACAGGAATTGCTCTATATATTGGCCCAGGCCATAGAGCATGTGCAAAACTGGAGTCTGAAATAAATATGCTTTCCAATGCCAGTACAGAGTCAGAACTACTAATAGATTATCTTCATCGATAGTTGCTAGACTTGTAGTCCAGAGGACTACTGAAAAGCCTAGCCTGAATTACCAGTTGACCCTAGTATTGTCTGGTCAACAGTACTTGACGGCACAAGCAGGGAAGATGGATAGACCTTTTCTTGCAGCAATGCATTCTGGACAAAAATCTGTATGACTTTTGGTGAAGGCTGAATTTCATGGTGAAAAAGCTCAGGTTGGGCATGTAGGACTGCTAAGAGGAAAGCAACTCCTAGGGACAGGCACATCATCAGACCACTCCCAATTGCCCAGTCTTCTGTACTACAGACATCAGCAGTTTGGGAAAGGTGTTTAATGAAGGGATAGATGGCCTGCTGCTGCATACATTATGGCTATTACTCTCATGTTCTGTATGCCTGATGGTATTTCTCTCTAACCAGACATTACAAATATGCACTGATAAGGTCAAATTCTTGAGAAGCTGAGATGCCCACTGTCATTTGTCTCATGTATTCAAAAGAGATGATGAAGCGGTTTATGGGTTTAAGATATTTATTGTACATAAACATTGTCAGGAACTGTAACTGGAACATACATTTAAGTCAACTGACTCAATCATTACTTCAAACACACTCACATATGCATCTCCATTTGTGCCTGCACTCACTGGCTGACTGTACAAAATGGCACTGTTTTCGCATGTGCTCAGTACTTATATACACACGCTGTCTAGCTACAGTGGCTGAATAGGAACAGTACACATTTTCCAAATGAAAGTAGTTAATGAATATTTGTAATCTAGCGAAATCTGCCAAAATTAAGTTTTTGCATCTAAGACTGAAAAAATATTGGCATTTGGCTTGAGAGATTCTACTTCTTATACTGTGCACATTGAATGATGAGGACGTTTAAGCTCTTTGTTTAAATCTCTCAGATCAAAACATATTCGAATATTATCTGAGCTTTTCTTATGAGCTATGACCATGGAGAATACCCATTCAGTTAGTTTCTTTATTGGAGTTATTACACCTAAGTTCACTATTTTTGTCTAGTGCTACTTTCACTTTACTCTGCATTGCTATTGGACTCTTCATCGCTGGTCGTACAACTGGGCTTGCTTCATGGTTTAACCTCTTAGAATACGTGACTGGTAGCTTGCCAAGCTTGTCTTTGAAAATATCAGCTTTTTTCTGAAAATTATTCTGTGTAAAACTATCATGGTTGTTCAGACTTAAATGGTGGGCTTCCTTATTGAATGAAATCAGTCCTGGTCTCAAACTATCTTTGAGGCCTACAATGCACATGTCTTTTGACTATGTAAAACTGCAAGTCATAGCTATTGCCAGCAGAATGGCATGTGAGAACTACTGTGCCATCAGTTTGAATCTCTTCACCACCATAAGCAACAAATATTGCACACTTTGCTGAATCAAGCTTTTCACCAGCTCTTACTTTGGCAAACATGTGTGCTGATATAACATTGCACTTTGATCCAGTGTCTACTTTACACTCTACAGGTTTTCTATTAATCCAAACTGTACAAAATATTTCGCCCTTTGCTGATAGATTACCAGTTAGCTGATAGTTCACTGTATGAATTGCTTCATCAATCACAGATATGCCATCAACATAAAAAGTTTGCTTGAGGCTTTCTAACTGATCTACTTGCTTCTTTGGATGACCTTTTTTATTAAAAGATTGTGGTATTTTAGACTTACAAAGCCTTTTGAAATGATTCCACTTTTTACATTTGTGACATTGCTGACCAAAACCTAAGCACTTTCCTTATTTAGGTTCACAGTTGCCTCCACAATTACGACAGTTAACAACAAGATTACTTGTAGCTGCCCCATTCTGTTTATGGTTAAAATTGGGTACTGACACATTCTTCAGCTTATATCTCTTATTTATCTTAGCTTTGTGTCTCACACTAACATGCACACTAGCAGACACTGTATGCATGCTTTTCTCATTTGTAAGCATATTCTTGTGCTTTTCTGTAAGCTTGTATATTTAACAAATCTCTATAGCTTTGCTCAACGTTAAATCACTACCTCAAATGAAAATCTTTTTCATTGCATCATTATTAACACCACACACAAGTCTGTCCTTTATTAACTCACCTCGCAAATCACCAAATCTGTACATTTTTGCTTTGTTTCGCAAGTCAATAATGTATGCTGCTTTAGTTTCACCTGGTTTTTGATTTCTCATGTAAAATATGTGCCTTTCTATTGTAATGTTCATTTGGGGATTACATATTTCTCTAAATTTACATTTTAAGCACTCAGGGTTTTCCTGAGTAACAGCCTGTATCACAGTATGGTGGTTCTCCCCCTCCCCTGTGTACACGTCAGGTGCATATACAAATGAACATTCCCTCTTAATGGCTTCCAAGCCTGCTAAATTAAGAAATATGAATGCCTCTGTACATGTGTCTTTATCAGAAAAAACATCCTGAATGAAAATGTCATATTTTTGTTTAAATAATCTCCAGTTCTCAGCAATATTGTTATCAAACACCAACGATTCAGGTCTGCAAAATCCCTCTGACATAGCAAAATAAGTTTAAAAATGAGCATAGACCAGGTAGTTGTAATTATGTTTGAATGTACAACAATGTCTTTGAAAAGGCTTCACTTTGATACAATGAACACTGCAAACATTCCAGAAACTTCAGACATGATGAATAGCTTTAATTAATGCAAAAAAGTAGTACATTGTGAAAAAATGGGGTCGTTTTAGCCCTTCCATACTTCTTAAATATTTTGGAAGTTATTTCAAACACTTTTGTATTTATTTCAAATACATTTATCAGTATGTCTCAGTTCTGGACATTTAGTTTATCTTGGTAATTATTTCAAATGTTTTGAATGCTTTGCCAAAGAAGTGATGACTGAAAAATCATTTAAACAAATTTAAGTATCTTTGAATAACCACTGACCTGTTTGCAAGTTCATTCCAGTATATTTCTCCACTTCTAACCATGTACCTCATTGCTTGTGTGTTGCTTCAACTTCAGATCCCATTCTGGCACCATGGCGCTTCACACATGCCTGCCACTTCTGACACCATGTTGCTTGTCTCATGTATTCAAAAGAGACGAATAAGCAGTTTATGGGTTCAAGATATTTATTGTACATAAACATTGACAGGAACTGGAACTGGAACATACATTTAAGTCAACTGTCTCACTCATCACTTCAAACACTCTCGCATATGCATCTCCATTCGTACCTGCACTCACACTGGCAAACTGCACAAATGGCACTGTTCTCGCACATGCTCTGTACTTATATGCACGTGCTATCTAGATACAGTAGATAAATTGGTACATTACACATAGTGATCTACACCCACCTTGCACTAAGTTTATATCAGAGGCCACAAAGGAGGAACAAGGGAAGGATATCATCTAGTACTGGACATGGCTACTGAGAGTGCAGCCTGGGGCTAAAGCAGTGCCAGTGTGGAAAGGGGGAGTAATTTGAGAGAAAGAAATTAAATAATAGTTAAAATAAGATGCACGTTTAAACAGGGTCAAGCAGACAGAACAGTGGGGCCACACTATACTTTTCCATCAATTGGATGGTGTTCAATTTGCAAATTGCTTTCTTTACTTTAAAACACATTTAGAAACTCATAAAACCTACAGCTGTTTCTTAGAGATGACAGAAAACTGTAAAAACAATGTACCTTAAAAATGTTCAGTCTGTACAGCTTGGCAACAAGTCAGTCAGAATTTCTCTCTCAGATGATTCTACACTCTTCACCCACATCTAGATACTCCCTCACCTTGTTCTAATCCCTATCACCTGACTTTATTGCTGCAATCACATCATGGTCACATCATCACAGCCAATTAATAAAATCATATAAAGAGAGACAAATCAGATTCCTAATATGTGTTTGTGAGGTATGACCATGGTGGCAGCAGAGATGTGCAAAAATAAAAAACAAACAAACAAATAAATCAGGTACTGTGCAGACTGCATCACTCACCGGGCACATAATTCCACAGCCCAGACATGTGTCTCAGTGCACCCTTAGGTTTTTGGACCATCACAATTATGCCCCCAGCAACCTTTTGAAAACAGATACAAATCAAAGGAAGCAATATTAAATTGCTAATTAAAAATGATATCTTCACACACTTAACATATGCCAAAATAACTTAACCCGCATATTACTAAATACCTGTAATGCACTTAACAATATCTCAAGCATACTTTATATTAAAAGATAATCAATTTAACTATGAAATATCCCAATTTAATGAAGCTCCCATGATCTGTAAACCTTGTCTTGCTCAAGGATACTGGAATCCATAACAGGCCTGGGGATGGAATGTGCCGCTCAATATCTGTTGGCAAGGTGTTCCACATAGCCCAGCTGGAATCAGTCCAAAACAAAAAAAAAACTTTGTGGACCCTTTCTATAGCCTGAACAACTACAATGTGAAAGTTGGTAGAGATGCAATACCTATCAAGTGGCAGCAAGGAGCAGGATGGAGTAAGATGGGCAAAGCCTAACAATGTTAACTGACTTTGAGATAATGAAAGTCACCTAACTGTTAAAGCATGTGCCGCAGTTAGAAAAGTACCAAATAGATTTAGTTAGCCTTACTGCTACTCACAGCACTTGCCCTGGTAACAAATGTCGTGAATTCAGGTGGCCTGTCTCCCATACGTCTCAACCTCTTAGAGCAAGAAATCTGGACAAAGCCTTAAATAAAAGTGGGACAAAGGCCCACAAATAGGACAATTTTTAAATATTGCTCTTACAAATTAATAAAGTTGATAGAATAGCAGGTTTTCCATTAGTATGAATTTTCTGAGGGGTATAACATCTGAAGCTCAAATATCTGTCATTTTCTAACTTCAGTCCTTAATAATTTACCACTCATTTGCCAGAAAATCACAAATGTATGAAAAACAGACCAAAAATATGAGGCAAAACTCTGGACATTCTGTGAAAATCTGTACAGTTGTAGCTGACCCACAAGAAAGGTCTTCGTTACAGGATACTGACAATACCCTAACTGGGTGCCATTCATTGGGAGTTTGTGCCAGCAAATGAGATGGTCACTTCAATTTTACTGCAATTTTCCAAAAAAGAGAACTCTGTAATTATGCCCCTAACAGTGCTTTAGAGCATTTGGACTTCTTAAAGACTGTTGGGTACAGAGACAGAGAGTATCACTTATGTATTCTGTAGTTCTCTGTGAAAACTTTAACTCTTGTGTGAGGAATACCAGAATTACTTTGGAGGGTGGCTTGTCTGATCTAAATGTGTGTCAAGGGCAAAAAAGATAGCACACATGTCTTTGATGCAGAAGGCTGTGGGTTCTATTCTCCACCATGTAGATATATTAGTGACATTGTTGTACAGAATAAATGGCGAGCTGCACTTCAGAGTTTGTCATCCTTCAGATGAGATGTTAAACCAAGGCCCCATCTGCTTGAATTGGTGATAGCTCAGGTGGATGTAAAACATCCCATTACACTTATCAAAAAGAGTAGGGGTCCTTTATTTACATACAAAAAGAACTCTTATTTATAGCATATTTAACTATTTGCAAATATTTACAAATGTACAAATATATAGATATACAAATATATTTACACACATTCATAATTTCCTCTACAATTATACTAAATTTTCATTCCTATTAGATCCCCACTCCTTTTTCCATAACCACCATCTAATTTTACTTAATATTGTTGCTAAAATCCATTTCCCATTAAACATAATTTCATTTATTGTTTCATTCTATTTAACCCATATAAAATAAATAGCATTTTATCTGTTCTTTTAATATATTCTTTACTTCTCTTCTTATAATATCCATATTTAATCATATCCATATTTATTTTATCCACTACTTTTACATATTCAAAACAATCTTCTTTACATAGTTTTCTACATAACTTTTTCACTCTTGTAACATTTCAAAAACACATGATCTGTAGTTTCTTCTTTACAATGCAAAAATAGTCTATCACTTTTATTTTTAAATGGCATATTTCCTTTTACTGGCAATTTATCTATTACCAGTCTTCTTAACATTCTCCTTTCTGATTACACCATTTACTGCTTATTTTATATCTTTAATTTTTTTTCATCTATTGGATTTTTGCATGGTTTTACAAATATAACAATGGTTGGAGTGTATAGACCACCAAGTCAAGTGTAGATGACCTAGTGAAATTCATACATTTGTTGCATGAAACACAGGAGGGAAGAATAATATTAGCTGGAGACTTAAATTTGCCAGAAACAGACTGGAATAATATTGATTCTACAACATTAGTGAGGAAATTATTCTCAGTGTATATTCAGGAACAACAATTGCTTCTGATTGTAAAAAAACTACCAGGGGACGAAACATACTAGACCTTGTTTGTGTTCCCAAAGAAATTACTGCAACTTCCAAGTCAAGTTTTACCACCATTGATGTGCAGTAATCATGGGGTTATAAAGGTTAATTTGTTGCTAGATAATTCTAATTCTGCCAAACTGAAATCTAAGTCAATGCTCAGAAGGTTAATTACAGATTATATGGAAGCAAAACAGTCGCTATGTAAAACTAACTGAAGTGAGGTGCTCAGTGTAAAAACTGCAGATGGAATGTGGAAAGTTTTGAAAGATAAATTGTTTGAGTGCAAAAAAATCAAAAAAATGATTAACATCAGGATCTAGGCATACATCAGGCGGATATATTTCCATAAGAACAAGATATCTGATTAAGGTGAGAGACAAAAATATAATACAGCTTTGAAAACTTAAATAAACAAGCTGGACAAACAGATTAAGCATAGTGTGAGACAAGATCAAGAACAATTTGAAGAAAATTTATATAAAGATATTGAGCATAATAGGAAACCTTTTTATATATACATAAGATTTGGAAGGAGTAAAGACAGACAAATTGAAAAACGGTGTACAGATTCTAAAATTCATTCTCAGACACAACAGATTATAGCTATATTTACAAAATCCTATGCAAAACAGGTTGGCTCCACAAAATGGGTGGTAAGTTGTCCTAGTGACATCCAGGTAATCCCAGATACTGGAATCAAATTAGATTATATTGAAAAAGAACTGCATAAACTGGATCCAAACAAAGCACAGGGAGGAGATGGAATTAGTAACAATGACTTGAGAACACTTCAGCAAGAACTTACAGTACCATTACATCTATTATTCACTAGGTCATATAAATATGGGGAGATTCCTCAAAATGGAAGACATGTGCTTATTAAACCTGTTTTTAAGGGAAAAGGGACTAGGACAAACCCAGAGACATATAGACCCTTAAGTCTACTTTCATGTTGTGGAAAATAATGGAGAAAGTAATATTGAATAAATTATTGTCAGAATTGGATAGGTTGGAACTTGAAACCATATATTAGCATGCATATGTTGAAAACAGATCTATTATCACCTGTAACATGATGTTCTATAAAAATATAATAACAGCTATGAATGAAAAATTGTGCTCTGATGTAATTTATATAGATTTAACTTCATCATTTGACAGGGTCATACACATAACATTGATCAATAAATTAGTACAACTAGGTATTAATGTACTCTTGATAAGATATATAGCTGCTTGACTTACAAATAGGACATGGCAAGTATCATACAGCAACTGGACAGGTGAAATCCTTGGTTACAGTCAGGGTGTCCCACAGGGCTCTGTCCTAGGCCCTTAATTGTTTAGATTGTATCTTTCAGACCTAACTTTTTCATCTGAGGTGTTCTACAGTCTATATGCAGATGACCTGAAATTGGGTAAACTGATTACATGTGTTACAGATAAGGTATGTCTGAAAAATAACTTTACTAAATTGATCATTTGGGCACAGAAGAATAATATGCTGATAAATACATCAGAAACTAAGCATATGAGATTTGGTAGGCATAAATTGAAAGGAAAATATTTAATACAGCACACAGTGATTGAAACTGTAGATTAATTTAAGGACCTGGGTATATGGGTTAATTCAGCTATGATTTTTTAAATCATATCAACCAATTGGTTAATGATAGTTGTAGAACTATATGTTGTATAAAATATGTATAAAGTCTAGGGAATCAAAAATAATGATATTGTTTGTTAGTTACATTAGAACCAAACTTGAGTATGGAATAAAAATATGGAAACTCTATAAGAAAAAAACGCATGAGTAAACTGGAAAGAGTACAATGGAAATATACCAAGGGTATCCATGAATGTGAAAATTTAAGTTATTATGAAAGACTAAAATATCTAAACTCATACAGCGCATCGTACAGATATCTAATAGGAGATCTTATTCAGATATATAGGGCATTTAGTGACAACTACCTTTGGGAATGTTTGGGGTTAACAAAAAGTACTAGAGAATCATCATATTTTAGGAGATTGTATAGGAATGAGAAGTATAATAATTGGTTTTCTGACAGAGTAGCTGAAGCATGGAACAGACTGCCAAATTACATTAAAGCAAGTACTAGTTTAGATATTTTTAAGAACAGCCTGGATACTTATTATGGGAACAAGTGTTTTGGTATATTGACAAGCTAGAAGGGCATTAATGCCTGTGCTTGAAATATTTGTATATATGTATGTATCATTACATTCTTATACGATACTTTTCTGTCTTTTTCTATATCATCAATTTTTATTTTCCACAAAAATATTTCTTCTTGGTAACATTTTATTTCCTCATTTATACACTCTTTTGCTAGTCTACTCTATTTTACCATATCCCTAAATTTGTCATACTTATAGTTATACAATTTTACTACTAATCTATCATGTTCTTTCATTTATCCACATTAACACTTTGTACAAATTTATTGAAACAGCATATACTAGTAGTGGGTTAATTAGCCCTAACCCTCCTTCCTCCTTATTTACACCCCAAACTCCTCTTTTTACTAGGTTTACGAGGTTTAATCTAGAATCCCATATAAATGAAAAAAAAAATGTCTGTAATCATTTCTTTTCAAATAACCTTGCTAAGTATGCTACGTTTCCCATCAGTACTGACTTTATCAAATAAGCATTTTTTTCTAAATGATAATCTATTTGTTCTACATAAAATATTTTTTTATTTCTTCTATTTTTCTCATCTAATTCTACTTACATCTTTATTACCAAATTTTATACTTAACACAGAAATTTAATTCATTGTAAAATATATACATAATATCTTACTACATCACCTAAGCCTTTACCTTTCTCTGTATTTAAATCCATTCTTATCACTTCTAGTCACTTATTTGTGCAAACTATTACTTTTTTATCCACATTTTGTCTTGCAATTATTATAATGTCATCTGTCTATGTTAACATAACTAGAATTCTTAAACCTTCAGGTGTTATATACACCCTACCTCCTTCATTTAATAATTTATTTCACATATTATCACATGCATAACTAATGCAAAAAGTGTATAACTCATTGTCCATCCCTGTCTTGTGCTGCCCTTCATACCTCTTGGCTTAACCACCTGTTTACAAGTATTTTTACTTTATTGTTACTATATGCTAACATACCTAATTTCCTTAACTTTCTCACTTACATTTTTTCATTATTACCTATAATATTTCACACCCAGTAGTATAAAATGCCTTATTACTTATTAGGTGGATTGGACACTCAAAATTGGCCCTAGTTGTGATGTGTGCCTTCTGTAGAAGGTTGGGCGTTGGGCTGGCAACTGCACGGCCAATCATAAGTGGACATTTGATCCACTGTGGCGACCCCTAACCAGGAAAAGCTGAAAGAAGAAGAAAAAGAAGAAGAAGTATCAAATGCCTTATTAAGGTCTCCTATCACAATGTTTGCTTTTTCTTTTTTAGTCATAATATCATCCACAGATTTCCTAGCATTAATAATTCTTGACAAGCCTTCCCCTTTATACTAGATGTAATATCTTTCATAATATTTTCCATTTTAGTTTCAAATCTTTGTCCACGAATAAACTACCACAAAGGCTCGGAATACTTTGAAGCTGGTATTTTAATAAAATAAATCACATGAAGCAAATTTCGTCCGGTAGCTTCACTGGACTTCATCAGACAATTTTTCAAAAGGATACACAGTATAAAAACACTCAATTTTAATTAATTAATTAATCACTCAATCAACTGCACCCAATCAAATCTTGTTAACTTTACTAACTACTAAAGCTTCATACTATATTTAAAATACTATACATAGTCCCCTAATGTTTTCTATTAATGTTTTAAAAATATTTTTAAAATAAATACTAACCTTAATAAATAAATTTTAGTTTCAAATCTATTTTGTATTATTTTCATAAAATATCTTATAATTGTTATTATATAATACTATCAGTCTCCAGTTTTTAATTGTCTTAAAGAAATATCATTTTCTAGACCTTTATTTACTTTTTCTGTTAACCTTTTTTACTTTCCATATTTTTTCACTGCTTTCTTTTTTCTTTAAACATTTCTTGTTTTTTTCTGTCTTGATTTCTTTCACATAATTCAATTTCTTGGTCAAAGTACTTTCTATCATTATATTCTAAATCTTCCAATACATTAGTATATGTTCTTTTATATTTTCCTTTCTCTATTTTTCTCACATCATATTGCCACTGTCAAAGAGATATATTTTATATTTTACTTAAATACCATCCACCATTCAGACCAGTTTTTACAAAATATTCTCATAGTAATATGATCTTTCCATAACTATATCACTAATCTATTTCCTTCTTCAGTCTATACTTTCTTATTTATCCTTTTTATTCTTTTGCCTATTTTATATATTCCTAGTTTTCCTTTATCTCTAGCCTTATTGCAATATTATCAGAAAAAAATGTTTTGACTACCTCCCCTTCTTCTATAACTAAATCTCCTGATACTATAAAATAACTTGTTTCAGTTCTATACATAACTCTTTTGTAGGTCCATGAATTTTTGTCCTAATGTTTTAAATTGCCACATATAACATTTAACATTTTACTTATATCATTTATTTTCTTTTTACGCTTGCCTCTTAAATTACAGTTAAAGTCTCCTGTTGTTATAATATTCATATTAATCACTACAGTGTAAGATCTGATGAAATAACCTTCCCATTTCTTTGCAATTAGTATAAGCATATAATGTTATGATTCTATATACTTATTTCCATTTTAAATCTACAGTGGTTAATCTTCCCATTTTTGCTAGAGTTACATCTAATATCTTTAATGCATTTCTACAGAATATGGCTATTCCAGAATATCTGTCAATTCCCAAATTCCAGATCACCTTTCCTATCTTTAGTTTCTCTGTTTGTAATCTTTCTTCATCTGTTAAAAATCTTGTGTCTTCTAATATAATTACATCATTACATGTATTACACTACTCCAAAATCTGCATTCTTCTTTCCATATTTATTAATACCAAGTAATGTAGATGAATACCTTTGACCTGGTGTCAATGGTTATAACTGTCAATTTTACCAAGCTTAAAACCCCATTTAAATTGCAGTAGGTTGAGAAATTAATCTGGAATTTGATTGCATAACCACAGTTTAAAAGCAGTATTAAAGCAGTTTGAATAGCAGTTGCATTGGTCATACTTATATACAGGAAGTTCCAGGTTTTAGTCTGTAGCCATTGAGATCTTCAGTTCAGTTCATAGGTGTACTCTAAGAAGACTTTAGGAGCCATGCAGGAAAATAGTGTAGTAAGTCTGAAAAATCACCAAAAAAACTTTAAGTAGGTTAGAAGAATCTTTATTCTTTTTCTTCTGTTAGGCAGATGAGTGTTGTGATATTCTTAATACCATTCACATTTACAGAAAGCACTCTAAAATGTTCAACTTTCCTTTTCCTTGGAGTCATGGTTTCAGAAGTTCATGGCTAATTACTAAGCTAGCTTTATTAATAGATGATTCTGAGCCTAGCCAATTTCCCTCCCAAGAGTGAGAATCAAGCACTGTACCTTGGGTCTGAGAGTCAAACACCTTAACAATTGTATCAACCCCTAACCATTAGCTGTACATATTCTTTTTTATCTATTTCTTTTCTTTCTTTTTTGTTTTGTACTTACCCCCTTAATTTACTTTTTATGTCTTTTACTCTTTTGGAAACAGAATTCTTGTTTTTACTACCTCCCAATTTATGCCTTCATCACTTATTTCAGAATCTTCTTCCATGTCATCTTTATTTTTTCTCATCTAATTTTTCTTCCATTTCTACTGCTTCTAAAAATGTATTTTCTTTCTTTTTCTTTATTCTCATTTTCATTTTTGTAATCCATCCATAAATGTCCAATTTTGTTATATTTATAACATTTCAATTCACATTATTTTTCATCATATCCCATTTTCCCACAAATATAACATTTTTGTTTGTCACAGTTACTTATCAAATATCTTTCTTTTCCACAAAAAATGTTTTGAGTTGTCCACAGTATTTTATAACATCCCTATTCCTATCCACATTTATCATGCTTGGTATATATATAATTCTCTTCTCTTTCTATTTTGAACGCAATATTGCAATCCCAGCCACCAGTCCCTAAATCCCTTTTGTTCTAAACATTTGTGATGTCTAGTACTATTTTACTTAAAGTTTTCAAACGTCCTTTCAAAATTTCTCTTTCCATCTGTGTTCAAAATTGTGCATGGATTTTCTTTTTTGTTTCTCTGTTTAATGCTTTTATCACATTAAGATCCCATGAGTTACAATCTTTATTATTCATTTTCCATTGAAAAAACAATCTCAAGTATGTCACAAAATGTATCTTTGTTAATAATAATAAATGTTCTTATCTCATGTGCTTTTACAGCCAAAGGAGCTATTAAATTATCCCCACACTTCATACCTGTCCATTTCTTTGTCTTCTTTACTTTGACTACTTTACCACATACTGTAGTTTTTCATTTTCTTCTGCCTTATTTTCTGCTATTCCTCCTCTGCCTTGTTTAATTACTAAAAATGTGTTTTCTTTTCCATCTCACAACTATTCTTCAAGATTGTCTCTGCGTCATCCTTTTGTATGTTCTCCATAATGTCCCCCTAGGAAGCACCTCCTCCATTTTCTGGCAAATTCTGCATCACCATTTCTTTACGTACATCATCCTGCAACCCTTCCAACTGGAGGGTTATAATTATTATTAGCTGACTCATCTCCATCAAACAGATTTCTTTGAAAGATCTCCTCAGAATCCTGCACACATTCTTCAGTCTCGATATTTGCCTTCTCCTCCATCTCTCTCACCTCTCCATCATCTCCTTCTCTCTCCCCCTGCCTCTATGTTTCTCTATGCTGCCTCTGCACCTTGAGTGGAAGCAAGAAGTGCTCCTGCAATATGGGTCCCACTAACAACAATGACGAGTAGGGGAAGTTCCTTGATGGCCTGGATAAATTTACCATAGTATGAGCATATCAATATTAAATGTTACTTAGCTAACAGGAAATTAAAGTGTTAACTGAATTGTTTTTAAGTAGTTAATTGTGTTAAGTGAACTGTTTGGTTTTATTGGTTATGGATGTATATTTAAATGCAGCATTGTATTTTTTATGTTCATTCTGATGAAATTGTTTTATGAAAGTGGATATTAAAGCACAGTATGCTAAAATGTTTGGTCTTTCTGTGGATTTCAGTGAATTTGGTTTTATTTGGTTTATGGTTATTCACTCAGCCTTCTGGTGGTTTTCGGTTTATTAAATTTCCCATAGTAGTATAAACTCCTCCTCAGTATACATCTCAGCTTCTTAACACAAGAAATATGGACACAGCCAAAAATAATAGGGGGACAAAAGCCCAAAAATAGGGACATATTTTAAATCTAAAAACTTTGAAAGTAGCTAGAATAACGAGTTTTGCATTAACATTAATTTTCAGAAGCATATGGATCCTGAAAGTCCAATGTCTGTCAGTATTTACTGACTTCAATCTTAAGTGATTTGCCAGAAAACCACACATGTTATGAGGAATGGACCAAAACTATGAGCCAAAAATCTGGACAGTTGAGAGGTCTACACTTCGGGTATCCCCTTTAAAGAAGCTAATAGCCTAGTGGAACAAAACTGGTCAACAAAAAAGACAAATAAATACAAATGCAGGCAGTGAATTGTCTTTGGAATTTTGTACTTGTCAATGATTGCAAATAAAGAATATCATTTTTAAACAGAGAATGCTAAGAGTTGTGCTGGATACCCAAGCCCATTAGGCTAAAGATCAAAGATTGACTGTATGTACAATTGTGCCATCTGGCTTTAGGTTTTGTACATTCAGGAAAGGGATGGTGATGTACTCTAATCTGATCACAGTTTGCAGGTAAGTTTGGTTAGATAGGTTGTAAAGCAGCTACACAGATACAGAAAAGCCAGTGTGTAGTGAAGATGCCCTAAGACGGTCTAACTAATGCTTTTATTATGGTATGAGTGGAATTATCACCTAGAGAAGACCATCTGGTGTGTACCTGGGGAAATGGATGCTTAACATTCCTTGTTCAAGATTTTAACAGTTGGGATGGCAGCAAAAAGCAATAGTCTAAAGATTGCCAGAACTTGTCATAGCAGTACACCTAGAATTAGAGATGAGTGAAGCCATCAAATTAAAGAAAGATGACTTCTGTGCAATGCTAGCTGGGGTGTGTCCAAATCTGACATGCAGCAACAAACCAATAAGACAGTATACATGGTAGTCACCAAAGTGAAGGTTTGATATGGGAGGAGCTTAGTGAGACCAGGAAAAATTACTGTCAGATGGCCTGAAAGAGGCCATGCCAAGCCACCTGTTAACTCTGGAGATGATGACTTGCTGCCAGACTCCTGTCACTTAGGGTGATGAAATACTAATCTTGACTGGGGACATAGTTGAGAGTGGGAAAACAACAATTTATAGGATGCCTTACCATTGTCACCATGCCCTTTTCTGACTGAGTGTCAGAAGCAGATGGCACCACTGGTCCATTTCAGTAATATAGTTCACTCTAAAAATTAAACAGTTCTGTTGTGAGAAGATTGCAGGAGAGCATAAGATCTACCTCTAAATGCAGTAGGAACCAGACATTCCAGAGGTGGTTAACTCAACATTTTAAGGTTGCATGGAAAGCTGGACCAGTACCCCATATCTGGCAAATTGAGATAGTCAGCCTTATTTTCAAATAGTGGACACATGGGTCTTTTGCAGTTCTAGAGAGTTCTCACTGTCTAGACTCCATGGAAAAGCATATGTCAGGTTGCTAAAAAAGAGACTTCATCAATAATCAAACCTTAGATTCAAAAGGAACACTGTGGATTCCATCCTGACCATGTAACAGTGTTTCATCTTTTACCTATACATATCTAGATACCAGAGAAATCATGGAAGTTAGCCAACATATATATTTTTGTGGATTAAAATAAGCATATGATAGGTCTTGTATTCTCAATTATTACCAACACATTTGTCTATATGCCGTTCAACTGTTTCAAAGATCAAAGTGAGCAAAACAGTAAGCATGGCAATGCATTTCAACACACCACTTTCCAAAACATGTACTACCCTTCCCAGCAAGCAGTGTCATGGATGCTGCCATTTTTTCATACATTCTGCCTCCTTAATTCCAACTCCTACTTGCACCTCAGATTTTTAATAGTGATACATTTAAAATAAGTAATGGCACCAGTAATGGATTTTAGCTCACATCTGCCAAATGCTCTGCCACATCAGACCTTCCCTTTGGTGGCTGCCATGCCTGCTGTCTTACTGGCTCTTTTCTGCATGTCAGTCAGGTTTGGATACACTCCAGTTAACATTGCACAGGACTCTTGCTTTAATAGAGTCTCCCTCCCTACCAAACACCCCTGTCTTTCTTGCCCTGGTCTGATGTCTGTCTCTTGCTTACACAAGTCTCTGCCTCCCTACCAACCACTCCTGAGACTGTGGACCCTGGCCTTCTATCTCCACAAGTCTGCAAAATAACTCTTCATTTATCATTCATTATGCAATATGTGCTTTCTTTACCTATTTTACTAATTGATGAGAAGAGAGCTGAAAGTGCCTATTACAAATTGTGTAATAATGAATCAGTGTCTAATTTTGCAATGTTATGTGTAAATAAGTAATACCTATTCTCCAGAAATTTTGCAATAGAATGCACTAACAATTTATTTATTTATTTATTTATTTATATGTGTTGACCGGGAGTGTCCGACTGGGCGTAGGTCCATTTTCAGCGGAGGCCCAGGGAGAAAAGCTCCACAGTTAAAATAAACAGACAGTAGTTACACTGGATTACATAGCGATTAACAATTTACATAGCAATTACTTACAACATATTTACAGATGAAGAACATAGTACATCAGTAGACAACTAGAATCTTTATCTGTGAAGTACATAACAGACATTATCAAATGTTAAAATAAGAAGTTCCTGCTGTATAAGTACTAGGCGTATGAGCATCTGAGCTTGCTATAATCAAGGTAGTTAGTGGAGTGAAAAGAAAGGTAGTGGTTGGATGGGGTGGGTGATATTAGAGTGGGAGTTGCAAGGGCATAGCTAGCATGTTTTTAGGTGCGCTTTTAGTAAAGTTTTGAAGTGAGTGCAAGACGGTATAGAGGTAATTGTGGGTGGGAGGGAGTTCCATAATTTGGCTATGGTGCAAGAGAATAGTGCTTCACCAGCAGAGTTATTGGCTTTAGTGATCTGCAAGTGATTTTTGTTGCTGGATCTTAGTGGTCTGGTGGTGCGATAGGGTTGGAGTAGATTCTGTAGGGATGGGACATTTAGTGGATGGTTTACTAGTTTGTGGGCGAGTGAGAGTTGATACCATTGTAGGAGGTGAGGGAGTTCAAGCCAGCCCAGTTCAGCAAGTGAGAGACAGTGGTGACTACGGTAGGATGCCCCTGTGGCAAATTTGGCAATTTTGTTGTAGCAGGTCTCTAGCTTGTTTAGATCGCATTGCCTTAGGTTGGTATATATTGGAGAGGCATAAAGTAGGGTGGAGATAAGGTGGGAATTTGCTATTGAAATCTTTGCTGCTATGGTGAGAAGATGCTTATTTCTGTATAACGCTCCTAGTTTTTTGTGGACTTTTTTTATGGTCATGGATATGTGAATGTCAAATTTTAGTTTATTGTCTATTTCCACTCCTAGCAATTTGGTGTGTTCAGTTGGGTATATAGTGGTGTTGTCTTTTGCTGTGATGTTACAGTGAGAGTTGCTTTGAGCATGTTTGGTGGGTTGGAAGATGAGTAGTTTAGCTTTGTTTGGGTTGAGTATTAATTGGGCATCGGATAACCAAGTTTCAACAGAGGAAAAGGCTTCCTGTGTTACTTTTTGCAGTTTGGGTAGGGACTGGGCTGAGCAGATGATGGTTGAGTCATCTGCATATTGTATGAGTGTGCCATGTGTGGTGGCAGAGGCTAGATTATTTGTGAAAACAGAGAAGAGTAGGGGTCCAAGGATGGATCCTTGGGGAACCCCTATGGAGACAGGTAGTTGGGGAGATATGTCATTCTGCCATACAACGGATTGTTGGCGGTCAGACAGGTAACTCTGAAACCAGTTGGTGATTGATTGTGAGAAGGATAGGTTATTAAGGACAGAGATAAGTTGTTTGTGTGGGACCATGTCAAATGCTTTAGATAGGTCTAGGAAAGTAGCAGAGGAGAGATAGCCATTGCTTTTATGCTGAAGGATAGTGTTAGTAAAGGAGAGTAAGGCAGTGGTGGTGCTATGGTTTGGTCGGAAACCATGCTGAATAATGGAAAGGAGGTTGTTAGTAAGGAGGTAGTCTGAGACCTGAGAGTGTATGCATCTCTCTAGTATTTTGGAGAGTGGAGAGAGAATAGCTATGGGGTGGTAATTGGTTAGTTCTGTGGAGGGTCAGATGCTAATAGCACTTAAATACAATCTGTCTGGTTAATTGAAGAAGTCTATGAGCAGTTTTCCATTGCCTGTAACAGTCACCATATGCTGCTTGATGCCTATCAATGACTTTTCTACAGCATCAGCAGTAAAATGCAAGCAATCAATAGTCATAGACTCAAACAGCAACCCAGCCAAATGAGTCATGAGTGTGAGTAAATGAATGCTTCACAATGTTTTCCTTCCTTCCTCAAACAGCACTTCTGTCAGCTTTATGAAATTAAGAAGCTTTGAGTGTTCTTTCTAAATCATAATGAAGGCAGATGAGGTGGGACAGAGATGAGCTGAATGCCAGGTGGATTTTTTCCTATTTGGTTTATACATGTAGTAAGCAGACAACTCAGACTACTGTATTAATATTGGTAAAAGGCAATTAAGCTTCATTTTAAATTAATGAGCCCGCCAAAAGTTGTTTAGTATAAGTATTTTGGAATCATTTTATGACATTGTATCTGATGAAGCATAGTTTAACTATGCGAAAGCGCTTATTCTCTGTTTCCAATAAATGAACTTTTTACATATTTTCATCGTGGATATTTTCAGTGTGTCAGGAGCTTGAGTTGGGACTACTGGTGACTGTTCTCACTTTTTGGACTTCACTACTGTATTAATATCCCTGACTGATGCTGCTTTTGCCAGTACCTGCATACACCTTCACTAAACACAGCGATGTAGGCACCAACTACATAAAAGTAATTTGGTGGCAAAAACAATTGCTTACCCATAGTTTTAAGACACAACTGATTAGAAAATAAATTAATTAAAAATTAAGTTAAAATTAATCCACAAAAAGTCACTCTCATGCCTTAGGAAATAAGAAGCTCCATAGGTGACTATCTACTTTACATATGCCTATGGTCAGGTGTGTGTGTGTGTGTGTGTGTGTGTGTGTGTGTGTGTGTGTGTGTGTGCGTGTGTGTGCGTGTGCGTGCGCGTGTGTGTGTGTGTGTGTGTGTGTGTGTGTGTGTGTGTGTGCGCGTGTGTGGGTGGGTGTGTGCAGTCATGCTTAGTTCCGTGATACCAGTTCTGCCATACTTTATAACATTATAATGTACTTTGGTTTACAGTTAGTGAAGGAAAAACTCAAACTACAATTTGTTGATCTCAAAGGACTTTACTTTTATCTCAAAATAGGCATCCGTTGGAGCTTCTGGTTGTGTAGCAGCCCAGTGCTTTGTGCTCCACCTGGGGTAATACTTAAAAACAGTTATATTAAATAGGTTTAAACTTTTTCCCGACATGTTCATTACTGAGCAGTCCACAGATGCATTCAAAGGAATCAGGTAGCAAAGCAAAGACTGAAGTAAAAAAATCTTTAGTTGAACCATTTTACTAATTTGCAGACCATCCGACAGCTGTAGATGAACCATTTTAATAATCTCCATACCACATGACAGCTTTAGATGAACAGCTGCTAGAGCCCTTTTTGTTCAGAGACTCCAGGCAAAGGGTCAGACTGAACGAAGAGCAACTGTGGAGAGCATTAGCACTATGGTCCCTGTAATGGCAAGTTTTCAACAGTGTTTGCAAGGATAGATATGCAACTGAAAGATGTTATCACAGAGCACATCTGGGCACTGTTGTTAATGACCTTGGCCTTTTTCTTCAGCAGTCCTAGCTGCAAGTTAAATGTCTTTAGCTGTGACAATTTGTAGAAGAGCAGAAGAACTTTGGGTACAAAAGTTAATTTATCCATTTTTCAATTGCAAGAGATGCGAAAGTAAAACAACATGGTAGGGTTCTTTGATGCCTGATGCCAAGGATTTTGAGGCTGGATCAGGATAAAAAATTATGCATTCAAAGGGTCCAAAACTCTCTTTCCCTCAAATCAGGGTCAGGCAGGACTAGTAATTGCAAGGTTATTTTCTTTGGTCTAAGAGGAAGCAGCAATGAGAATGATGTGGTTTACACCTGATGTGCAGTATATGGATGTTACTATCCTGTTGGATAATAATCATTCCAAGAAAGGCATAAAGAAGAGATAATGATGGTTCATGAATTCATACCTTGAACAAAGAAATTCAGACACACTGCTCTGTTTCCAATGCGACTAAAAGTGACCTTTTCATGGTATCGCAGGTTTGTGGGCCAAAAATTCAGGCAGTGAGGCATCTTCTGCAAGGTTCTCTGGTTGCTGTACACAGTAATTATATCATCACTTGTCTACTTTTATTGTTAATGGACTGACTCGATCATATTCTAATCTTGAGTCAAATATGCAACATCAACAAAACCTGATGGAGAGACAGGTTTATCTCCCAGAGCCTGCCCCATCTCTGGAATAGACTTCCCAAAAGGTACTATAATGCATGTATTGGTATTGAGTCTTCAGCCATGGATTTTGCCACTTGTTTGTCTATATTAGATCTTTCTGAAGGATGTTCTCATCTTGGGGTGATTCGATGACTGCTGCCAGTTTGCAGTTATCTGCAAACCTGGTCAGCCAAAGGCATTTGACATTGACTTTGACATCCAAGAAGTAGATGCTAAAGATTAATGATTCCAGCACAGAACCCTGAGGAACTCCACTGGTGACTGGCCTCTTATTCAAGGTGGCCTCACACATTCTAACCTCTGAGGTTATCCAGTGTGTTATAAAGGAGTGTATACCTAGTTCCATAAGTTTGTTGACACTACCCTAGTGGGGTATTGCATCAAATGCCTTAGCCGATCTATGTAGGTATTATGCACCATTTTTCCCTCATCCATAGCCTTAATCACCTTTTCAAAGAAGTTCACCAGATTCAGTAAGCAAGACCTTCTTTTACCAAAGTCAAACTGAGAGTGAGCCAGTGTTTGGAGGTATCCTGTGTCCTTGTTGATAAGTTACATGATAATTCTTTCTATGGCTTTGCAAGTACTCAGACTAAGTAGTCAGACTGATGGGTCTGTAGTTTCCAGGATCTGTTGAAGGTCCTCCCTTATGAAGTGGGGGGGGGTGACCATTGCAGCCCTCCATTCATGTGGCAAAAAGCATGCCCACTGAGGTCATGTTCTTGGCTTTAGTGATTACAGCCAGTACAAGCCCTAGTTACAGATGGAGGGGTTATGTTTGAAGTTAGTTTTTGGGGATGGTTCAGGGTGAGGTGGGAGATAACAGTGGAACTGAATTTGTCTTCTACCAGGTTTGCTGTACCACCAGGCTCAGTGACTGTGGCATCATTAACCGCCACTACAGCACATTGCTGTGTGTTGCCTTTGAGGTTTCTGACATAGCTGTAGAAGGCCTTATGGTTATCTTTCACCTGGGAGGCTATCTGAGCTTCAAAGCTGGCTTTACTTGACCTAATTAGGCCTCATAGTTGCCTATTTACTTTGATGAGAGAGATTCTACCTTTATGGGAATTACCCTTCTTGATTTTTGCCATATTTTTTTTTCCTTTTGTTGTATGTCCTGTTTAATTTGGGATGCCACCAGGGTGGTTTGTTTTTAGGAGTAGTTCTGGGCTTACTTCTGATAGGTACAGCAGCCTCTATACAGCCACTCACGTGGCTGTACAGAGGTTCGGAGTGCAATTCAGCATAGATGCTGTGTTGTGTGGATTTGGGGGGCACTGAATTTTGGAAATCGATCACATAATGAAAGGTAATTTGCCTGGGAATAGTTGCTAACTGTTACTGGTTTTAATGGGATTATGGAGATTATTTTGATTTTGAAGGAGACAGCTTTATGGTAGGACCTTTCCAGGGAGGATGAGACATTGTGGAGGTGTGGGTGGAGGGGTGCAGCATTCTCCCATATTTGTAAGCACCAGGTCCAGTATGTTGGCATCTCTAGTGGGCATATTTACTATTTGGTCTAAGGTGTTTGTATTTATGAATGCCATGAATCTCTGTGCCTTGAATTTGAGGCTGTGTAGGATTCCCTGTCTATAGAGGGGTAATTAAAATCTCCCATGAGTAGGTGTTAGGTTGGATGGTAAGGGTCTACATTAGGTCCAAGTATTCATTGTGAGTTTCTTGGGAAATGGCGGGGTGACCTATAGCTGTCTAGAATATGGTATAGCATTTCCTTCTATAGTGATCTGTGCATGGAGGAAGTCCAGCATGTCGTCCTGTTTGACTACCCTACAGGAATGCTTGTTATTGGTGTATATTGAGAGACCTCCTGCTTTAGCCCTTTTCTGTGTAGCTAATGGTCTGAAAGTGTGGAAGCCACTGAAACCTTACTCTGCTAGGGTACTCTTTGCATCATAAACATTGTCTAAGTAACTGCATAGATGTCTATATTCTTGTGTGTGGGAAGAGCTTGGAGAGAGTTTAATTTTTTTGTTTAAGTTCCTGTCATTGAGCATTAACATCTTCAGGTTCAGTTGAATTGATTTTACTATATCAGTAGGTTTGTTAATTTGGCATTACCTAAAAAAGCACTATAGGTGTGGATAAAGTTTTAGCCAGTACTCGAAATCCTAGAGGACAGAGGTGCAGACCATCCTTGGCAAATTAACATGGTTTGTTAACCACGTCCTCCTAAGCTGATGAATATTGGCTCCCCTACATATGACACCAGAAAGACAGCCATTTGTTGAAATCAGTCATTTCTTGCTGATAATGTGGCATCATCCTTAATGATGCTAATATGCTGCTCAATGCTAGGCTCATATCAACCTGAGACACATAGTCTGAAAGCTCCCTAATGTCTCACTTCACATAGTCCTGGGAGGTACAGCTCAGGCCATTTACACCTACATGGACTATGGTGGAATCCTACTGGTACCTGTGGTGTAATGACTTGACTGCATGTGTGATTTGGTGGATTCTGGCTCCAGATAAGCAGCTAACACTTGTCTTTTCCTTGTTCAGCCTGGTTAGACGGGCATCAGTATATCTTACAATGGAGCCCCCAATGATGAGAGTCCTGGGAAGTGTTTGCTTGTCTTAGGGGCAGTGTTTGGGATTCCACTTAGAGTGGTAGTATGTGGGGTGCTAGGTGTTGTTTTTACTGTATACCTATGGGCTTTCTAAGGCATAGCTTTGACAACGGGTGGTCTAGACTAGTCTGTGTGTGTTATGTACTATGAGAAGTGGGTGTTGTACATGGTTTTGACAATCTGATGTACACTTGTAATTGAGAGTTCAGCCTTCAATGTCATTGTGTAAGTATATCTGTCACATGCTGTGTCTGCTTCTTTAAGGATTAAGTGGTAGTCAGTAAACATCAGACAATTGCTACATCATCTCAAGATGCCCATATCCATCAAGCTAGCTACAGAGAAGTTAGGAAATTGAATATCCACACTGTCCAGTCCTTTGCTTTGTGAGCTACAAGGGGGTAGTATATCGGGGTTAGAAGCCTATTAAGGGTGCTTTATTAGAGTAGATTATGCTAAACAATACTAAATTCTACTAACTTTAATGTTTATACAATATTGAATTCAACTAAATCTACAAGTATTGCCACTTGACTCCCAACTAGCTGATTTAAGCTTGTTGGTGCACATGGTATTTGAACTATATTGCTACTTTATAGGGTACAGTTTTATGAAACAGTCTTTCTAGGTGTTTGCTTCTGAACAGGGCACAGCTTAATCATGCCAACTTGCAAAATTTATAGCAGCACAGAAAAAACAGGAAACTAATTAACTAATTAATGCAATGGCTACAGTACAAGTCCTTTTGTGATTTCCCAAATCATATAGACCAGGCTCCTGCCACAAGATGAATAAACCCAGTCCTCCTAATGTAAAAACACAGTAGAAGAGACCCACAAGTGCAATGCTCCCACAAACACTTAAACAAGTAACTGGAAATCCCTTGTTGAAGGCAATTTCAACAGTCTTAAAGCAGTAACAGTGAGAGGAAGAGCAACGCAACTGTTTTACAAATAAAAAAATCAGTGAAATGCTCGCATTAAAGCAGGAAAAACTAGCATCATTCAAAATAACAAGTGTCATTCAGCATTTAACTTTGCCTGGCTGGCACTTGATACAAGTAAAATACTTCTTGAATGCAGACTAAGGCCACAAGCTTTACTGTCCTCTTGAAAAATAACCAGAAGACAACTGGTTTGCTGGGTTAGCACTCAGTATCCTAGATCTATGTAAAATAATTGATGAGAAGTGTACATACATAGCTTATACAACAGTCTATAGCAATGAACTAGGGGATGGATAGGCTTTGGAAATCAGATTATCATAAGGCTTGGAGGCCAGAGACACAGCCTTATTATAAAACAGCAGCAGCAGCAATATGTGTGGGAGGGTTAGGGAAAGCCAACTAGGCTAGCAAGAGAGGCATATGATCAAATAAAGGCAATATTGGAATTCTTGCAAACAAAATAGCTTATTGTGTTAGTGGGGGATGGGGCAGACACAGGATGCAACTTTAAGAAGATAAAAGATAAGCATAATATAAAATAACTGAAACACAAACTGGAGTACAGACAATTGTCTCACACTGACCCTCTACTACAGTTTAAGGGGCAAGACTATGCATAACTTTAACAGGAACACTGTTTATGGAAAAATGCAATAATAACTGACTAAGGCTTACAGTATCACAGGAGTACACAGCTCTGCCACAGCTGTGAATTAAGCTACAAGACTATGGGCCAGCAGGGTTCAAAATACTGACATACAGCATTTACAAGTAATTCCACTTGTGGAAAAATAAGCGCAGAATAACACAGAAACACAATCTTCCCACAACTGTTAATACAAATACAAGACTAAGTTCCCAGAACAAATTTAAAAAATGCAAACGGATGGAACAGAGTAGACAAGTACAAAGTATTATTACCACACAGTTCACTATATGCAATTCAGAACTGAAATAATTAAAGTAATTTAACTCTTTCTCTTTTTTTCTTTCTTTACAAGCTATTTATTCACAGTTCCATACCTCTACAAGTCTTGGATAAAAGACCCTTGAAAATACTCACCAAGTCTTGGATAACATTTTCTGTTAATATTAAAAGCTGAAATGTTTTTATTGCTGCAAATAGTTGTATTCATTTTTTCATTGACATTTAATGATTATGTGAACAAGTACTCTTGCAGTACTGCCAGAATTATATAGGCACTGGTTTAGGTCACAGTACTAGTGTTTTGACTCATCAGGTACATTCTAAACTCTCCACCTACATTTATCTTTCTATTTGAAATTCTGTTGTGCTGGCCTGGCAACAAAGCAATTACATCACAATACAGTCCATTGATGCAGTTTATACAATGCAAGATTCTGTTCTAAATTAAACCCTGCTAAAACAGAAAAACAGATTTGTTAGTATTACATTCTGTTTTTGCATTATGATTTGAAGAGCATGTTAACATGGAAGTACTCCTCTTGGCTTTTCAATTAAATGCAGACCTAAGCTTTCAATATTACAGCCTTTAGACTGTTATACATGCTTTGATTTCTACAGGTATTTTCTACATTTCCCTTAATGACAGAATCAGTGCATGACTTGTATTATTTAACACATATGTAATCAGACAGTTTCATTCACATAGAAAGGGGTATAAATTGCCTTTCAGATCATCAAAACTACTGGGGCCTAATGTACTTCAGAGAACTCAGGCAAACATTCATATAGCTATTAAAAGCACTTTTCTGTTATATTATGCAAACTATGTAACTAATCTTTTCACTGTCAGCTAGTTTCTTTTGAATTTTGCAGCATGGTGAATTTTTGAAGTCACCACCCCCATATTTCCTGTTTTACTGACTTTTCACACAACTTTTTAAAGGTTCTATATGTGCTTCCACATATTTGATATTAGCAAGCTTATGTAAAAATTTGTATTTCATGTTAATAATTAAAAGAAGTCATTATAGACTTTTTGGAGTTCTGTCTTAAGTAGTTACACAACTATACCCATGTCCTTTAGTCCAGTATTCATATCACAAAAATCAGACTGTTATAACTGTTGGCAATGTCAAACAATTGCTATGTTGGAGATTGTCATAAATATTCTGATAGGACCTTTTTCCACTTCAAGTTTTATTTTATTTTTATTTTACATTTGTTTACCGGGATAGTCCGACTGGATGCATGTCCATTTTCAGTGGATGCTCGGGGAGAAAAGTTCCACATAGTCAAACTTACACAGATTACACAGAAGTTAGGAAAAAATAATGGTGATTATATACAATGGTTTAAGCAGAAGTTAGGGAACATTTATAAAAACAAAGGGATTATATACAATGGCTTACGCAGAAGTTAGGGAACATTTATTAAAAAAAGGGATTATATACAACGGTTTATGCAGAAGTTAGGGAACATTTATAAAAACAAAGTGATTATATACAATGGCTTACGCAGAAGTTAGGGAACATCTATAAAAACAAAGGGATTATATACAATGGCTTACGCAGAAGTTAGGGAACATCTACAAAAACAAAGGGATTATATACAATGGCTTACGCAGAAGTTAGGGAACATCTACAAATACAAAGGGATTACATACAATGGCTTACGCAGAAGTTAGGGAACATCTATAAAAACAATGGGATTGCATACAATGTCTAACGCAGAGGTTAGGGAAAATCTATAAAAACAAAGGGATTACATACAATGGCTTACGCAGAAGTTAGGGAACATCTATAAAACAAAGGGATTACAAACAATGGTTTATGCAGAAGTTAGGGAACATCTATAAAAAATAAAGGGATTACATACAATGGCTTACGCAGAAGTGAGGGAACATTTACAAAAACAAAGGGATTATATACAATGGCTTATGCAGACATTAGGGAACATCTACAAAAACAAAGGGATTATATACAATGGCTTATGCAGACGTTAGGGAACATCTACAAAAACAAAGGGATTATATACAATGGCTTACGCAGAAGTTAGGGAACATTTTTAAAAAGAAAGGGATTATATACAATAGCTTACAGAGAAGTTAGGGAAAATTATTAAAAACAAAGGGATTATATACAATGGCTTACGCAGAAGTTAGGGAACATTTATAAAAACAAAGGGATTATATACAATGGCTTACGCAGAAGTTAGGGAACATTTATAAAAACAAAGGGATTATATACAATGGCTTACGCAGAAGTTAGGGAACATTTATAAAAACAAAGGGATTATATACAATGGCTTACGCAGAAGTTAGGGAACATCTATAAAAACAAAAGGATTATATACAATGGCTTACGCAGAAGTTAGGGAACATCTATAAAAACAAAGGGATTATATACAATGGCTTACGCAGAAGTTAGGGAACATCTTTAAAAACAAAGGGATTATATACAATGGCTTACGAGAAGTTAGGGAACATCCACAAAAACAAAGGGATTATATAGAATGGCTTACGCAGAAGTTAGGGAACATCTATAAAACAAAGGGATTATATACAATGGCTTACGCAGAAGTTAGGGAACATCTATAAAAACAAAGGGATTATACACAATGGCTTACGCAGAAGTTAGGGAACATCTATAAAAACAAAGGGATTATATACAATGGCTTACACAGAAGTTAGGGAACATCTATAAAAACAAAGGGATTATATACAATGGCTTACACAGAAGTTAGGGAACATCTATAAAAACAAAAGGATTATATACAATGGCTTATGCAGAAGTTAGGGAACATCTATAAAAACAAAGGGATTATATACAATGGCTTAGGCAGAAGTTAGAGAACATCTACAAAAACAAAGGGATTATATACAATGGCTTACGCAGAAGTTAGGGAACATCCACAAAAACAAAGGGATTATATACAATGGCTTACGCAGAAGTTAGGGAACATCTACAAAAACAAAGGGATTATATACAATGGCTTACGCAGAAGTTAGGGAACATCTATAAAAACAAAGGGATTATATACAATGGCTTACGCAGAAGTTAGGGAACATCTATAAAAACAAAGGGATTATATACAATGGCTTATGCAGAAGTTAGGGAACATCTTTAAAAACAAAGGGATTATATACAATGGCTTACGCAGAAGTTAGGGAACATCTATAAAAACAAAGGGATTATATACAATGGCTTACGCAGAAGTTAGGGAACATCTATAAAAACAAAGGGATTATATACAATGGCTTACGCAGAAGTTAGGGAACATCCACAAAAACAAAGGGATTATATAGAATGGCTTACGCAGAAGTTAGGGAACATCTATAAAACAAAGGGATTATATACAATGTCTTACGCAGATGTTAGGGAACATCTATAAAAACAAAGGGATTATATACAATGGCTTAGGCAGAAGTTAGGGAACATCTACAAAAACAAAGGGATTATATACAATGGCTTACGCAGAAGTTAGGGAACATCTATAAAAACAAAGGGATTATATACAATGGCTTACGCAGAAGTTAGGGAACATCTATAAAAACAAAGGGATTATATACAATGGCTTACGCAGAAGTTAGGGAACATTTACAAAAACAAAGGGATTATATACAATGGCTTACACAGAAGTTAGGGAACATCTATAAAAACAAAGGGATTATATACAATGGCTTACGCAGAAGTTAGGGAACATCTATAAAAACAAAGGGATTATATACAATGGCTTACGCAGAAGTTAGGGAACATCTATAAAAACAAAGGGATTATATACAATGGCTTACGCAAAAGTTAGGGAACATCTATAAAAACAAAGGGATTATATACAATGGCATATGCAGAAGTTAGGGAACATCTATAAAAACAAAGGGATTATATACAATGGCTTACGCAGAAGTTAGGGAACATCTATAAAAACAAAGGGATTATATACAATGGCTTACGCAGAAGTTAGGAAACATCTATAAAAACAAAGGGATTATATACAATGGCTTACGAGAAGTTAGGGAACATCTATAAAAACAAAGGGATTATATACAATGGCATATGCAGAACTTAGGGAACATCTATAAAAACAAAGGGATTATATAGAATGGCTTACGAGAAGTTAGGGAACATCTATAAAAACAAAGGGATTATATACAATGGCTTACAGAAGTTAGGAACATCTATAGAAAGAAAGGGATTATATACAATGGCTTACGCAGAAGTTAGGGAACATTTATAAAAACAAAGGGATTATATACAATGGCTTACAGAAGTTAGAGAACATCTATAAAACAAAGGGATTATATACAATGGCTTACGCAAAAGTTAGGGAACATCTATAAAAACAAAGGGATTATATACAATGGCATATGCAGAAGTTAGGGAACATCTATAAAAACAAAGGGATTATATACAATGGCTTACGAGAAGTTAGGGAACATCTATAAAAACAAAGGGATTATATACAATGGCTTACGAGTAGTTAGGGAACATCTATAAAAACAAAGGGATTATATACAATGGCTTACGCAGAAGTTAGGGAACATCTATAAAAACAAAGGGATTATATACAATGGCTTACGCAGAAGTTAGGGAACATCTATAAAAACAAAGGGATTATATACAATGGCTTACGCAGAAGTTTGAGAACATCTATAAAAACAAAGGGATTATATACAACGGCTTACAGAAGTTAGGGAACATCTATAAAAACAAAGGGATTATATACAATGGCTTACGCAGAAGTTAGGGAACATCTATAAAAACAAAGGGATTATTTACAATGTCTTACGCAGAAGATAGGGAACATCTACAAAAACTAAGGGATTATATACAATGGCTTACGCAGAAGTTAGGGAACATCTATAAAAACAAATGGATTTTATACAATGGCTTATGCAGAAGTTAGGGAACATCTATAAAAACAAAGGGATTATATACAATGGCTTACGCAGAAGTTAGGGAACATCTATAAAACAAAGGGATTATATACAATGGCTTACAGAAGTTAGGGAACATTTACAAAAACAAAGGGATTGTATACAATGGCTGGTATAGAAGTTAGGGAACATCTTTAAAAACAAAGGGATTCTATACAATGGCTTACGCAGAAGTTAGGGAACATCTATAAAAACAAAGGGATTATATACAATGGCTTACGCAGAAGTTAGGGAACATCTATAAAAACAAAGGAATTACATACAGTGGCTGGTATAGAAGTTAGGGAACATCTTTAAAAACAAAGGGATTATATACAATGGCTTACGCAGAAGTTAGGGAACATCTATAAAAACAAAGGGATTATATACAATGGCTTACGCAGAAGTTAGGGAACATCTATAAAAACAAAGGGATTATATACAATGGCTTACGCAGAAGTTAGGGAACATCTATAAAAACAAAGGGATTATATACAATGGCTTATGCAGAAGTTAGGGAACATCTTTAAAAACAAAGGGATTATATACAATGGCTTACGTAGAAGTTAGGGAACATCTATAAAAACAAAGGGATTATATACAATGGCTTACATGAAGTTAGGGAACATCTTTAAAAACAAAGGGATTATATACAATGGCTTACGTAGAAGTTAGGGAACATCTATAAAAACAAAGGGATTATATACAATGGCTTACGCAGAAGTTAGGGAACATCTACAAAAACAAAGGGATTATATACAATGGCTTACGCAGAAGTTAGGGAACATCTATAAAAACAAAGGGATTATATACAATGGCTTACGCAGAAGTTAGGGAACATCTATAAAACAAAGGGATTATATACAATGGCTTACACAGAAGTTAGGGAACATCTATAAAAACAAAGGGATTATATACAATGGCTTACGCAGAAGTTAGGGAACATCTATAAAAACAAAGGGATTATATACAATGGCTTACGCAGAAGTTAGGGAACATCTATAAAAACAAAGGGATTATATACAATGGCTTACACAGAAGTTAGGGAACATCTATAAAAACAAAGGGATTATATACAATGGCTTACGCAGAAGTTAGGGAACATCTATAAAAACAAAGGGATTATATACAATGGCTTACGCAGAAGTTAGGGAACATCTATAAAAACAAAGGGATTATATACAATGGCTTAGGCAGAAGTTAGGGAACATTTATAAAAACAAAGGGATTATATACAATGGCTTACGCAGAAGTTAGGGAACATCTATAAAAACAAAGGGATTATATACAATGGCTTACACAGAAGTTAGGGAACATCTATAAAAACAAAGGGATTATATACAATGGCTTACGCAGAAGTTAGGAACATCTATAAAAACAAAGGGATTATATACAATGGCTTACGCAGAAGTTAGGAACATCTATAAAAACAAAGGGATTATATACAATGGCTTACGCAGAAGTTAGGGAACATCTATAAAAACAAAGGGATTATATACAATGGCTTACGCAGAAGTTAGGGAACATCTATAAAAACAAAGGGATTATATACAATGGCTTACGCAGAAGTTAGGGAACATTTATAAAAACAAAGGGATTATATGCAACGGCTTACAGAAGTTAGGGAACATCTATAAAAACAAAGGGATTATATACAATGGCTTACGCAGAAGTTAGGGAACATCTATAAAAACAAAGGGATTATATACAATGGCTTACGCAGAAGTTAGGGAACATCTATAAAAACAAAGGGATTATATACAATGGCTTACGCAGAAGTTAGAGAACATCTATAAAACAAAGGGATTATATACAATGGTTTACGCAAAAGTTAGGGAACATCTACAAAAACAAAGGGATTATGTACAATGGCTTATGCAGAAGTTAGGGAACATCTACAAAAACAAAGGGATTACATACAATGGCTTACGCAGAAGTTAGGGAACATCTATAAAAACAAAGGGATTACATACAATGGCTTACACAGAAGTTATAGAACATCTATAAAAACAAAGGGATTATATACAATGGCTTACGCAGAAGTTAGGGAACATCTATAAAAACAAAGGGATTATATACAATGGCTTACACAGAAGTTAGGGAACATCTATAAAAACAAAGGGATTACATACAATGGCTTACGCAGAAGTTAGGGAACATCTATAAAAACAAAGATTGCATACAATGACTTACGATGAAGTTAGGGAACATCTTTAAAAACAAAGGGATTATATACAATGGCTTACGCAGAAGTTAGAGAACATCTATAAAAACAAAGGGATTATATACAATGGCTTACGCAAAAGTTAGGGAACATCTATAAAAACAAAGGGATTATATACAATGGCTTACGCAGAAGTTAGGTAACATCTATAAAAACAAAGGGATTATATACAATGGCTTACGAGAAGTTAGGGAACATCTATAAAAACAAAGGGATTACATACAATGGCTTACAGAAGTTAGGGAACATCTATAAAAACAAATGGATTATATACAATGGCTTATGCAGAAGTTAGGGAACATCTATAAAAACAAAGGGATTATATACAATGGCTTACGAGAAGTTAGGGAACATCTATAAAAACAAAGGGATTATATACAATGGCTTACAGAAGTTAGGGAACATCTATAAAACAAAGGGATTATATACAATGGCTTACAGAAGTTAGGGAACATCTATAAAAACAAAGGGATTATATACAATGGCTTACGCAGAAGTTAGGGAACATCTACAAAAACAAAGGGATTATATACAATGGCTTATGCAGAAGTTAGGGAACATCTATAAAAACAAAGGGATTATATACAATGGCTTACGCAGAAGTTAGGGAACATCTATAAAAACAAAGGGATTATATACAATGGCTTACGCAAAAGTTAGGGAACATCTATAAAAACAAAGGGATTATATATAATGGCATATGCAGAAGTTAGGGAACATCTATAAAAACAAAGGGATTATATAGAATGGCTTACGAAGAAGTTAGGGAACATCTATAAAAACAAAGGGATTATATACAATGTCTTACGCAGAAGATAGGGAACATCTATAAAAACAAAGGGATTATATACAATGGCTTACGCGGAAGTTAGGTAACATCTATAAAAACAAAGGGATTATATACAATGGCTTACACAGAAGTTAGGGAACATGTATAAAAACAAAGGGATTATATACAATGGCTTACGCAGAAGTTAGGGAACATCTATAAAAACAAAGGGATTATATACAATGTCTTACGCAGAAGATAGGGAACATCTATAAAAACAAAGGGATTATATACAATGGCTTACGCGGAAGTTAGGTAACATCTATAAAACAAAGGGATTATATACAATGGCTTAATCAGAAGTTAGGGAACATCTATAAAAACAAAGGGATTATATACAATGGCTTACGAGAAGTTAGGGAACATCTATAAAAACAAAGGGATTATATACAATGGCTTACGAGAAGTTAGGGAACATCTATAAAAACAAAGGGATTATATACAATGGCTTACGAGAAGTTAGGGAACATCTATAAAAACAAAGGGATTATATACAATGGCTTACAGAAGTTAGGGAACATCTATAAAAACAAAGGGATTATATACAATGGCTTACAGAAGTTAGGGAACATCTATAAAAACAAAGGGATTATATACAATGGCTTACGCAGAAGTTAGGGAACATCTATAAAAACAAAGGGATTATATACAATGGCTTACATGAAGTTAGGGAACATCTATAAAAACAAAGGGATTATACACAATGGCTTACGCAGAAGTTAGGGAACATCTATAAAAACAAAGGGATTATATACAATGGCTTACACAGAAGTTAGGGAACATCTATAAAAACAAAGGGATTATATACAATGGCTTACGCAGAAGTTAGGGAACATCTACAAAAACAAAGGGATTATATACAATGGCTTACGTAGAAGTTAGGGAACATCTATAAAAACAAAGGGATTATATACAATGGCTTACGCAGAAGTTAGGGAACATCTATAAAAACAAAGGGATTATATACAATGGCTTACGCAGAAGTTAGGGAACATCTATAAAAACAAAGGGATTATATACAATGGCTTACGCAAAAGTTAGGGAACATCTATAAAAACAAAGGGATTATATACAATGGCTTACATGAAGTTATGGAACATCTATAAAAACAAAGGGATTATATACAATGGCTTACGCAGAAGTTAGGGAACATCTATAAAAACAAAGGGATTATATACAATGGCTTACGCAGAAGTTAGGGAACATCTATAAAAACAAAGGGATTATATACAATGGCTTACGCAGAAGTTAGGGAACATCTATAAAAACAAAGGGATTATATACAATGGCTTACGCAGAAGTTAGGGAACATCTATAAAAACAAAGGGATTATATACAATGGCTTACGCAGAAGTTAGGTAACATCTATAAAAACAAAGGGATTATATACAATGGCTTACACAGAAGTTAGGGAACATGTATAAAAGCAAAGGGATTATATACAATGTCTTAAACTGAAGTTAGGGAACATCTATAAAAACAAAGGAATTATATACAATGGCTTACGCAGAAGTTCGGGAACATCTTTAAAAACAAAGGGATTACATACAATGGCTTACGCAGAAGTTAGGGAACATCTATAAAAACAAAGGGATTACATACAATGGCTTACGCAGAAGTTAGGGAACATCTATAAAAACAAAGGGATTATATACAATGGCATACGCGGAAGTTAGGGAACATTTACAAAAACAAAGGGATTATATACCATGGCTTACGAGAAGTTAGGGAACATCTATAAAAACAAAGGGATTATATACAATGGCTTACGCAGAAGTTAGGGAACATCTATAAAAACAAAGGGATTATATACAATGGCTTACGCAGAAGTTAGGGAACATCTATAAAAACAAAGGGATTATATACAATGGCTTACGCAGAAGTTAGGGAACATCTATAAAAACAAAGGGATTATATACAATGGCTTACGCAGAAGTTAGGGAACATCTATAAAAACAAAGGGATTATATACAATGGCTTACGCAGAAGTTAGGGAACATCTATAAAAACAAAGGGATTATATACAATGGCTTACACAGAAGTTAGGGAACATCTATAAAAACAAAGGGATTATATACAATGGCTTACGCAGAAGTTAGGTAACATCTATAAAAACAAAGGGATTATATACAATGGCTTACGCAGAAGTTAGGGAACATCTATAAAAACAAAGGGATTATATACAATGGCTTACAGAAGTTAGGGAACATCTATAAAAACAAAGGGATTATATACAATGGCTTACGAGAAGTTAGGAACATCTATAAAAACAAAGGGATTATATACAATGGCTTACGCAGAAGTTAGGGGACATTTATAAAAACAAAGGGATTATATACAATGGCTTACGAGAAGTTAGGGAACATCTATAAAAACAAAGAGATTATATACAATGGCTTACGCAGACATTAGGGAACATTTACAAAAACAAAGGGATTGTATACAATGGCTGGTATAGAAGTTAGGGAACATCTTTAAAAACAAAGGGATTATATACAATGGCTTACGCAGAAGTTAGAGAACATCTATAAAAACAAAGGGATTATATACAATGGCTTACGCAAAAGTTAGGGAACATCTATAAAAACAAAGGGATTATATACAATGGCTTACGCAGAAGTTAGAGAACATCTATAAAAACAAAGGGATTATATACAATGGCTTACGCAAAAGTTAGGGAACATCTATAAAAACAAAGGGATTATATACAATGGCATATGCAGAAGTTAGGGAACATCTATAAAAACAAAGGGATTATATACAATGGCTTACGCAGAAGTTAGGGAACATCTATAAAAACAAAGGGATTATATACAATGTCTTACGCAGAAGATAGGGAACATCTATAAAAACAAAGGGATTATATACAATGGCTTACGCGGAAGTTAGGTAACATCTATAAAAACAAAGGGATTATATACAATGGCTTACACAGAAGTTAGGGAACATGTATAAAGGCAAAGGGATTACATACAATGGCTTAATCAGAAGTTAGGGAACATCTATAAAAACAAAGGGATTATATACAATGGCTGGTATAGAAGTTAGGGAACATCTATAAAAACAAAGGGATTATATACAATGGCTTACGCAGAAGTTAGGGAACATTTTTAAAAACAAAGGGATTATATACAATGGCTTACGCAGAAGTTAGGGAACATCTATAAAAACAAAGAGATTACATACAATGGCTTACACAGAAGTTAGGGAACATCTATAAAAAACAAATGGATTATATACAATGGCTTATGCAGAAGTTAGGGAACATCTATAAAAACAAAGGGATTATATACAATGGCTTACGCAGAAGTTAGGGAACATCTATAAAAACAAAGGGATTATATACAATGGCTTACGATGAAGTTAGGGAACATCTATAAAAACAAAGGGATTATATACAATGGCTTACGAGAAGTTAGGGAACATCTATAAAAACAAAGGGATTATATACAATGTCTTACGCAGAAGTTAGGGAACATCTATAAAAATAAAGGGATTATATACAATGGCTTACGCAAAAGTTAGGGAACATCTATAAAAACAAAGGGATTATATACAATGGCTTACGCAGAAGTTAGGTAACATCTATAAAAACAAAGGGATTATATACAATGGCTTACGCAGAAGTTAGGGAACATCTATAAAAACAAAGGGATTATATACAGTGGCTTACGCAAAAGTTAGGGAACATCTATAAAAACAAAGGGATTATATACAGTGGCTAACGCAGAAGTTAGGGAACATCTATAAAACAAAGGAATTATATACAATGGTTTATGCAGACGTTAGGTAACATCTATAAAAACAAAGGGATTATATACAATGGCTTACACAGAACTAAGGGAACATCTATAAAAACAAAGGGATTATATACAATGGCTTACGCAGAAGTTAGGGAACATCTATAAAACAAAGGAATTATATACAATGGCGAATGCAGAAGTTAGTGAACATCTATAAAAACAAAGGGATTATATACAATGGCTTACGCAGAAGTTAGGGAACATCTATAAAAAAGGGATTATATACAATGGTTTACGCAGAAGTTAGGTAACATCTATAAAAACAAAGGGATTATATACAATGGCTTACGCAGAACTAAGGGAACATCTATAAAAACAAAGGGATTATATACAATGGCTTACGAGAAGTTAGGGAACATCTATAAAAACAAAGGGATTATATACAATGGCATATGCAGAAGTTAGGGAACATCTATAAAAACAAAGGGATTATATACAATGTCTTATAGAAGTTAGGGAACATCTATAAAAACAAAGGGATTATATACAATGGCTTACGCAGAAGTTAGGGAACATCTATAAAAACAAAGGGATTATATACAATGGCTTACGCAAAAGTTAGGGAACATCTATAAAAACAAAGGGATCATATACAATGGCTTACATGAAGTTAGGGAACATCTATAAAAACAAAGGGATTATATACAATGGCTTACGCAGAAGTTAGGGAACATCTATAAAAACAAAGGGATTATATACAGTGGCTTACGAGAAGTTAGGGAACATCTATAAAAACAAAGGGATTATATACAATGGCTTACGCAGAAGTTAGGGAACATCTATAAAAACAAAGGGATTATATACAATGGCTTACGCAGAAGTTAGGAAACATCTATAAAAACAAAGGGATTATATACAATGGCTTACGCAGAAGTTAGGGAACACCTACAAAACAAAGGGATTATATACAATGTCTTACGCAGAAGTTAGGGAACATCTTTAAAAACAAAGGGATTATATACAATGGCTTACACAGAAGTTAGGAAACATTGACAAAAACAAAGGGATTATATACAATGGCTTACGAGAAGTTAGGGAACATCTATAAAAACAAAGGGATTATATACAATGGCTTACGCAGAAGTTAGGGAACATCTATAAAAACAAAGGGATTATATACAATGGCTTACGCAGAAGTTAGGAAACATCTATAAAAACAAAGGGATTATATACAAAGGCTTATGCAGACATTAGGGAACATCTACAAAAACAAAGGGATTATGTACAATGGCTTATGCAGAAGTTAGGGAACATCTACAAAAACAAAGGGATTATATACAATGGTTTACGCAGAAGTTAGGGAACATCTATAAAAACAAAGGGATTATATACAATGTCTTACGCAGAAGTTAGGGAACATCTATAAAAATAAAGGGATTATATACAATGGCTTACGCAAAAGTTAGGGAACATCTATAAAAACAAAGGGATTATATACAATGGCTTACGCAGAAGTTAGGTAACATCTATAAAAACAAAGGGATTATATACAATGGCGTACGGAGAAGTTAGGGAACATCTATAAAAACAAAGGGATTATATACAATGGCTTACGAGACGTTAGGGAACATCTATAAAAACAAAGGGATTATATACAATGGCTTACGCAGAAGTTAGGGAACATCTATAAAAACAAAGGGATTATATACAATGGCTTACGAGAAGTTAGGGAACATCTATAAAAACAAAGGGATTATATACAGTGGCTTACGCAGAAGTTAGGGAACATCTATAAAAACAAAGGGATTATATACAATGGCTTACGCAGAAGTTAGGGAACATCTATAAAAACAAAGGGATTATATACAATGGCTTACATGAAGTTAGGGAACATCTTTAAAAACAAAGGGATTATATACAATGGCTTACGCAGAAGTTAGGGAACATCTATAAAAACAAAGGGATTATATACAATGGCTTACGCAGAAGTTAGGGAACATCTATAAAAACAAAGGGATTATATACAATGGCTTACGAGAAGTTAGGGAACATCTATAAAACAAAGGGATTATATACAATGGCTTACTAAAAAGTTAGGTAACATCTATAAAAACAAAGGGATCATATACAAGGGGTTACGCAAAGGTTAGGGAAGATCTATAAAAACAAAGGGATTATATACAATGGCTTACGCAGAAGTTAGGGAACATCTATAAAAACAAAGGGATTATATACAATGGCTTACGAGAAGTTAGGGAACATCTATAAAAACAAAGGGATTATATACAATGGCTTACGAGAAGTTAGGGAACATCTATAAAAACAAAGGGATTATATACAATGGCTTACGAGAAGTTAGGGAACATCTATAAAAACAAAGGGATTATATACAATGGCTTACGAGAAGTTAGGGAACATCTATAAAAACAAAGGGATTATATACAATGGCTTACGAGAAGTTAGGGAACATCTATAAAAACAAAGGGATTATATACAATGGCTTACGAGAAGTTAGGGAACATCTATAAAAACAAAGGGATTATATACAATGGCTTACACAGAAGTTAGGGAACATCTATAAAAACAAAGGGATTATATACAATGGCTTACAGAAGTTAGGGAACATCTATAAAAACAAAGGGATTATATACAATGGCTTACAGAAGTTAGGGAACATCTATAAAAACAAAGGGATTATATACAATGGCTTACAGAAGTTAGGAACATCTATAAAAACAAAGGGATTATATACAATGGCTTACGAGAAGTTAGGGAACATCTATAAAAACAAAGGGATTATATACAATGGCTTACGATGAAGTTAGGGAACATCTATAAAAACAAAGGGATTATATACAATGGCTTACAGAAGTTAGGGAACATCTATAAAAACAAAGGGATTATATACAATGGCTTACGAGAAGTTAGGGAACATCTATAAAAACAAAGGGATTATATACAATGGCTTACGAGAAGTTAGGGAACATCTATAAAAACAAAGGGATTATATACAATGGCTTACGAGAAGTTAGGGAACATCTATAAAAACAAAGGGATTATATACAATGGCTTACAGAAGTTAGGGAACATCTATAAAAACAAAGGGATTATATACAATGGCTTATGCAGAAGTTAGGGAACATCTATAAAAACAAAGGGATTATATACAATGGCTTACGCAGAAGTTAGGGAACATCTATAAAAACAAAGGGATTATATACAATGGCTTACGCAGAAGTTAGGGAACATCTATAAAAACAAAGGGATTATATACAATGGCTTACGCAGAAGTTAGGGAACATCTATAAAAACAAAGGGATTATATACAATGGCTTACGCAGAAGTTAGGAACATCTATAAAAACAAAGGGATTATATACAATGGCTTACGCAGAAGTTAGGGAACATCTATAAAAACAAAGGGATTATATACAATGGCTTACGCAGAAGTTAGGGAACATCTATAAAAACAAAGGGATTATATACAGTGGCTAACGCAGAAGTTAGGGAACATCTATAAAACAAAGGAATTATATACAATGGCGAATGCAGAAGTTAGTGAACATCTATAAAAACAAAGGGATTATATACAATGGCTTACGCAGAAGTTAGGGAACATCTATAAAAAAGGGATTATATACAATGGTTTACGCAGAAGTTAGGTAACATCTATAAAAACAAAGGGATTATATACAATGGCTTACAGAACTTAGGGAACATCTATAAAAACAAAGGGATTATATACAATGGCTTACGCAGAAGTTAGGGAACATCTATAAAACAAAGGGATTACATACAATTGCTTACGCAGAAGTTAGGGAACATTTATAAAAACAAAGGGATTATATACAATGGCATACGCGGAAGTTAGGGAACATTTACAAAAACAAAGGGATTATATACCATGGCTTGAACAGAAGTTAGGGAACATCTATAAAAACAAAGGGATTATATACAATGGCTTACAGAAGTTAGGGAACATCTATAAAAACAAAGGGATTATATACAATGGCTTACGAGAAGTTAGGGAACATCTATAAAAACAAAGGGATTATATACAATGGCTTACATGAAGTTAGGGAACATCTATAAAAACAAAGGGATTATATACAATGGCTTACAGAAGTTAGGGAACATCTATAAAAACAAAAGGATTATATAAAATGGCTTACGCAGAAGTTAGGGAACATTTTTAAAAACAAAGGGATTATATACAATGGCTTACGCAGAAGTTAGGGAACATCTATAAAAACAAAGGGATTATATACAATGGCTTAGGCAGAAGTTAGGAACATCTATAAAACGAAGGGATTACATACAATGGATTACGCAGAAGTTAGGGAACATCTATAAAAACAAAGGGATTATACACAATGGCTTACGCAGAAGTTAGGGAACATCTATAAAAACAAAGGGATTATATACAATGGCTTAGGCAGAAGTTAGGGAACATCTACAAAAACAAAGGGATTATATACAATGGCTTACACAGAAGTTAGGGAACATCTATAAAAAACAAATGGATTATATACAATGGCTGTCGCAGAAGTTAAGGAACATCTATAAAAACAAAGGGATTATATACAATGGCTTACGCAGAAGTTAGGGAACATCTATAAAAACAAAGGGATTATATACAATGGCTTACAGAAGTTAGGAACATCTATAAAAACAAAGGGATTATATACAATGGCTTACGAGAAGTTAGGGAACATCTATAAAAACAAAGGGATTATATACAGTGGCTAACGCAGAAGTTAGGGAACATCTATAAAACAAAGGAATTATATACAATGGCTTACATGAAGTTAGTGAACATCTATAAAAACACAGAGATTATATACAATGGCTTATGCAGAAGTTAGGGAACATCTATAAAAAAGGGATTATATACAATGGTTTACGCAGACATTAGGTAACATCTATAAAAACAAAGGGATTATATAAAATGGCTTACAGAAGTTAGGGAACATCTATAAAAACAAAGGGATTATATACAATGGCTTACGAGAAGTTAGGAACATCTATAAAAACAAAGGGATTATATACAATGGCATACGCGGAAGTTAGGGAACATTTACAAAAACAAAGGGATTATATACCATGGCTTGAACAGAAGTTAGGGAACATTTTTAAAAACAAAGGGATTATATACAATGGCTTACGCAGAAGTTAGGGAACATCTATAAAAACAAAGGGATTATACACAATGGCTTACGCAGAAGTTAGGGAACATCTATAAAAACAAAGGGATTATATACAATGGCTTACAGAAGTTAGGGAACATCTATAAAAACAAAAGGATTATATACAATGGCTTATGCAGAAGTTAGGGAACATCTTTAAAAACAAAGGGATTATATACAATGGCTTACGCAGAAGTTAGGGAACATCTATAAAAACAAAGGGATTATATACAATGGCTTACGTAGAAGTTAGGGAACATCTATAAAAACAAAGGGATTATATACAATGGCTTACAGAAGTTAGGGAACATCTATAAAAACAAAGGGATTATATACAATGGCTTACGAGAAGTTAGGGAACATCTATAAAAACAAAGGGATTATATACAATGGCTTACAGAAGTTAGGGAACATCTATAAAAACAAAGGGATTATATACAATGGCTTTCGAAGAAGTTAGAGAACATTTTTAAAAACAAAGGGATTATATACAATGGCTTTCGCAGAAGTTAGGGAACATCTATAAAAACAAAGGGATTATACACAATGGCTTACGCAGAAGTTAGGGAACATCTATAAAAACAAAGAGATTACATACAATGGCTTACACAGAAGTTAGGGAACATCTATAAAAAACAAATGGATTACATACAATGGCTTAAGCAGAAGTTAGGGAACATCTATAAAAACAAAGGAATTATATACAATGGCTTACGCAGATGTTCGGGTACATCTTTAAAAACAAAGGGATTACATACAATGGCTTACCCAGAATTTCGGGAACATCTATAAAAACAAAGGGATTACATTCAATGGTTTACGCAGAAGTTCGGGAACATCTATAAAAACAAAGGAATTACATACAATGGCTTACACAGAAGTTAGGGAACATCTATAAAAACAAAGGGATTACATACAATGGCTTACGCAGAAGTTAGGAAACATCTATAAAAACAAAGGGATTACATACAATGGCTTACGCAGAAGTTAGGGAACATCTATAAAAACAAAAGGATTACATACAATGGCTTACGCAGAAGTTAGGGAACATCTATAAAAACAAAGGGATTACACACAATGGCTTACGCAGAAGTTAGGGAACATCTATAAAAACAAAGAGATTACATACAATGGCTTACGCAGAAGTTAGGGAACATCTATAAAAACAAAGGGATTATATACAATGGCTTATGCAGATGTTACGGAACATCTATAAAAACAAAGGGATTACATACAATGCCCTACGAAGAAGTTAGGGAACATCTATAAAAACAAAGGGATTACATACAATGGCTTATGCATTAGTAAGGGAACATCTACAAAAACTAAGGGATTACATACAATGGCTTACGCAGAAGTTAGGGAACATCTATAAAAACAAAGGGATTACATACAATGGCTTACACAGAAGTTATGGAACATCTACAAATACAAAGCGATTACATACAATGGCTTACGCAGAAGTTAGGGAACATCTATAAAAACAATGGGTTTGCATACAATGGCTTACGCAGAGGTTAGGGAACATCTATAAAAACAAAGGGATTACATACAATGGCTTACGCAGAAGTTAGGGAACTTCTATAAAACAAAGGGATTACAAACAATGGCTTATGCAGAAGTTAGGGAACATCTATAAAAACAAAGGGATTGCATACAATGGCTTACGATGAAGTTAGGGAACATTTACAAAAACAAAGGGATTACATACAATGGCTTACGCAGAGGTTAGGGAACATCTATAAAAACAAATGGATTTTATACAATGGCTTATGCAGAAGTTAGGGAACATCTATAAAAACAAAGGGATTATATACAATGGCTTACGCAGAAGTTAGGGGACATTTATAAAAACAAAGGGATTATATACAATGGCTTACGCAGACATTAGGGAACATTTACAAAAACAAAGGGATTGTATACAATGGCTGGTATAGAAGTTAGGGAACATTTTTATAAACAAAGGGATTATATACAATGGCTTACGCGGAAGTTAGAGAACATTTTTAAAAACAAAGGGATTATATACAATGGCTTTCGCAGAAGTTAAGGAACATCTATAAAAACAAAGGGATTATATACAATGGCTTACGCAGAAGTTAGGGAACATTTACAAAAACAAAGGGATTATATACAATGGCTTGCACAGAAGTTAGGGAACATTTTTAAAAACAAAGGGATTATATACAATGACTTACGCAAAAGTTAGGGAACATTTTTAAAAACAAAGAGATTATATACAATGGCTTACGCAGAAGTTAGGGAACATTTTTTAAAAAAGGGATTATATACAATGGCTTACGCGGAAGTTAGAGAACATTTTTAAAAACAAAGGGATTATATACAATGGCTTTCGCAGAAGTTAAGGAACATCTATAAAAACAAAGGGATTATATACAATGGCTTACACAGAAGTTAGGGAACATCTATAAAAACAAAGGGATTATACACAATGGCTTACGCAGAAGTTAGGGAACATCTATAAAAACAAAGAGATTACATACAATGGCTTACACAGAAGTTAGGGAACATCTATAAAAAACAAATGGATTATATACAATGGCTTATGCAGAAGTTAGGGAACATCTTTAAAAACAAAGGGATTATGCACAATGACTTACGCAGAAGTTACGGAACATCCATAAAAACAAAGGGATTATATAGAATGGCTTTCGCAGAAGTTAGGGAATATCTATAAAAACAAAGGGATTATATACAATGTCTTACGCAGAAGTTAGGAAACATTGACAAAAACAAAGGGATTATATACAATGTCTTACGCAGGTGTTAGGGAACATTGACAAAAACAAAGGGATTATATACCATGCCTTAGGCAGACATTAGGGAACATCTATAAAAACAAAGGGATTATATACAATGGCTTACGCAGAAGTTAGGTAACATCTATAAAAACAAAGGGATTATATACAATGGCTTACACAGAAGTTAGGGAACATGTATAAAAGCAAACGGATTACATACAATGGCTTAAGCAGAAGTTAGGGAACATCTATAAAAACAAAGGGATTATATACAATGGCTTACGCAGAAGTTAGAGAACATCTATAAAAACAAAAGGATTATATACAATGGCTTACGCAGAAATTAGGGAACATCTATAAAAACATAGGGATTACATACAATGACTTACGAAGAAGTTAGGGAACATCTATAAAAAAAGGGATTACATACAATGGCTTATGCAGAAGTTAGGGAACATCTACAAAAACAAATGGATTACATACAATGGCTTATGCAGAAGTTAGGGAACATCTATAAAAACAAAGGGATTACATACAATGGCTTACGCAGAATTTAGGGAACATCTACAAATACAAAGGGATTACATACAATGGCTTACGCAGATGTTAGGGAACATCTATAAAAACAATGGGATTGCATACAATGTCTAACGCAGAGGTTATGGAAAATCTATAAAAACAAAGGGATTACATACAATGGCTTACGCAGAAGTTAGGGAACATCTATAAAACAAAGGGATTAAAAACAATGGCTTATGCAGAAGTTAGGGAACATCTATAAAAAACAAAGGGATTACATACAATGGCTTACGCAGAAGTGAGGGAACATTTACAAAAACAAAGGGATTATATACAATGGCTTATGCAGACATTAGGGAACATCTACAAAAACAAAGGGATTATATACAATGGCTTACGCAGACGTTAGGGAACATCTACAAAAAAATGGGATTATATACAATGGCTTACGCAGAAGTTAGGGAACATTTTTAAAAAGAAACGGATTATATACAATAGCTTACACAGAAGTTAGGGAAAATTATTAAAAACAAAGGGATTATATACAATGGCTTACGCAGAAGTTAGGGAACATTTATAAAAACAAAGGGATTATATACAAAGGCTTACGCAGAAGTTAGGGAACATTTATAAAAACAAAGGGATTATATGCAATGGCTTACGCAGAAGTTAGGGAACATTTATAAAAACAAATGGATTATATACAACGGTTACGCAGAAGTTAGGGAACATTTATAAAAACAAAGGGATTATATACAATGGCTTACGCAAAAGTTAGGGAACATTTACAAAAACAAAGGGATTATATGCAATGGCTTACGCAGAAGTTAGGGAACGTCTATAAAAACAAAGGGATTAAACACAATGTCTTACGCAGAAGTTAGGGAACATCTATAAAAACAAAGGGATTATATACAATGGCTTATGCAGAAATTAGGGAACATCTTTAAAACCAAAGGGATTATATACAATGGCTTACGCAGAAGTTAGGGAACATCTATAAAAACAAAGGGATTATATACAATGGTTTATGCAGAAATGAGGGAACATCTTTAAAAACAAAGGGATTATATACAATGGATTACGCAGAAGTTAGGGAACATCTATAAAAACAAAGGGATTATATACAATGGCTTACGCAGAAGTTAGGGAACATCTACAAAAACTAAGGGATTATATACAATGGCTTACGCAGAAGTTAGGGAACATCCACAAAAATAAAGGGATTACATACAATGGCTTACGCAGAAGTTAGGTAACATCTATAAAAACAAAGGGATTATATACAATGGCTTACGCAGAAGTTAGGAAACATTGACAAAAACAAAGGGATTATATACAATGTTTTACGCAGATGTTAGGGAACATTGAAAAAAACAAAGGGATTATATACAAAGGCTTATGCAGACATTAGGGAACATCTACAAAAACAAAGGGATTATATACAATGTCTTACGCAGAAGTTAGGGAACATCTACAAAAACAAAGGGATTATATACAATGGCTTACGCAGAAGTTAGGGAACATCTATAAAAACAAAGGGATTATATACAATGGCTTACGCAGAAGTTAGGGAACATCTCTAAAAATAAAGGGATTATATACAATGGCCTACGCAGAAGTTAGGTAACATCTATAAAAACAAAGGGATTATATACAATGGCTTACGCAGAAGTTAGGGAACATCGATAAAAACAAAGGTATTATATATAGTGGCTTACGCAGAAGTTAGGGAACATCTATAAAAACAAAGGGATTATATACAGTGGCTAACGCAGAAGTTAGGGAACATCTATAAAAACAAAGGGATTATATACAGTGGCTAACGCAAAACTTAGGGAACATATATAAAACAAAGGAATTATATACAATGGCGAATGCAGAAGTTAGTGAACATCTATAAACACAAAGGGATTATATACAATGGCTTACGCAGAAGTTAGGGAACAGCTATAAAAAAGGGATTATATACAATGTCTTACGCAGAAGTTAGGTAACATCTATAAAAACAAAGGGATTATATACAATGGCTTACGCAGAAGTTAGGGAACATCTATAAAAACAAAGGGATTATATACAATGGCTTGCGCAGAAGTTAGGTAACATCTATAAAAACAAAGGGATTACATACAATGGCTTAGCCAGAATTTCGGGAACATCTACAAAAACAAAGGGATTACATCCAATGGCTTATGCAGAAGTTCGGGAACATCTATAAAAACGAAGGGATTACATACAATGGCTTACGCAGAAATTATGGAACATCTATAAAAACAAAGGGATTGCATACAATGGCTTACGCAGAAGTTAGGGAACATCTATAAAACAAAGGGATTACATACAATTGCTTACGCAGAAGTTAGGGAACATTTATAAAAACAAAGGGATTATATACAATGAATTACACGGAAGTTAGGGAACATTTACAAAAACAAAGGGATTATATACCATGGCTTGCACAGAAGTTAGGGAACATTTTAAAAACAAAGGGATTATATACAATGCCTTATGCAAAAGTTAGGGAACATTTTTATAAACAAAAGGATTATATAAAATGGCTTACGCAGAAGTTATGGAACATTTTTAAAAACAAAGGGATTATATACAATGGCTTACGCAAAAGTTAGGGAACATCTATAAAAACAAAGGGATTATACACAATGTCTTACGCAGAAGTTAGGGAACATCTATAAAAACAAAGGGATTATATACAATGGCTTACACAGAAGTTAGGGAACATCTATAAAAACAAAAGGATTATATACAATGGCTTATGCAGAAGTTAGGGAACATCTTTAAAAACAAAGGGATTATATACAATGGTTTACGCAGAAGTTAGGGAACATCCACAAAAACAAAGGGATTATATAGAATGGCTTACGCAGAAGTTAGGGAACATCTATAAAAACAAAGGGATTATATACAATGTCTTACGCAGAAGTTAGGAAACATTGACAAAAACAAAGGGATTATATACAATGTCTTACGCAGATGTTAGGGAACATTGACAAAAACAAAGGGATTATATACAAAGGCTTATGCAGACGTTAGGGAACATCTACAAAAACAAAGGGATTATATACAATGGCTTACGCAGAAGTTAGGGAACACCTACAAAAACAAAGGGATTATATACAATGTCTTACGCAGAAGTTAGGGAACATCTATAAAAACAAAGGGATTATATACAATGGCTTACGCAGAAGTTAGGGAACATCTATAAAAATAAAGGGATTATATACAATGGCTTACGCAGAAGTTAGAGAACATCTATAAAAACAAAGGGATTATATACAATGGCTTACGCAAAAGATAGGGAACATCTATAAAATCAAAGGGATTATATACAATGGCTTATGCAGACATTTGGGTACATCTTTAAAAACAAAGGGATTACATACAATGGCTTACCCAGAATTTCAGGAACATCTATAAAAACAAAGGGATTACATCCAATGGTTTACGCAGAAGTTCGGGAACATCTATAAAAACAAAGGGATTACATACAATGGCTTACGCAGAAGTTAGGGAACATCTATAAAAACAAAGGGATTACATACAATGGCTTACACAGAAGTTAGGGAACATCTATAAAAACAAAGGGATTACATACAATGCCTTACGCAGACGTTAGGGAACATCTATAAAAACAAAGGGATTACATACAAAGGCTTAGGCAGATGTTAGGGAACATCTATAAAAACAAAGGGATTACATACAATGGCTTACGCAGAAGTTAGGGAACATCTATAATACAAAGGGATTACAAACAATGGCTTATGCAGAAGTTAGGGAACATCTATAAAAACAAAGGGATTATATACAATGGCTTACGCAGAAGTTAGGGAACATTTATAAAAAACAATGGATTATATTCAATGGCTTAGGGAGAAGTTAGGGAACATCTATAAAAACACAGGGATTACATACACTGGCTTACGCAGAAGTTAGGGACATCTATAGAAACAAAGGGATTACATACAATGGCTTACGCAGAAGTTAGGGAACATCTATAAAAACAAAGCAATTACATACAATGGCTTACTCAGAAGTTAGGGAACATCTATAAAAACAAAGGGATTGCATACAATGGCTTACGCAGAAGTTGGGGAACATCTATAAAAACAAATGGATTTTATACAATGGCTTACGCAGAAGTTAGGGAACATCTATAAACACAAAGGGATTATATACAATGGCTTACGTAGAAGTTAGGGGACATTTATAAAAACTAAGGGATTATATACAATGGCTTATGCAGAAGTTAGGGGGCATTTATAAAAACAAAGGGATTATATACAATGGTTTACGCAGAAGTTCGGGGACATCTATAAAAACAAAGGGATTATATACAATGGTTTATGTTGAAGTTCGGGGGACATTTATAAAAACAAAGGGATTATATACAATGGCTTACTCAGAAGTTCGGGGACATTCATAAAATAAAGGGATATTATGCAATGGCTTACGCAGAAGTTAGGGGACATTTGGGATTATATACAATGGCTTATGCAGAAGTTAGGGGGCATTTATAAAAACAAAGGGATTATATACAATGGCTACGCAGAAGTTAGGGAACATTTATAAAGACAAAAGGATTATATACAATGGCTTACGAAGAAGTTAGGGAACATTTATAAAAACAAAGGGATTATATACAATGGTTTACGCAGAAGTTAGGGAACATTCATAAAAACAAAGGGATTATATACTATGGCCTACACAGAAGTTAGGGAACATTTATAAAAAGAAAGGGATTATGTACAATGGCTTATGCAGAAGTTAGGGAACATTTATAAAAACAAAGGGATTATATACAATGGCTTTCGAAGAAGTTAGGGAACATTTATAAAAACAAAGGGAATATATACAATGGCTTACGCAGAAGTTTGGGAACATTTTTAAAAACAAAGGGATTATATACAATGGCTTACGCAGAAGTTAGGGAACATTTATTAAAACAAAGGGATTATATAGTATGGCTTACACAGAAGTTAGGGAACATTGATCAAAACAAAGGGATTATATAGAATGGCTTACGCAGAAGTTAGGGAACATTTATAAAAACAAAGGGATTATATAGAATAGCTTATGCAGAAGTTAGGGAACATTTATAAAAACAAAGGGATTATATAGAATGGCTTAAGCAGAAGTTAGGGAACATTCATTAAAACAAATGGATTATATAGAATGGCTTACGCAGAAGTTAGGGAACATTTATTAAAACAAAGGATTATATACAATGGCCTTCGCAGAAGTTAGGGAACATTTATAAAAACAAAGGGATTATATAGAATGGCTTATGCAGAAGTTAGGGAACATTTATAAAAACAAATGGATTATATAGAATGGCTTACGCAGAAGTTAGGGAACAATTATAAAAACAAAGGGATTATATACAATGGCTTACGCAGAAGTTAGGGAACATTTATAAAAACAAAGGGATTATAAACAATGGCTTACGCAGAAGTTATGGAACATTTATAAAAACAAAGAGGTTATTTACAATGGCTTACGCAGAAGTTAGGGAACATTTATAAAAACAAAGGGATTATATACAATGGCTTATGCAGATGTTAAGGAACATTTATAAAAACAAAGGGATTATATACAATGGCTTATGCAGAATTTAGGGAACATTTTTAAAAACAAAGGGATTGTATACAATGGCTTACGCAGAAGTTAGGGAACATTTTTAAAAACAAAGGGATTATATACAATGGCTTACACAGAAGTTAGGGAACATTTATAAAAAACAAAGAGATTATATACAACTGCTTACGCAGAAGTTAGGGAACATTTTTAAAAGCAAAGGGATTATATACAATGTCTTACGCAGAAGTTAGGGAACATTTATAAAAACAAAGTGATTCTATACAACGGCTTACACAGAAGTTAGGGAACATTTATAAAAACAAATGGATTATATACAACGGCTTACACAAAAGTTAGGGAACATTTATAAAAACAAAGGAATTATATACAACGGCTTACGCAGAAGTTAGGGAACATTTATAAAAACAAAGGGATTATATACAATGCCTTACGCAAAAGGTAGGGAACATTTATAAAAACAATGGGATTATATACATTGGCTTACGCAGAAGTTAGGGAACATTTTTATAAACAAAGGGATTATATATAATGGCTTACACAGAAGTTAGGGAACATTTTTAAAAAGAAAGGGATTATATACAATGGCTTACACAGAAGTTTGGGAACATTTTTAAAAACAAATTGATTATATACAATGTCTTACGCAGAAGTTAGGGGACATTTTTAAAAACAAAGGGATTATATTCAACGTCTTATGCAGAAGTTAGGGAACATTTATAAAAACAAAGGGATTATATACAATGGCTTACACAGAAGTTAGGGAACATTTATAAAAACAAATGGATTATATACAATGGCTTACGCAGAAGTTAGGGAACATTTATAAAAACAAAGGGATTATATACAATGGCCTACGCAGAAGTTAGGGAACATTTATAAAAACAATGGGATTATATACAATGTCTTACGCAGAAGTTAGGGAACATTTATAAAAACAATGGGATTATATACAATGGCTTACTCAGAAGTTAGGGAACATTTATAAAAACAAAGTGATTATTTACAATGGCTTACGCAGAAGTTAGGGAACATTTATAAAAATAATGTGATTATATACAATGGCTTAGTAGTGTCCCCAAGTAAGGGACTCACAATTCTCATGGACAGACACAATTAAAAGTAAGAGACATCAGATTAGAAGCAGATCTTGGTGACGTAGTTACATGTTATGATAATTTCGGATTATGCTTTCAGTTTATAGCTTAATCAGGGTTGGTACATGGACATAATCAATTCACTTTGAGATATTGTTTGAGGTTTTTTTTAAAGAGACTTTTGGAGGATTGCAGGTTTATATAGTTTTGCAATGAATTCCAAGTTTTGCAGATGAAGTTGGCAAATAGGGATTCACCAGCAGAGTTATTAGCTTTGTAGGTTTGGACCAGTAGTTTATCGGCTGATCGTGAGCAGTTCTAGCCACTCAAGTTGTTTAAGGTTTTGGCAGTGGTGGATTCTATATGTGGAGCCAGTGGTGAATCTGGCAATATTATTGTAGCTATGGGACAGTTTACCTAGTTCGTATTTGTTGAGGTTTAAGACTACAGGCGAAGCATATAAAAGAGTAGAGAGTAGGTGTGATCGGGCGATTGCAGTCCTGGTTAGTGGGGATAAAAATGTCTTGTTTCTGTTAGATGTGACAGAAAATACTGAGTCTTCATGAATAAATACATTTTCCTAAAATTTTATTTCAGATCATTTTAAAACCTTTATTTTGCATTAATAAACAGATTTTAGTCCTCCACAAATCATATGTAGATCTGTAGGTATATCAGCCTGCACTTTATTTTACTTTTGCAGTGAGATGTACAAACTAAAGATCATTTTGACAGTTTGCCTGAAAGCCAGACTGCTCTACTTTTCTGCCATTTAGTAGTTTTCCTGCTGGTATTAATATAGTCTCTAATGGTTTTGATTTTTGTTCAAATAAGAACAAAGAATCAGACAAAAAGCAATAAAATTATTTTCATTAGTGTCTGCATCAAAACATGTGAGCCTTATAATTCAAAGAAAGATCTATAAGAATGTTAGTTAGCATAACTTTTATAAAATGTATAACTCAATATTTTTCTGACACCTACAATGCTAACCAATTATATTCAGAGGTCATCTTATTTGTTCTTATCCTAATAGTTCATTTTGACATACAATGGTTTCAGTACTTCTAAATTCCACAAACAGGAGAGAAAGACTACAGAGAAGAGTATATTGTATTCTAGGAACACTTCCATGAATTGGAGCATTAAATAAAACTAACATTTTAAATACATTAATATCTCTGTCAATAGAACATGCACAAAGTCATTGGTTTCTTCCCAAAAAGGTTTTAAGATTTAACAATTACAGTCCATGTGTCGCCAGTTGGCTTTTTGCATAGCTTTACATCTAATGCCTTTTTATAGGTGAGTTATAATTTATGAGGAATAATAAATGCTCTATGTAAAAGTTACCATGAAAATAATTTGCAGTATGAAAAAAAAATTCTGTGATTGATTTATTTATTTATATGTTCCAGTTTGATGTCCGAGGAGGTCATTTTCAGTGGAGGCCCAGGGAGAAAAGCTCTACAATACATAGTATAGTTATATGAATAATTACAGAGAAACTTTGCATTACAAACAACAGGTAGCATTCAAAAAGAAAAGAAAACAAACAATTACAATTACAATTTTGTTTAGGCAAGAAAGGGAGACATATAGCCTGGTGGCTAGATTTTACAGTTTAGCTATTTATATAATCTACATATGTGAGAGAGGTTAGCTAGGTGAGAAGGTTAGCCAGGCGTAAAAGAGGAGGAGAGCTTGAGAGGTATGGGGTGAAGAGTACAGTTGCATTTTCTGTTTAAATAAAGGTAGGAATGAAGAAGAGTTTTAAAGTTTTCAAGGTTGTCACAGGTCCTCAGAGAGGAGGGAAGAGCATTCCATGTTTAGCTAAGGAGAAGGATAGCAGAAGCTGACCAGCTGGGCACTTGGGTATTTGGACGGTGATTAGGTTTTGGTGGGTAGATCTAAGGGTTCTATGGGGGTATATGGTTCTAGGATATTGGATAGTGCAGGCACTTAGTAGGTTGGAACAGTAATCTGTGGGCAGTGGTGATTTGGAGAAAGTCCAGCTGGTTGGGGATTTCAAGCCAATTTAATAAGAGAAGGGAGGTACAGTGATGACAGGAGGATTTGGCTTTGGTAGCAAATCTGGAGATTTTATTATAACATACTTCCAGGAGAGTGTGGAAGATAAATTACTAAGCAGAGGGGCGCCATACAGTAGAGAGGGAAGGTTAAAGGTTGTAGCGAGAGTTAGTCTGGTAGCAGGAGAGAGGAAATAGTTGTTTCTATAAAGTAGGCCAAGTTTTATGTGGGTTTTCTTTATGTTTAGCTGGACGTGAGTGTTAAATTTTAGGTGTTCATCAATTGTCAAGGCTGGTTATTTGAAGTGAGTTTTTATCAATAGGGGAGGATTTTGAAGGAGAGAATAGAAGGATTTTAGTTTTGTTGGCATTCAGTGAGAGGTGATTTTGGAGCATCCAGTTTTCTGTGGTAGAAAAGGCTGTTTGTGTTAGTATTTGGAGATCTGTTAGGTTAGAGGTGCAGCACATCAAAGTAGAATCGTCCGCATATTGTACAATATTAGTATTAGGTATGGCTTTGTGAAAGTTGTTAATAAAGATATTGAATAGTACTGGGCCAAGTATCGATCCTTGGGGTACTCCAGTGGGGGTAGGAAGGAAGGTTTAGGTGTCCTGACCCCAGTTTAAAGCCTGGGACCTGTCTGAAAGATAGCTGGAGAACCAGGAAAGTGTTTTGTGGGAGAGATTGAGATTAGATAGATGATTTAGTAGGTGGGTGTGGGAGATGGTATCGAAAGCTTTAGATAAGTCCAGCAGAACTGAGGATACTATATTACCAGAGTCACGTGCAGAATTGACAGAATGTAAGAAGGAGAGAAGGGCGGTGTTGGTACTGTGTCCTGGGTGGAAGCCATGTTGGGTAGGAGAGAGTAGCTGGTATTTGGTAAGGAATGGCAAGAGCTGAAAGTGGATGCATTTTTCAAGAAGTTTGAAGATTGGGGAGAAGATGGCTATGGGGCAGAAATTGGAGATGTTGCTGTTTTTGCCACCCTTGTGAAGTGGAAGAAGATAAGCAGTGCACCATAGTTTGGGAACATAGGATTCAAGTAGAGATCTATTGAGCAGGATGCTGATAGGAAGAGCAATACCATCGGAGGCTATTTTTAAGACGGCGGAAGGAATTTTGTCAGGGGCACTGGAGCAAGGCTTTAGTTTAGAGAGTAGTTTCTTTATTAGGTAGGTGGAGACAGTACAGTTGTGTACCTACCATAAATGTAGATGTTCAAGTGTCTTCACTGTTGCAGTCATTACACTTGGGTTATCCTGCTGGCAGGCTACCCGCAGTTGGCCTGAATTCCAAAGTCATGGTCTGGCGTTGGTTGCTGTCATCTCTTCCCTGATGTCAGTGCGCCAGGGGTATAAAAGATGCAGCCGACGCCATTTTCTTCAGTTTTTCTTGCCCCAGATGTCAGGTGCCCCCAAAAGGCTAAAAAAATTCTGATCATAAAAAAGCATGCACATAACCTTCATCTACAAGCAAATACACCACATAGGTTGTATAGAATAGAGAAGTACAGATAAGTCCCAGCAATGAAAGGGGGATGGTGGGAGGGTAACCTGGACTGCAACAGTGAATACACTCGAACATCTACATTTATGGTAGGTACACAACTGTACTATGTTCATCGTGTTTCACTGTTGCAGTCATTACACTTGGGTTGAATCACAAAGCTGAGGTTGGGTGGCTGGGCCTAAATAGAGTTAGGAGTGGCTATGAGGCCCTGCAGAACTGCAGTGGCAAAGCCTGCTCTGGATTTAGAGTAAAGAGGTAAGTGGTAGTGCTTTGTAAAAGTGCACACTGAAGTCCAGGTTGCAGCCTCCAAAATGTCCTTGGTTGGTACTCCTCTGAGGAAGGCTGCTGAAGTGGCTGCTGCTCTGGTAGAATGTGGTCTAACCCTTAGGCACTGATTTGCCATGTTGTGAATAGCAAAAACGAATGCAGTGGCCTATCCATTTTGAAATAGTCTGCTTTGAAATAGCTTTTCCTTGCGATCCTGCAGCATATGCCACTAAGAGTTGCTCAGTCTTTCTGAAAGCTTTAGTTTTGTCCAAGTAAAAGCGTAGCTGTCTGTGTATGAACAAAGAATGCAGAAGTCTCTCCCCCTTATTCTGCGGGTTTGGATAAAAGGTAGGCAAATGTATGGTTTGGTTACACTGGACACTACCTTAGGCATAAATGTTGGGTTTGTCCTTAGAGAAACCCTATCCAGATGGAAAATAATAAAAGGTTCCACAGCCATTAGTGCCTGTAACTCTGAGACTTTTCTTGCTGAAGTTATTGCTAGGAGAAGAGCTGTTTTCCATGATAATTATTTTATCTCAGCTGTATTGGCTGGCTCAAAAGGAGGCAGTGTGAGTTTTTCCAAGACAAAATTGAGGTCCCAGGCAGGTATTGGAGCTCTCCTTGGAGATGTTATGTTTTTGGCCCCTCTGAGATACTGCCTTAGCAGTGGATGAAAAAAAATAGATGGGTCCGTATTGTAATGAGCTGAAATGGCAGACGCATGGATCTTAATTGATGAGAAGGATAGGCCTTTGTCCAGCATCTCAGTTAGGTATTGTAAAATCTGAGGAATATTTGGTACAAGTATGTCAATTCCTTGTGCCTGGTTCCAAGCACAGAATCTACTCCATTTTTCTGCATAAGAATTTCTGGTGCTGGGCCTCCTGGCCTTCAAAATAACATCCATAACTGCTTTAGAAAGAGATGTGTTCTAAATGGTTACATTATCCGCCATGCAGCCAGATTTAGGGTTCTGAGTTGGCTGTGTAGGATCTGATTGTTTTGTTGGGTCAGCAAATGAGGAATTTGAGGTAATGTCCAGGCTGGGCCTTGAGACAAGCTCTTTAGGATTGGGTACCAGTGCTGGCATGGCCAGTCTGGGGCAATCAGGATCATTTTTGGCTTCTCTTGTCTGACCTTTAGAAGTCCCTTGGGGAGGAAAGGCAGTGGAGGAAAGGCATATACTGTAAGGGTTTTCCAGATGAATGATAGAGCATCCACTTTCCATGCTAGTTTGTGACAAGTCCTTGTGCAGAATCTCTGTAGTTGGCAGATGTGAGGGGAGGCGAACAGATCTATGTCTGGGCATCTCCATTTCCCTGTTATGTTGAAGATTTGTGGATCTAGTTTCCACTCGTGAGGGTCCATGAGGTTTCTGCTTAGTTCGTCTGCCAGAGTATTTGTCTTTCCTGGCAGGAATTGTGCCTGCAGATGTACTTGATAGGTCAGTGCTGTGTTCCACAAAGTCATGGCTTGTCTGCAGAGGGGGTAGGAATGTGTGCCTCCTTGCTTGTTTATGTACCACATGACTGTAGTATTGTCCGTCTTTATCAGCAGTTGTCCTGGATGAAGTAGGTCCTTGAAGGCTGTCAGGGCATTCTGTACAGCTAGCATCTCTTTTTGATTGATATGAAGATGCATTTGGCTTGTGGGCCATGTGCCCTGAATACATTTTCCTGCCATGTGTGCTCCCCAGGCATAATCTGATGCATCTGTTGTTAGTGTCTACCTGGCTGTGGGTAAAGTGAATGGCTGTCCCTTGTTGTGGTGACAGGCCTGTGCCCACCATCAAAACTCCTGTTGCAGGCAGGGAATGAGAGTAATTAATGTTTCCAGGCTGTGGCAATGTTGAGTCCAAGCACTTTTTAGATACCATTGTAGTTTCCTCATATGCAGTCTTGCATATGGAATTAGTAGAATGCAGGATGCCATGTAGCCCAAGAGCCTGCAGAATTTTTCTTGCAGATAACTGGGTCTTTGTTGCCATGCTTTCTAAGTAAGAAGTCAGTTGCCTTTGTTTGTCTGGTGTGAGATAAGCCATCTGGGCAGTTGTATTTAAGCTTGCACCCAGAAATATTATCTCCTGAGTGGGTACTAGTTTTGATTTCTTTTCATTTACTGTGTACCCTAGGCAAATTAGTAATCTTTTTACAAATGCTGGATGCTTTAGTAGAATGTCTTTGGTCTCTGCTTGAATAAGGCAGTCATCCAAGTACGGATATATTTGAATTCCTCTTTGTCTGCAAAATGCAATTACTGGTGCCAGGCATTTTGTGAATACCCTGGGTGCAGTAGATAAGCCAAAGGGCAGTGCAGAGAATTGGTAGTGCATTGAGCCAGCTATGAATCTGAGGTATCTTCTGCAAGATTGTCTGATTGGGACATGCAGGTATGCATCTTTGAGGTCCAAAGTTACAAGCCAAGCCCTCTTGCCCAGCATGAGCAGAAGCTGCTGCATAGTCAACATTTTGAATTTTGGAACGTCCAGAAAAGTATTTAGAATAGACATGTCCAGAATTGGTCTCCAGGCTTTGTCCTTTCTTGGTACTAAGAAAAGTCTTGAGTAAAATCCTTGTCCCTGCTCTTGTTGTGGCACTGGCTGAATAGCCCTCATGCCCATGAGAGATGAAACTTGTTTTTGTGCCTCTGCCCATTGATTGTGTGACAGGTATGGCATACCTTTTGCCTTTAGAAGGGTGTGAAAGTGGAACCTGTAGCCCTGAGAGACTATATTTAAGACTCATTTGTCCTGGGTGATCATGTGCCAATTTTGTGAAAAAAGTGCTAGCTTCCCCCCTAAGGGTGCTGCCAAAAGATAAGTGCTTGGCATTGGTAGAGGGAAGTCATTGGGACTGTTTCCTGTAAGGCTGTGACTTGTCTTCTCTGCTTTTGGATGTAGAAGCACCCCATTGTTTGGGTCTGTATGAGCCCTGGGGCTGTTGTCTGCCTCTAGGGCATCTGTATCTGCCTCTTTGTGGCCTATCTGACACTGGAAAGGACCATTTCTTAGAAGGCCAGTTCCAGCTAAATCTGGGTGGCTGTACCTGTAAGAAATCCTTTACTGTCAGCATAGATTCAGCTTTATCCTCCATTTTCTTCAACACCTCTTCTGCCTTAGTGCCAAACAAAGTATCATGCTGTAATGGAGCATCCAATAATTTTGCTTTAACATGATCAAGCAGATTCTGTTCCTTTAACTAAGCATGCCTTCTAATAACAGAACCTGTAACTGCAGCCCTGCAAAAGGCCTCCAGTGGATCAAAACCACATTGCAAAGTATGCTTTCCCACTTGTTCAGCTGCATGCAATAAATCCTGCATTTCGTTGTTCTCAGAACATTCAGAATTTGTCAACATTTTTTGTTTTAGCAGTGACATTAAGTATTGCTGATATTTAAGCATATGAAACTGACAATTTAAAGCCCTTACGGCCAAGGTAGCAAAAGTGTAAACTTTTTTCCCCCATCTGTCCAGTGCCCTTGAATCCCTATCTGAGGGGGCAGGATTTTTTGCAGTAGAGGCCTTGACCCCTTTGGGACCCTGGGAAATAGTTTCTGAGTCAGCAGCAGGGGGTTTTATATAGAAATTTATGAGAATCTGGAACCCTGTAGTATCTGTCTGGTTTAACAGGTGCAGGAGGTAAAGAGTCGGGAGACAGGCCAGACTCTGAAAATACATCATCTACAATGTCTAGAACAGGTGGAATAGCAAGAGGTCTGTGCTGAGGTAATAAAAGAAAGTCTCTGAGCCTTTTCTTAGATTCTGAGTAATCTTGGCTCTCCCAGTGGAAATGCTCCCTCATGGTATGCAGGGTTTCCCCAAAGGAATAATCCTCAGCAGGAGAAGCTGAAGGAATAGATTCTTCAGCATCAGAATCCTCATAGGGAGGAATAGAGTATCCCTGTTCTGAAGAGGAGTCAGAGGAGATGGAAACCTGGTCAGAGGAATCATATTTAATGTCTTGCCTAGGCCTCTTATCGGGAGGGGGATGGGAACCCCTGATCAAAGTAATTAGGTCTTCAGCCATTTTGAGCATCTGTTTCTTAGGCATGGAAGTCTGTCCTGGAGAATGCTGTACTTGTTTCCTTGTCTTTAAAACTGGTTTAGTCTTTGTCTTGTATGATGAAGTTGGCTTGATATAAAGCTGTGTAGGTCTGAAAACACCCTCAGATGCCGATGCCTGCTCAGCGGCTCTGGACCCATCTGAGGGAATAGTTTCCGAAGGCCCAATACCTTGAATATCCAGAGGCTTAGTTGTCTCCACGTGGGAGTCAGAGGTGGCTTGTGGCTCTGAGGTAGCGGGTGTCATGGGCTGCGAAAGCGCCTCACTGAGAACCGGCGACTGGCCTAGAAGAGGCTTCGTCGTCGGTTTTGGACCTCGGATGCCTGTCCTTTTCTTTTTCCTTGTGCTTTTTATGAACTCCGGTCATCGGTTGTTCTGATGGCATTATATAGTTAAACCTTCGGCCAAAGTAATGAAAAGCAAAATCGTACCGACACTTATTAGTGTGTTGGTTAAATCTAGCACAAAACCGACAACTAGCAATGTCGTGGTCAGGGCCTAGGCAAGGAATACAGTAAGAATGGAAATCCTTATGAGGTATTTGCTTCCCACAAGAAATACAATTGTTAACTTTTTCTGACATCAGTCTGGAGCAAGAAAAAAGTTTCCCCAATGGGGTACTTAGCTTCATTGAAGACTTCGGATCTGAAATTCAATTTTGAAAATCTCAGGAGTCGGACGACCGGCACTTGCGAACTGCTTTTGCTTTGGGCACCGCACGGCAAGAAAGACTGAAGAAAATGGCATCAGCTGCATCTTTTATACCCCTGGTGCACTGACATCAGGGAAGAGGTGACAGTAACCAACGCTGGACCAGGACTTTGGAATTCAGGCTGACTGTGGGTAGCCTGCCAGCAGGATAACCCAAGTGTAATGACTGCAACAGTGAAACACGATGAACATAGGTTTGAGTTTGAATGTAGGGGGGAGAAGAGGGAGAGGAAGATTGAGTGTGGAGGGGTGGAGGGTTATTGCTGGGGAAGTTCTTGGTTAGCTCAGCAATAGAAGTGGTGAAGAAGCTATTGAATAGTGAGGCAATTTCAAGGTCAGATTTGCTGGTGTTGGGGCAGGGGTTGTTTTTAGTACCTGGTCTAAGGAGGGAATTAATCGAGTTCCAAAATTGTTTGGGGTTTTTTGCATGATTTATTTGGATTTTGATGTAGTAAGATTTTTTTATCTTTGATAACTTGTTTTTTTGGCTAGGTTTCTCAGCTGTTTATATTTAAGTAAGAGTTCTGGCTGTTTATATTGGAGGTATGTTTTCCAGGTTTTATCTCTTTGTAGCATAATCTTTTTGGTGTCTTTGGTAAGCCATGGGGCAATCTTAGATTTTACTCTTTTTGTTCTTATTGGAGCTAGGGAGTTAAGGACATTTAAGAATGTTGTATTGAAAAAGTCAAAGGCTGCATCTAATGGGAGAGTTTTTAAGGGGTTCCAGTTAGTATGCTTAAGGGAATCAGAGAAGGTAGTAGGATTAAAGTTAGAGAGATTATGAGTGTGACTGTACTGGTGGGAGTGTGGGGAAGTGAGGGTAGCGCGATGGATGAAGGCAGGGAGGTGGTCTCCTAATGGGTCAGGAATGACACCAGATTTTATGACTATTGGGATGAGATACTAGGATCCAGTCTAGTATGGAGCCTGGGGGGTTGGTTTTGTTAGGCCTAGTAATGGAGTTAGTAAGTTGAGTGTATTTAAATAGATTGATTGACGTGGTGGGATTAGTGTTATTGATTTCATTCCAGTCTATATTTACATCTCCCAATATGTAGGTTTCTAGCTTAATATTTGAGGAGGCCCAGGAGAGGATGTCTTCCAGGGTACTGGCATTGTTTCCTGGAAGAATATATAGGGAAATGAAGCAGATGCTTTTATGGTTGTTTATTTTTAGTAGGCCAGTTACAAGTTCAGCATTATTGAAAGAAGGGATGGGATTAGGATACGGAGTAAAGGACAGCTGGTTGGAGTAGATTAGTGCTATACTACCACCTTTTCTACTTAGGCATTCAGATCGAAGTGATTGAAATCTGGCGGGAAGGAATTCAGAGTCACTTACATGAGGTTTTAGCCAGGCTTCAGAGATGGCTACAATGTCAGGTGAGTTGTGATTGAGCCAGGCATAAAAGAGGGTTAATTTGTTTTTTAAGCTTTGGGTGTTGATGGTGAGGAATTTGAGGTATTTATTGGTGGATTTATTGTAAGAGCTAGTGTGATTTGTTGGAAAGAAGTTTGGTCCTGGATTAGGATGAATGTCACAGGCTAAGCATAGGAAAGAGAGAAAGGGAATACATTTTTTGATTTGTACTTAGGTAGAAGTGTCTGGTAGAGAATAGGTTTAGGTTTGTAGAATTTAGTAGAGATTGGGAAAATTTTTACTTTTAAGAGGAGGATAGAGTGGGAGGGGACTAAAGAGGCAGAAATGTTTTGGAAGTGTAAAATACACCCCGGAATTTATTAACTTAGCGCCTCAGCTATACAGCCTTCAAAGAAGACTGGTAATGCTGCTGACTTTAATCAGAGGTTTTGGAATGACAACCAGTGGGTTAATAATAAACCCGCTACCAGCTTTTATGGCAAACGGAATCATGGTGATTGGGGACAAAGTAAGAACACTGGTGGTAACTACAAAGGACAATTTAATACAAAAAAGAGATGGAACTAATAGACATTCTGTTGTAAATGATGCTTTATTACTGAATTTGTCTAATGGTGTAGTTTCTGATGTTGTTAGGTCAGTTTTATGCTTAGGTTTAAAATTCATACCTACTGCTTTACCTAGACTGCATATTTTGAAAAGTGAGATTTTTTTGTTAGGGAGAAAGTTGCATTTGAAACAATTTTTTAACAAAAGGGATGGTAATGGTGTTAATTATGAATGTTTTGATACTTCTTCTGAGGATTCTTTTCATTCTTGTGTATCTGTTTTAGATAATTCTGTTGAGTATGCTGCTAATGACTGTGCTGCTAATGCATATACTACCTTCGATACTAGTGCAATTAAGACTAAAAGCTGCTTTATTCCGCCATATACTAACAAATGTATACAGAGTTACATTTCCATTCTTAATTTTGAGGTAGAAAGGCATTATAGTATGTTAATGTGCAATAAAACTAATGTTTGCTTTAATTTAGATAAGCAACAATGGACTGAATTTTGCAAATGTTTTAATGATAGAAATTTTGTTGTAAAGCCATCTGACAAAGGCAATCAAATAGTGATTATGAATTTTGTGCAATATTAGATATGTGTTATTTACATCTAAATGATAGAAATTTTATGAAAAATGTGATATTGATTGTTATTTTAAGAAAATTTATGAGTATTTGTTATTGCTTGACAGGGGTCAATGCTTGGGTTATCTTTCCCCTAATGATGTCACAAAAAAATTGGTGTGGATAATAGTAGTCTTGCTGTCTTCTATTGTTTACCTAAGACCCACAAGGGCCTTAATAATTTAACTGGGAGACCTATTGTTTCTGCTAAAAGGTACTTTTTAAAATCTATTAGCACTTTTCTCCATGAATTTCTAAAAATATGTTTTAAAATTACCTTCATATATTAGAGATAGCCATGACTTTTTAACTAAAATACAGGGCTTTAGATGGAATAGTTCCATGTATTGGTTATGTATGGATGTAAAAAGTTTATATACCACCATCAGACATGATGTTGGTATTCAGGCCTTGTTTTATTTTTTAGGTGATTCCCCTATGTCTTATTTTTTGATTGATTTGGTTGTATTTTGTTTAAAGAATAATTATTTTGTTTTTAATGGAGAAATTTTTCATCAGTTGCAGGGGACTGCAATGAGGGCAGCTTTCGCCCCATGTATGCCAATTTGGTTATGGGAAAGGTTGAGTTTGATAATATATATATATCGCCACCATTTTTATAGGTCCCAGGTTTTTTTATATCTGAGGTTTATAGATGACCTTATTTTTTTGTGTGAAGGCTCTATGGATGCGGCCTCCCAGTATGTGGAAGATGGGCCTACAATTTGATGGCATTCAGCTGGGTATAGAGGTTAACTTTTTGAATATTAAACTTAGACAGTTGAATACAGGACTACATAGTAAATTTGCACAGAGAAACCAATTTCTTTATGGAAGTAGCTGTCATCCAGATCATTTAATGAAAGTTTTACCTTATAATGAATTCCTAAGGATACACAGACTTTGTAAAATGGATGAAGTTTTTAACCAGGAAATTTTAGAATCTGAAAAAATGTTTTTAGATAGAGGTTATGATACCAGGTCAGTTGTGGAAGCAAAAGCTAGGGTAATGGAATTAAGATGGCCTAATGTTCAAACTAATTGGGGGATTTGTGACAATGGTAATGTCCAAAATGATAGTGGGCCTGCCTATATTTTTAGCTCTTATATAGGTAATAATCAAATGAATTCTAATGATATTTACTTTGTCACTACTTTTAATGTTATTAGTGACAAAGTTGTGAATACTGTTCATCAATTTTGGCCCATGTTACTCAGGGACAAAGAATTGAGTGGACTGCTGCCTAATAGGCTGCAGATCTCCTATAAGAGGGCTAGAAATTTAGGGGATATGGCAGTACATAATCAGTTTGAACTTCTCATTGTGGGATTTGGTACAGAAATGCCTATGCCCAAAGGTACTATACCCTGGAATAAATGCTCTATCTGCAAAAATGTGGTCAATTGTTTTAAATACAATAATGGACATAATTTTTCTGTGAAATGTAACTTTAGTTGCAATACTTGTGAGGTTATATATGCTTTGAAGTGCGGTTGTAATAAATATTACATTGGTGAAACTAGTAGAAGTTTCAAAGTGCAATTTCAAGAGCACCTAAGAGACATTAAAAAATGCTTAAACAGACAGCCCTTTAGGCAGTCATTTTTTGGACTTTCATAGTTCAAGCCTTGAATGTATTTGGGGCTGTGTTCTGGAGAAAGTCGAGTTGTCTTTGGGTGACTTGGTCAGCTTAAATAGTAAGCTGCATAGAAAAGAAACCTCATATATTTTAAAATTCAATACATTGGAACCATTAGGGTTAAATAAAGATTGTGATTGGAAATATGTCATTTAATTTAATTAGCAGTGGGTGTGACTTGTTAATTTTATCTGTATATTACAATGGTGTTTTTATGGTTTTTTACTCTTTGAAGGCTGTATAGCTGAGGCACTAAGTTAATAAATTCCGTGGTGTATTTTGGCTTGCTTGTTGCTTGTGGTATTTTTCTCTTTATCTTGTGCTTTGTGGTATTACTACATGTATTGGAAGTGTGTTGTGTGGGGGAGGTGGGGAGGAAGCGGTGAAGGGTCTAGATGGAAGTGGGTATAAGAGGCAGCATGGTATAGAGGAAGTAGAAGAAGGATGAGGATAGATGTGGAAATAAAGGTTTTTGGAGTAAGAGAGAGCATGATAGGTGGAGCCTGCTAGATGTAATAGAGAGGAGGGTAATGGGACTTAGGAGGGAGGGGGTGTGGTAGTGAGAGTCAAGTGGGCTAGAGGAAGGGGCGGGAAAAAGTGTTTGAGGATTGGTTGGTGGTGAGAGGGAGGGATATCGGGAGGAGAATAAATATAGGAGTAGTGGGGCAGGTGAGATTTGTGGGTAGGGTAGGGGAGCAGAACTGAATACTGGATATAGGTATCAGTAACTGCAAGGTCTCAACTGATCCAGAAGGTAAATTAACCAAAATGTAAGGGAAAAAGTCTTTAATGATGTTTAAGCTGTGGTTAATTTTCCAAGGAGGGAGTGGATACTTAGGAGCTATAGACTGGGGAGTATGACTTAATAGAAATAAACCAGGGTTTGGTAAGCAGGGGGGAAAAAGGCTGGATATAAATATAGTACCTAGCTTTTACATGGGATAATGTCGCCACCTAGTGGCAAAAATAGATACTGTAAAGCTGAGATAAGCAATCACTCAATTTCTTAATTTAATCAAGGAGTTGGGAGCACTGGAGGGGGGAGAGAGGCAAGCGGTCTGTGGTAGGCTGTTAAAAGAAGCACACACATGGAAGGGCAGCTAGCACATATGGGTATTAATTACATAGTCCACAATTACTTATTTGTAGGCTGCATACATTCAAACTCTTGTGGGGAAGTCCTCTCAGTAGCAAATCTCTTATGAAGCCTTGTTGGCAGGCAAAGTTCAGGGTGTCTTCTGGGATTGGCAGGAGGTTTCCTTAATACCATAATTGCAGGGGGGAGCACCCAGATGGTGTACTGTAAAAAGACAGAGAAAGACAGTGAGTTAGGTGAATGGAGATGATACAGGAATGAGGTGGAGGGATAAGGTAGAAAGTAGGAGGGATAGGTGCACATAAAGGTAGATGTGAAAGGGTAGGAGGTTTAGAAAGGTAACTGTAGAAAAGCAGCAGGCAAAGCCTGATGGAACAGTGCAAGGTAGGCAGTATACATTCAATGAAATATTCAGTTACAGTACAATTCCAACATAGTACAGTACCCTGGACCCTTTAGGTGGGAAGGACATTGATTGCATTAGGCAATAAAAAATCATCAGTAGTCAAAAACAGAGCATTAAATGCATAGATACATCCAGATAAAGTATTTCAGCAAAATAACCACAATAGTGCAACATATACATAGAGTATTGGTGTGAACACTGACCTGATTTAAAATATCAGTTATACAAGGGACAGCAGCTGTTATATTAAACTGTGAAGACTATTCCACCCATATGGTTTCCAAGTCTAAATAAAACAATTATAATATAGTGAGAACCCTATTCCACCTATGTGGTCATTTCAACCTAATATCCAGCAAAATCACTGTACCACAAGCATGGAGAAAGCCGTTTTATATGCCGTTAATCAGCTTTGGTGCATGGAAGTTTACACACTCTCTTGTTGGCGCCATTTTTGCTTGCCATTTTAGCAGTAGTTTGAGCTATTCAATAGAAACAGCATTCCCCTTGATCGTAATATCATACTACAAAACGCCCTTGTTGGCGTCCCTTAGCTGATTGCTTTTACAGCAGGCTATGTTTAGTTAAAGAAGGATACCCAATATAAACTAACCACACTTTGAGCTATATGAAATAAATAAAACTACTGTTAGCCTTAATATTGTACTACAATGCCTTAGTTGGCATCCCTTTTGCTGACCAACTTTACAGCATGCTGATGATAACAAAATTAACTTTTTATCAACTTCAGATATGTTTGTATGACTGATTACTGACCACAATAATAATTTCTAATATGTACTTTTGTATCCTTAACAAGTATATATATATATATATATATATATATATATATATATATATAGTTTACTATTATTTGTGCAAACAACATTCTATCGGCTGCAATGTGCCGAAAAACAGAATGTCGAATGCACAAGCACTTTTGCACCAGATAGTTGACTCCACTTATGCGAATGCACATCTGCATTTAAGAACTTAGGTGACTACAGCCTCAATAATTTGTCCTAGTAGTCCTAGCAGTTTATCCTTCCTTAAACTTTCTTCAGTTTGAGTTTGTTAAATTTGGCCCTCTACAATCTCCAGAAAAACCTCTGAAAACTGTCCTGGCCAGTGGAAAACATTAAGGCAGAGAACACACCTTAAATTAAATAGCAAATAACGTTTAATATAAGTCAAGTACTTTTGTCTCAACCAGAGCTGGATCATGGTCATGTGGGGCCCTAGGCAGGGTAATAGAGCAGCGCCCCCAAGAGGAGCCCCTCATGCAGCAACCCCCTCCCTCCCCACAGCAGCCCCCTCCCCAGCCATTCCAGTGTTCTATAATTTTGCTATTTCTCCTTAGTTAGCATAAACACTGTTCAAATCTGTCAGTGTGCATACTGTTTTCTTATCTACTTCTGCAATGATTACAGATATTGAAATAGAATAGCATAAACACTAATAGCCATTTGCTAAAAAAATACAGTCTTGCAATGAAAACAGACTTAGCATGAGCAGTCAACTTCTTTGCCCTTGAAATGGCATAAAAACCCACATTCAAAGAAAATGCTTTTGGCCAGTGGAGGATTAAGTTTATTGTTGGGCTGGTATAGCATTCTTGCACACATTTTTATGGCCATGCATACACGTGTGTGTTCTTTGATTCACCTTCCTGATTAAATTATATTCCTTGTGTAATACAGCACCACTTGTTAGGCTGTTTTGTAAATGTGTAGTTTTGAACATTCTTCCAGTAAGCAATGAAACAAAATCTATGAACCAATAATGACAAGACTACCAATTTCAGAAAATTTCAACCATAAAAGGCCATTCAAACCTCTGTCATTACAATCCACCAATAGCAGTCAGTAAGCACAATCTCTGCAGAAGTAAAAGTCATCCAAATAATTCCACATTAAAGAGATCTGTAACTAATGAAGAGGTTGCAATTGGAAAAATACTTTACATTTCAGGGTTTCATCTACACATTGAATGCCTGCTCCCTTTGAAGAATTAATTGGCTATGTTACATCAAAACAATTGTTAAGCTTGTAATATTGCATTAGGCAATGACTGACAGCAGGTCCATAGTTACTATGCATCTCATATAAAGAAGGACACACTTAGGAGTATAGAACCCCTAGCCTCCTTTTAAAATGTACCAAGTAATCAGCAATTGAAAGGGAACTGCAATATCAGCACTCCACCTACATGGTGTGGGAGTACAATTCACAGACTTCTGCACCAAAGACAATTATGCTACTAACACTGCTTTCAAATTCTACAGCATAAATTGCAACTGCTATTTGCTGAACAATTTGTTGCACCATTGAAAGTAAACGTAGCATGAGCAAAAGTAAACCTATCTTCCCTTGAAACACACAATTCCTTGTAAATGCACGGAAACACATAATTCCTTGGAAATGTACTGAAACTCAGACTCATAATTCTGTCAGCAGTCTGATAGTTGGTATAGAAGATTCAGGCTGTGGTCTCCACTGAAGCTCACAATTCCTTCAGCAGTGTGGTAATTGCTGTAGAGGGCTTAGGCTCTTGTCTCATGTATCCAAGTTACAGGGTCTAGCCTGATCAGGTTAATTGACTAATCTGCCCTTCCCCCTAACTAGGGTATTACATACCAAGCCTCCATACCTCTCAACCTATTAGTATAAGAAATAAGGACAAAACCTAAAATAATAGGGGGACAAATGCCCAAATATAGGGACAGATTTTAAATATTGCTCTTATAGACTTAGAAAGGTGCTAAAATCACAGTATTTGTCTTAGCATGCATTTTCTGAAGAAAATGAATCTGAAACTCAAATTATGGCATTATTTAGTTATTTCAGTCCTCAGTGATTTGCCAGAAAACCAAAAATTTTATGAGGAGTAGGCCAAAAATGTGAGCATAAATCTGGACAGTCTGCAAAAATCTGGAGAGCTGAAAAGTATGCATAAATGTCAATGTCTTAGTGCAAGAAATCTGGACAAAGTCTGGGGATACAATGGCACAAAAATAGGGATAGAGTTTACATATTGCTCTTTTTAACTTAGAAAGTTGCTAGAATAACAGGATTTGTGTTAGCATGCATTTTATGAAGGATATGAAGTCTGAAACTCGTGTGTGTGTGTATATATATATATATATATATATATATATATATATATATATATATATATATATATATGTGTGTGTGTATATATATATATATATATATATATATATATATGTCATTATTTAGTAATTCAGCCCCCCAAGATTTGGGAAATGGACCAAAAGTATGAGGCTAAGTTTGGATAGTGGAGAGGTATGTTAAAACACACACACACTCACACACACACACACACACACACACACACACACACACACACACACACACACACACACATACGCACACACGCACACATGCACACACACACCTACCTTCTTTTTCCTCTCATACTGCAACACACACATATACACACACACCTACTCTCCCATACAGCAATACACACACTCCCTGTCTTTTTCACACAGCAACAAATGGCTAGTTTAACTTTCACATACACCTCTGTCACACAGCCACACATACATTTTATCTCTCATATGAACAGAATGGTTAGTTTAAATCACAAACACACACAAACATACACACACACACACATACCCTTTCTCTCAGCAGGACAGCTAGCTTAAATTTCATGTGTGAGTGTAGAATGTGTTTTCATCTGCCTTTGCATGTGTGCGATCCATGCATGGTCCTCCTTAAAGGAAAAGATGCTGACACTTAGGATATAAACACATATTGCACTTGCTTGCAGAATTTTTATTTTTATATATTTTTTAATTCTCATCCATTGAAGAATTCTGGCCAAAGTGGGCCCCCCCCAAAGCACGAGGCCCTAGGTGACTGCTTATGCCTCCTAGTGCTGGATCTGGCTCTGGTCTCAACAAAGACCTCTTCAGAACACAATCACAAGACAACAGCAATCACTTTCAAAATAATTATCATCCTAGGTTCAAAGTTCATTGGTAGGTCCCATGTTTGCTTTTTTGACATCGGTTCTTTCAATGTGTATTTGCCTAACACAATTCATTCAAAACTCCACAAATTATGAAAAACACCATAACAAATACCGAAAATGTGTGTAGTCACTTGTTAAAACCAATTAGACTATGCTCAAATTATTCAAATTAAACTAATTTTATGTAAAAAAAAAAAATTCTTTTGTAGGTGAGAATAAAAATGAATAAAAAATTTTTATAAAAACCTGCATTAGCATTGGACCAAAATAATGCATTAAACATTATATCACAACTTTGGTGATCACAATTTTAACACTGGGGCAATGGAAACATGATCATTCAGTCCTGGAGGATTATTGGCATTTACTTTTAACTGCAATAAAAATTTGCAGTATTCAGTTAATGTTTCCCATTGGCCACTCTTCAGATCATGAACTAGCTGTTCTTATACAAAAAAGTAAATACATTATCCTTTCACTATGAGGAATGTCTATACAGTGCGTTTCTTTCCACCTTGTGTCTGATATTATTCAGGTGCTCGTAAATCATTTTTCTCTATGCTATTTCAGTTTTTCCTGCATAAAATGATAGACATACCTTACAGAATGCCAAATAAACCACACCTTTACTATGACAATTAATGTATTTCATACTCTTCAATTCATGTCCTTCATTTGGAAGTTGAATACTATTACTGTTCAATACATAACGGCACTGTTTACAAGTACCAAATTTATAGGTTCCCCTTAGGTCTCTAGTTTTCTACATGTGTGTATTTTTTATTTATTTTTTTTGTATTTAAGTAGTGGGTCGGGACTGTTTTCTATACTAGAATTACTAGAAATTTATTGTCATCCTAAACTGAATTCAAAATCCTTTCCTCCAGCTGTTACTTCTACTTCTTTGTCCCATATTTTAGAAATAATAGTCTTGGGTAACTTATAGGCTTTAATTTCAAAGTACTCTTTCCTGTCCCTTTCTAACCTTCCCAACATGTTTTTTTTAATAGTTTCACACTTACATTGACCCCCTTCAAAAAAATATAGTACTTGTCCTTGTACTCATTAATTGAAATAAACTTAGTCTTGGGTAACTTATAGGCTTTAATTTCAAAGTACTCTTTCCTGTCCCTTTCTAACTTTCCCAACATGTGTTTTTTAATAGTTTCACACTTACATTGAACCCCTTCAAAAAATTATATTATTTGTCCTTGTACTCATTAATAGAAAAAAATAAGTCTTTCTGTATAAAATTAAGTAATTCACTTTCTTCAAATAAAGTCTCTCAAAGTCTTTCATTGTTCCTAATGATGTTATTGAAAATTTCTTCTAATTCAAGGTAACATTTTCTCCCATCCTGCATGTTACTGGGGAACTTATATACCCTAAGCCCTCTCAAGACTTTTGTACGTATGACACATTCATGTAAATAAAGGGTATTGAGAAGCAGAGAGCAGTATTTCAAGAGTTTATTATTTAATTTCACCAACACACCTTGATAGGATGAACCACTCTCATTGTTTATCAATCAAATTAATATCCTCTTTGAGTCACCCCTTGAGGTCGAGTTGCTTGTATTTTTACACTTCATGTAATATCAAACATCAATTCCTCTGTTCTAACTGATTAACACCAACTCCCTGCATGTAATTCAAATCTCTTTGTGTAGAAACTTCTGGGAAACATGTCATTGATAGGTGCCTGGGAGGAATAAGTGAGCCAAAAATCACTAGGTGTGTAGGCTTCCTTATTGGGTAGATAAGGAATCATCCCACTACAATTAGTTGGCTATAACTTGGCACTGTCCTGGGTGAACATGGGTGAACATGCTAATCAAATTGGTATGTTCACTGATAATTCTATCCTCATGGATTTGGCAAGAATAAACTGTTGAAAAAACTTCAGCTGAGGACATATTCAACGACAGCAAACTATGAACCAAAACAATACTGACGTCTCGCAGAGATATAATAAAACCAGTAATAAAAACAAAAACACCTACAAAAACTATCCTGGCTGGTGGAAAACACTAAAGGAGAGAATGCACCTTAAATTAAATAACAAATAATATTTAATATAAGTTAAAAGTTTTCGTTTCAACAAAGATTTCTTCAGAATAATATAACAATCACTTTCAAAATAATTTATATCCTAAGTTCTGTACTGTAACAGAACTGATCTTGTGAGTTAAAAGCATGACAGAAGTACTGTGGCCATTTAATGGGGGTGACTGAGGCAGAAATCTTTACACCGATCTAACATTATAGTAGAATGCCTCGTGTAACTTCCCTTCCCCTACAAAAGTAAATGAAATTTTGTAAAATTTAGACTCGGTAAGGCAGGACAACATTCTTCTGCATTGGTTTGCTTGAGGTTAGCACTACAACACCATCCTATTATAGAATCATATAGAAAATTCCAGCTGGTTTATTTCAGTATCAATTGTACATAGTAAAATCAGTCATATTACAAAGCAAATTGTAACTGTATGATAAGTTTGTAAGTTAGTTCAGAGGATTAAGGCTATGATTTGTTAACAATCTGCTTTCTATAGCCCAGGGTTTGATTAATTCAGCCTCCATTTGTCTTCTGTATGATTCTTGGAACTTACTTCTCTGGGAAACTGGAGTGGACTTCTCAGGTTTTCTGGATCACATATCTAATATATCTGTGATCCTGGGGGGGGGGGGTCTGCAATGGAACTTGTCAATATTCTTTTTGTTTAAAGGTGAATATTTTTTCTCACAGCATTAAATAATTAAATTATAGATCTTTACATTTTTCATATTGATTGCATTTTTGGCTTAGTTAGAACAACTGGGAAAATCCCTGACTTGATGGAGAAAATGTGTGATTCTTATTACAGGTAAATACTCACAGACAGTAAGTTTCCAATAAATTTAAAATTTCACATTACACAAGTGAACAACAGATGTGACAACTGACCAGGGTACAGGGGTCTGTGTCCAGATTACACCTGTTTCTCTTTATTTGGGGTAATTCAGTCATGTAATTATGATTGTAAGTACAAAATCATGAAGCAGAATACAGAGATTGCATGATCAGCTTCATTGGTGTTGCTGCAGTGTGGCAAAAAAATGACAACATGGAACCCAGGACAAAAGTGACTTGCTATTCAGCTGTGCAGTGTGTGTATGTGTGTGTGTGTGTGTGTGTGTGTGTGTGTGTGTGTGTGTGTGTGTGTGTGTGTGTGTGTGTGTGTGTGTGTGTGTATGCAAGCACATGTGTATGAACAATACAGTTGATAGCATGTCTGCAGAAAAGTGTACTGCTGTCAGGAGTACCTGTAAATAAGAATTAATTACCCACAACAGCTTTGACATGCTATGGCTATGAAAGGCAAATATTTCCTGATAAGAAGTCTTCCTTATTGCCATCACATCATTAAAGCATCATTAAATATTGAAATTACTATCAGTCTTTCTTCTGGATGTATGGACGGATGCTTGGACTCCTGCTATCATTTTGATATGCTGCAGTTTTTTTCTTGTGTAAGATTTTTTACACAACAATATTTGATAAGTTGAAAACCATCTAATAAATGCACTCTTTCTGTTAAGCATATTATTTTGGTGCTGAGGTGGAAGGGATTTACTACATCAGCTATGTCTTTTGCAAGCAGCAGTCCACTCACAATGGGAAGTGACAGAACTGGGTATTGCTTCTTATCTACTAACATAGAAACACTTTAAGTACATTTCCACTTTGAAAGTCTGAGAAAATTGATCTAAATAACAGTAATTTTTGGTTCTGGATTTAAGGGCCAAGAGGCTAGTACTCACCCAACGCTTTCATAGAAATAGCTGCATTTTATGTTTCAGATTAGTGATTATATTCCACAGTAAAAGTAGAAATAATGCTTGGGTGGTGAGTGAGAAACAATATGTGGGATTGTATTTATATTTTTCTGAAATATTTCTTTGAGTATTTCTTTATGTTGTGAAATTAACAGTAGATTAATTAAGAGCTCAGTGAAAACTTTCAAAATGGTCGTTCAGATATGTGGGTCATTTTATTTAACACATACTGATGCAAGGGTTCATATTATAAGCAAGAAAACTGAATTGCGTGAACATGTATTGAGCAACACATAAAGAGCGAATATTCACAATATTGAAGGTATGAATGGATACCGCCATAGGGAATCCTTCCATTTGCTTCAATGGAGTGCGATCTCGGAGTTGGTATATTTAAGTAGGGGGTGTGGGGGTGCAGGGGGCTTGCCCCCCTGCGTACAACAATTAGTGACAGCATTTGTTTGTTGGTTTTGTTGTGTTTGGGATTCGATGTTTTGGGCTTTCGCCCTTTACGTGTCGCTCAATGCGTGCTTGCGCGATTCAGTTTTCGTGCTTATAATATGAACCCCTGATGCAAAACTTTTAAATGGAAATGAAACAAATAAGACCTGGTCATTTAAATAATGCCCAAAAGTGTATGCTGTACAGATGACACACTTTATGTTTATTAATGGATCAATAATATATTTGATTCATACTCCTGTCTTAATATTCTTGAAATGCTATCTAGTGAACACCACTAGAATCCAGTGCAGGACTAGAAAATATAATATGACAGTATGGCTTTATTAACTGTCATCATCAGTCACTCAGTCAATCAAAATTGTATCTAAATTTCTTTTTTGTCCATACAATTAACATTTGAAATTTAGAAATGTGTAAACTGCAACTTCATTTATTTTTGGCCACTATGTTCAGTCTTGAAACATTGCTTGATTTAGTGCGTGGTTTTGTATATCTTAAAATCTGTTGCACTGATATTTCAGTATTTAGTTTGTCTGTATTTTAGTTGTAGCCAGTAATTCTTGTATGAGTTTGCAAACATTTCTGACCTTCAGTTTCTCATTACAAATAGGTTACAAGTGAAGTTCTGGGCAGCTGAATGTTGTTTGTTCCTTTCTCTTCTCATCTTGGAGGGGGTGCATATTCCAAGGGCATACTTTAAAACAAAACTAGTAATGAGAATTTGTACAGTTTTTAAGAGTACACACCACTGAAAACTTAAATTGTTGTCATATGTAATTTAGCTAAACAGGAACTACATAACCACTTTGAAAATGTAAATGCAGCTATGAAAATGATAGCTTTTACTGTTTAGATAGCCAAAACCAAACATTTTTCATGATTACTTCCGAATTAACTGAGCCAGTTGCTTTAATTTCTAATATTTATCTAAATTATTTGGCTAATTATATTTTACTACAGTATGCCTTACATAAGTGGAAAGCATTTTATTTCTTTTTACTTATTTATATATATCAGAGCAGAATGAAAACAATGCTGAAGTGTCACATGATGCAAGGTAATATGTATTTTAATAACTTTGTAACAATTTATTGTCTTCTATATGTAAATCACTGTATAAAACAATTGTTTGTATTTTTGACTTCTGTTTCTACCAGCAGATAACCCCCACCTGAATATCTTAGACTGGTTGCTGACACCATAGCCTATCACATTAGCATCCTTATTAATAGATCCTTACTTGCATTTTATGTCCCATTAGTATGGAAAAAATCCAACATCATACCTCTACACAAAGGTGGCAATTCTGCCAATATAACTAACTTTTGCCCCACAGCCTTTCTGTCCCCTTTCTCAAAAATCTTAGAAAATGTGTACAGAAACAGCTTCTTAACCTTTTCCTTTAAAATCAATTGCTACCCCTACCCAACATGGCTTTTGGCTAGCCCACTGCATAACCTTTATGCTTCAACTTTAAATATTCAAGGTTTTTACACTAAAACTAATAGTTTTAGTACTCCAAACCTGCTCTCTTTAACCAACAACTGAAACCTAACAAAGATACATGTGGATATATAGAGGCCCAAGCTTTCAGCACAGGACCAACTGACAACGCCCACGAGGACAGAGTCGAAGATCACAATGCCGAAAGAACCTGAAATTATGGATATTCAAACAACAAAATCCAAACTATCAGCCATTTCCACATCACAGGAGAAAGAAGCAACGAGGCTGAGATATTACAAATCTGTACAGGAGCAGCCAAAGGATCTGCTTAAACAGAAGACCGACGGTTCACTACAAATGGATGAGCTGAAAAGTGCTCTTTTACCTCTGCAAGCGGCCATCCAAGAATTAACTGTGCAAATGAGCTCTTTCGGCTCCTTGATCAATAAAATAGCTGACTGACTAGACCTAGTTGAAGGGAGATCTAAATCCAATCAGTTTGAAATTGAACACATTAAAGAAGAACTACAAATAAAAGAGAAAGCGATCAATGACATGCAAGCAAAAATCTTGGACCTGGAGGCTAGAAGTAGGAGGAACAACCTGATTATTAGGGGTTTATCTGAGAAATATGAACCAAACCAACTCCTTGAAATTACTACACAAATCTTCAACAACTTATGCCAAAAGAGAAGCCCTCCGACTAAATACATCATTGAGAGAGCACACAGAGCTTTGTGGAAACAGCAAACCACTGCAGTTCCAAGGCCTGTCTACGTCAAATTGCTTAATCATCAGGATGTGCAAACTATTTTATCAGCCTACAAGAAAGCAAACCATTTCTCCTGGAATAACCAAAACACTGTCATTTCTCAAGATCTACCCCTTGAAATAAGGGAGAAACGCCGCAAACTCTCCCCCTACTGTGCCGACCTAATTTCTCGTAAAATCAAATTCCAAATGAAATTTCCTTCTTTACTATCATTTACCTACAAGGAAACGAAGTTCTATATGTCATCACCCAAAGAAGTGGATTCTGTCTTTACTAAATGCTTTGGTTCAGCCCCAACCAGTCAGTGAAGCTCCCGACTACTTTGTTCCACTTACCAGAGGTCTCTACAGCCTTTCTAGTCCCTCACGGTTGTTAGTGTGTCTTTATTCACACTAATCTGCAACTGGCCTTTTATTAATCAACCTTTGACTCTCCCTTGCTATAATAGGAACTTTCCGTTAGTTCCTGTTGCTTGAGGGATCCATGAGAATGGCGGCTAACCCGAGTTTTGATTGATGCACCTCTGAAGCCGGAAGTTGAATGGATTATATCCTTTGTTGTCCTGCAACGGGCTCATAACCCGGAGAAGGTAATCATCGACAGCTATGGGGAGCGCTCACACCTGGATGATTTGTCAACCAAATTTCCTTAGAAGTTGGCCTGATCGATTTAGGAAGGTGAGAACCACTATCCTCCTGAACTTCCTTTATTAGTTTGGCATGGCAGAACCAATACATTTTACTTTCTGAGTCTGTGGGCCTCGATCCAATCTACCAGTGTAAACAAGTGGGAAGCTGCCCGATATGTGAAAAGTTGCCTAATATTAACTTGTCTAGTGCATGTCGTTAGGACATATACGCGTGTACCTAGATGGCAAGGGGTCTACAGATTGAACTGATAAAAGTTATGAAGGACTAGCATAAGTAGGTTGGTTATTCCTCTGGAAATGTTATATCCCACTATTACTGATAACTGGTGAAACCTGGCTATACACCGCCTTAAATATATTTGTGGTCACTCAGAAAAAACTTCAGGTATTAATCCAAATGGTCTATCTGTAAACTTCTAGAAACCTCTTGATTTCTGTTTACCTTGTATGTACGATTAATATTAATTAGACTTGAGTACTCCAGCCAGAGATTATTCAAATTATTGTACAGGGTCTAACTACTTTAGTTGACCTTTCTCTTTTAGGTTACTCTACAGTTTTTGGAAGCTATTTGGACTTTCTAAGTAGGGTTGTCGATGGCTTCATTTGGAATTAGATCAATGTTGTATATTATCTGTAAATATTGTAGGGTTTTTACTTTTTTTTTTCTATTTTTAATCCCTAGATGTATGTTGGATTTATGCTCACTTAGTATACTTTATTTCTTTTCTCTCTCAATTATAGGGGTTATGTGGTTAAGCACAGGGGATAAAATTGAGGGAGTTTTGTGCCATATCTTATATAGTGCTGCATACTGCAATTCTTCTGAAGTTTCCTCTTTATTACTTATTTCTCATAACAGTGCCTTTAAATAATATTAAATTGACTCCAAATACTTATGGATAAAATTTGGAATATTACTTCATGGAAGGTAAGGGGGATGCATGACAAAAATAAGAAAAACCTGGTGTTGCATCTTTTATATAAATCCCAGTCAGACCTTTATTTTCTCCAGGAAACACATATGTTAAATGAAGAATGGGCCAAGGATAAAAACAGAAAATGGGTTAGAGATATTATCACATCGGGCGTGAGCCATAATTCTAAGGGGGTGGCGATTATTATTAAAAATTCCTTTAAGCCTACGATTGTGGCAAAGGGAGCTGACCAAGATTGGAGGTGGTGTTATTTTACGTGTCTATCACATAACCTAAATAAACCTGTAGTATTTTTAAATCTTTATAGACCTTGCCCAGGGCAACTAGACTTCATCATGAGAGTCTATAATCTCCTACTTAAGTTTCCAAACCACATCTTTGTCTTGGGTGGGGATTGGAATATGGTCTTAGACCCTAGCATAGACTGCTCATGTAAGACCAAAGTCACAAATACCCAGGATTCTATAGCTTTAAGAGAGTTAATACTGGATTTTGAGTTAATGGACCCAGTTTCATTCGGATCCGACTCTGGGAATAATAACTTTTTCACCTACTTTTCCAAATGCAATCATTCATGGTCTCACATAGACTTCTTTCTAATTTCCAACATTTTAGCTAAAAGGCAAATCAAACTCTCAACTGAACCCAGATTCCTCTCTGATCATTCAAGGTTAACTCTAGAGATAGGTTTTACGCTCAATTTGTCCCCATCTCATAAAACATATAACTGGTCTCTCAATAGTAATTTATTAAAGGATCAGCCACTAATCGTAGAAATTACTTCTACTTTAAATGAACTCTTCTCTGCTTCTTGTGACAGTGGTATCCCCTTTGATGTTAGATGGGCAGCAGGTAAAGTGTTGATTAGGGGAATTTTTATCAGGAAAGCTAGTTTTTTCAAAAAACTAAATAAAAAAAGTTAACCAACCTAGTTGCAGAGATTAAGACTTTGGATGACAAGCTTTTAACTAATTACTCATTAGACATTGAAAAAGAGCTGCAATTTAAACAAAAAGAACTGTTTGAACACCACCAATCTAACCTTTCTCTCCAAGAATTGTGCTATATTGCTAGATACTCCGAATCTTTACAAACCCCTTCCAAAGCTCTAGCCAGGCTAATAGTTAACACACCTAAATCCCCCAGAATCACTTTCATTTACCACAATAACACGCTTTACAAATCAGACGCTCAGATTATCCAACTATTTCACCAAATATATTCAGATATCTATGCTTGTAATAACATGCTTCCTACTAGTGATGAGATGAAAAAAATTCCTGGACGAACTTACCTTCCCAAAATTAACAATCTCTCAGAAAAGTTTTTTATCATCTCCGATAGCTATGTCAGAAATCCTGGAAGCCATTGACAACCTCAAGATTGGTAAAGCCCCAGGCCCAGATGGCTACTCACCTGATTTCTACAAACCATTTAAGACTACACTTTTTCCCATCTTGCTCAAACTTTTTGAATCTTTCTCTAATGAAGGTATAACGGATCTATACATCAACCATTCCAAAACTATACTAATCCCCAAAAACACTCTGGATAGTGCTAACTTAAATAACTATAGGCCAATCTCCCTTATGAATGTTGATATAAATATTTTCTCAGCCATACTAGCTAACAGACTTAAAAATGCTATGCATGCCCTAATTTCTCCAGAACAAGCGGGCTTTAAGCCTAACAGACATACCTGGGACAATACCTTAACGTTAGAAAATATAATAAATCTCACCAAAAAAGAAAGAAACCCTATATATGCTATGGTGTTGTATGCCTGTAAGGCCTTCGACCGCGTAAACTGGAACTTTTTGTTTTTCGCTTTGTTGGGCTTTGACATTCCCCCTGCCTTTATTAATTTGATCAAAACATTATATAACAGCTCATATACTCGCTTATATATAAACAAGCAATATTCTCAACCAATAAAGATTGCAAATGGTACGAGACAGGGGTGTCCTCTATCTCCCCTGCTCTTTAATCTATACTTAGAAACCTTTTTTCTGTTTATCTCGCAAAAAACCTATCACTCAATTCCTAGAATTCTTAACGCAAACATTAGTTTTACGGCCTTTGCCGATTACCTGAATCTGTATTTTGAACACCCTATATCTGACACTAAGAAGATAATTAAATCTCTGAATACAGTTGCCTCTATCTCAGACTACCAAATCAACCAAAATAAATCCTTCATTTTCCCGATCAACCCTATAGCACATAAACAACACCTGTTTCCTGATCTCTCCTTTAGTACAGATTACTCTCTTAAATATCTAGGAGTTTATTATGACCACTCTTCCTCATCTCTTCTACAATCTAACCTATCAAAAGTCTTGCTTTCTATTTCCCAAGACATTTCGAGATGGCAACAGTTAAAACTTCCAATGTTAACCAAAACTTCTATCATTAAAATGAATATACTTCCGAAGCTCCTTTATCATCTCAACTCTTCTCTATCCTCGGTTTCAACTCTTTTCTTCAACAAAATTCATAAAGCCCTGGCAAAATTCATCTGGCACCCTAAGTCGGTAAGAATCTCATACCAAAGACTTATGTTACCCAAATCTCTGGGGGGCCTGGCGATGCCCAATCTCATATTATATTACAGAATTATTCACGCAAATAGAATATTTGCTATTGCAAATTATCATCCAGACTCTTCTACGTGGACTCCCTTGTGGGTCAAAGTGTGGTATAATCATGCCCTCAAAGGTGATCTTAACCCTAGAGCTCTACCTTTCCTGGTTAAATCAAACCTTAAGAAACTAAAGTTACACCACTCCCTGAAGGGGTTAATTAAGACTTTTCAGGAGCTGTTCCAATCTCTGAACCTACGTAATGCTCACCTACTATTCCAACCTATTCATCTTAACCCGAATTTAAATCTGAATGGTAAAATGATCAACTTAAATAACTACCCATTAATTAAAGACTTTATCTTACGGGATATGCATAAACTTAACCACCTCTCACTAACAGACCTTTGAGCTACTTTGGCCTTGTCCAAAAAGTATACTATTATCCTGAGGCAATTAAGAGAGCTCACATCATCTTTTCTTCATAGCTATCCCAGCTCTGAGGCTGATCAAAACCGTGTAGCAGACTTATTACAAAACTTAGTTAATAGGAAAAACATGCTTTCTATAGCCAATAGAACCTTTCCCTCATTTCTAAATCAAGGGAAAACTATTTTTGCGGACTACTGGGACCATCAGGGCACTACCCTCTCATCACAGCAGAAAGCATTATCAATAGAACACACTCTTAAGTACTCTCCCTTTAAAAAGCTTCTGTATACACAATTTATGATTACAAATAACTTATATCTAACTCCGGTCCACTTGAATAAATTTAATCCGAATGTTTCCACTTCATGCTCCTGCTGCTCTTATCCCTGTGCTGATATCATCCACATTCTGTGGTTTTGTAGGTACTCACACAGCATCTAGTGCTCTCTCAAGGTAAGGCTGGTCAAAATGGGCTACCATAAATCTACCTTATCCTGAGAAATGGCCTTACTACACATTACTAGCCTTAACATACCTATTCTTAAACTTAGAGCTCTAATTGCACTCTGCCTTCTCATAAAATTTTATATTACCAAACACTGGACTGACCACTCCAAGCTATCCTGGAGGGACTTTAAGAATCTGGCAATTAAATACATTACCCCCAAAAAACTGCTAATAATTAATCCCTGTAAACGAGCTTCATACCAGGAATTATGGGATTTTATGTTTCTTCTTTTGACTGAGGATTGATGAGCATTACCTACATGTCACTCCACGCCCCATGCTCAGTACAAAATCTATTAACTAGATCTGTATGCAGTTGATGCAGGTCCCCCTTTGTGAACTTGGTCATGGATGTCTATTGATTCCCCCCATTTCTACAGTACTCTGTTAGTGGGTTGGAGAAGAGCAGTGTGGTGGAAGTTGTGTCTACACTTCCTTTAAATCTAGTATTTGGAGTCTCCACTGTATGTAGCATTTTCCTTTCTTCCCTTTACACATTGGCACATATGTATATAGGTTATGATTTTTGACCACTTCTGTAGCAATGTTTAGTTCAACTCATTTATTATTGTAATAATGTGTTCCTCTTATTATGTTTGTTGTTGTTATTAAAGCAAATAAAGTGTGTTTTGAAAAAAAAAAATAATGTTTAATGTTATTGGCATGTAAGATTTATAATTGAGGTTTGCAAGTAAGAAAAGTAGTATATAAAGAAAAATAAATATAGAGCATGACTGATGTCACTGCTGACAGAGATATTGATAGCCAAAAGCTATTAGCAGGTTCCTACACTTTGGGGTCTCTAAATGAGATTCACAGGGCAAGTCACATGTGCGCCTCTTAGCCATCATCATTTACACCAGGCATCTGTGCTTTTCACATTGGCAATATAAGAGAAGTTCTGCACTGAAGGTAAACTCAAACATGGACACATTTATTATAACACAGAAAGTGATGGTATAGAAAGCAAGTGATTGGGGCACCTCTGAGTGTTAATGAGAAAAACTGGTTGCTATGCCATGTAAGAATAATGAATACAGGCTTTTGGCTGTGTAATTATAAATGTTTCCATACAAAATGAAATGATAAAATCTAACACTTAGCTGTTTTCATTTTGGCATGGATGTTATACAAAATCAAAACTCAAAAGACAGCATCATGACAAAGTTGTATGCTGCATTGTAATTGGTAGTACGTGCTTGTTGAGATGCTTCGTTGGCAGCATCAGCCTATCTGAGGCTTTATTAACAACCATTGGAAAAGCATAGGAAATGTTTGTGTGACCTCAAAAGAAAATTGCCAACTCATATGCACAAAAGACATTTGTAGAGTCTCTACTCTCTTAACCGCCATCTTAATCACAATTGTAGACTTGAGTGGAACTTGTAATATAAAAGCAATACGAAGGTAAGTGAATAAAAACTATGACTTTCACTTAAAAATAATTTAGCATGATTATGGCATAGCTGAAGAAATGATGATGCTGTTTGAATGGCTTAAGTTGATAATTATGTGTCATTGCACAAATAAGATTTGAATAAATTATCGAGGCTATCATATATAATGCAAGCATAGAGACATATATATATAAATACATCTCACGTGTATGTTTGTGTACATATATATATATATATATGTATCTATAGGGTCTGTATTACCAAAGCGAAAAACCCTATTCCCGAATACCTAAACATCGATACCTATACCACGAACCGTGAAAATCCCGAATGCACTAAACCGTGAAAAAAAATATCAAACTGTCATAGTCGGCCAACCCCACCACCCGCTACATACTACCTACGTAAATAAAATAAATAAACCACACACATACACTAACCAAACCCTACTTCTAACCAAAGGTAAAGCACCAAAACCCTACCTCTAACCTTACACTAAACCCCACATACACAACTAACTATGCACTATCCTTAACCCCTCCCTAACCCTAAGGTCCATAACTACCGCACACGTCCCCTACAGACATACACCCAAACAAAACAAATAATCCACATACATGCATTTAACAAAACCCTACCTCCAACACTACTAAACCACACATACAAAACTATCTATGCACTATCCTTAACCCCTCCCTAACCCTAAGGTCCGTAACTACCGCACACGTCCCCTACACACATACACCCAAACGAAATAAATAATCCACATACATGCATTTAACAAAACCCTACCTCCAGCTCTACACTAAACCCCACATACACAACTATCTATGCACTATCCTTAACCCCTCCCTAACCCTAAGGTCCATAACTACCGCACACGTCCCCTACACACATACACCCAAACAAAATAAATAATCCACATACATGCATTTAACAAAACCCTACCTCCAGCTCTACGCTAAACCCCACATATACAACTATCTATGCACTATCCTTAACCCCTCCCTAACCCTAAGGTCCATAACTACCGCACACGTCCCCTGCACACATACACCCAAACGAAATAAATAATCCACATACATGCATTTAACAAAACCCTACCTCCAGCTCTACGCTAAACTCCACATACACAACTATCTATGCACTATCCTTAACCTCTCACTAACACTAAGGTCCATAACTAGCGTACACTTCCCCTACAGGCATACACCCAAATAAAATAAACAATACACATACATACACTTAAAATAACCCTACTTCTAACACTGCACAAAACCTTACATTCATTACCTATCTATACACTTACCTTAACCCAAATCCCAACACTAAAGTCCTATCTATCACACACTTACCTTACGGAGCTATACCCCAGATGGGCCAACCAAAACAAATCGACATTTCGGAATTTGCAGTTTTGTACGTTTGGGATTTCCATACTTCACACAATATGGGTCGATGTCTTTGTATTCGCTCATACGGTTTTTCGCGTTCGTAATATAGACCCTATATATATATATATATATATATATATATATATATATATATATATATACACACACACACACACGTGGGTATATATGTGTGCATGTAAAATATATAAACCTGAATGAGATCCATTTAAGTGCATGTATGTGTAAGCATCTACACATGCAGTTGACATATGTTTAGTTTGTCTTAACTGTGTCTTTTTGTGTAACCCATCTCTGACCCTTTTCCTTTCCCCTGCCCTATGTATTCTGACCCTGGGAAGTTCCATGCACACATCTTCACACTTGTTGTTTTCTTTTACCTTGTCTGAGGGCAATTTCACACACACACACACACACACACACACACACACACACACACACACACACACACACACACACACACACACACGCACACACACACACACTTTCTAAATTCTAATTACACCTTTGCCCCTTTGCCCTCAGGATCATAATTCTTTTTTGAGTTTGAGTAGCCACCATGCTCTTCCCCTCTAGCATCACATCATTTCACACAGAAGTGAATCGCACTACCATCTGTTTGATTATTTACTGTAGTAATCTGACAAAAATGCAGGACTAGATATTTACATTGTCATTTGGCACTATACCCATTCCACTTATTAACATCCAGATACACAGTGACTTTGTACTTACTTCAATAAGGAGCAAACAGCACCAGTCACAACAAAAGTGCAAACTATGTATGCTCGACTGTCCCAGTCACTGTCATTGAAGTGCTCTTGGATTAATGCCTTCATCATAATTTTATGGCTTTTTATATGGACAATAGAACAGTATATATTACTTGTTACTTACATGTATAACTTAGATATAACAAAGCTCTGACAAGGGTGAAAGTGCTCATCTTTTGTTTTTACTTAATAAACTGTGGTTTAAACAAGCAATGCCAGTTTAAATCCCAGTTTCTTGTTTTTAATAAAGGATGCCAAGTAATCTTTAACATGGATCTTACATTAGAATTTAAGACATTAGGCTATTTTCACAATTTGCATGCCAACACCATTCCTGTATAACTAGTCTTCCCTTTTCATTCATTTGTTCGCATTTAAGGATTGTGTTTACTACACTTCAGGCTCGAAACCTACATTTTCTTGGTACTAGTTTTTTTTGTCAAATATATATATATATATATATATATATATATATATATATATATATATATATATATATATATATATATGTGTGTGTGTGTGTGTGTGTGCATGTGCGTTTGTGTGTGTGTGTTGCACTAATAATAAAGACAGAAGAGGCAGCCCTGGAGTTCATATGTGTGCAGTAGGCTGATGCCCTTTTTAAGCCTAGCCATGCATCCCAAATCTCTGACAAGTTCTGGTACCTTTGGTAAGTGTAAGCAGGAGCTTGTGAGATGAAACATTTGCAAGCAGGGGCCTGCAAAATGAGCCATTTACTGGCTGTCTTTGTACATTAGAGATATAGGTGCCAAACCAGGGATGAATTTCCTGTTCCTCATCCAACTGTCCTTGTTGCACTTGAATCAGGTTAGGGGTGAATTCTGCTTCACACGGATGCAAAGGCTTTTCCAAAGAAGGTGTAGGCTCTGGGATACATATATGTCTCTCCAGCAGGTCCTATTTATGTCACAGGCAAGGTTTAAGTCTTTAGAACTGTTAATTCTGGAGCTTTTTGTTTTGTGAATGTGCAGGAGGTCCATCACAACATGCTCTGACAATGTCTTGTATTCCAGACATTGATCTCCCTTCAACTGCCTGTATAAGAGAGAAAGCAGGGATAGGGCACTCATGCAGTCTGCACAGAACATATTACTTACACCCTGTATTCTTTTAGTGAGGAACTTGTATGGATGTTCCAGTTGTTGGATGTGCCTGGATTGGTACATATCAAAGTGGATATTGTATTCAGTGATAGGTCTGATGAATGTATAGTACAGTGGAACAATGACCTCCTTGGACCTAGATGCCATATCTTTGTTTATAAGTTGCACAACATAGAATGTTTTTTTCATTATTGTAGACACATGATGGTCAAAGGCTAGATTGTTGTCTATGTCTGTCCCACGGCTCTTAGGATATGATGTCAATATGATAGTTAGCTGGGGTGGATGGCTTCCTGAAGGATACTATTACGCATTTCTTGGCATTTAGTTTTAACCCATGAATCTGACACCAGTCATTTATCTGTGTCAGCCCTTCCTGGAGAACATTAGTGTCGGTTGGGGATTCTGTGACTACTCTAAATTTGCATTTGTCTGACATTGGCTTTGAGTTCAGAGAAGTAGATGTTGAAGTGGAGCTGTTCCAGGACCAGTCCATGAGGGAATGTGCTGGCGGCTGACCTCTTTGTAGAGGCGGCCTTTCTAGTTCTAAATTTCTGGATCCTGTCTGTGAGCCAGCTGGCTATCCACTGGGTGAAATAAGAGTTTACACCTAAGTTCTTCAGTTTATCAACAATGCCTGAGCAGGATATTGTGCCAAATGCCTTGGCCAGGTCAAGGTAGGCACTATGAACATTTTTGCTCACATCCACTACTTTAGTGACCCTCTCAAAAAAGTCCACCAGATTGATTAGGCATGACCTGTTCTTGATGAAACCTAGCTGTGTTGATACAGTGTCTTGTCAGTTTCCAATGTCTTATTGATCATTTCCATCATAATTCTTTCTATGGCTTTGCATATGACACTCTATTGGGTCTGTAGTGTCCAGGATCTAGAAATGGCCCACCTTCGTGCAAAGGAATGATGGTTGCTGTTCTACATTCATGAGGAGTTAAGCCTGTTTGGACAGTACTGTTGCTACTGTTAGATAATGTTTCCAGATGGCCTGACAGATCATGTTTCATGCTATTTAGAATGCAACTGGGATACTGTCTGAGTTCATTGATGCAGTGTTGTTAGCCCTGGAGAGAGAATTGAGGACCTGATCACTAGTGAGAATAGGGGGGGGGGGTATATTTGATGTTGTTTCCTGAGGGGAAGCTGATGGGAGGGGGATAAAGTCAGAGATGAATTTGTCTGTCAGTAGGCTTACTATATCTTCTGGCTCAGTATAAGTGGTTCCATTAACAATAAGCTTTGCTTTGTGGTTGTCCTTGGCCTGAAAGCCTAGATGGGAGAGGTGCAGACCATCACAGGCAAAGCAGCATGGTCTGTTGAACATCTTCTCCCATGCTGACAAATATTGCACCTGCCTTAGAATGACACCAGAGTTATTTAAACTTTCAGATTAGGAAGATATGGGGTGGTGCTTTGCATAAATGTTATAGACTGACTAATGTTTTCAAATGTTACAAGGAAGCATATATTCTATATATTACTGAAAGAAAATTAAGTCAAGTTCTATAATTGATGAAATATATATTTTTAACATAAATTGTTCACATAAATGCAAGAGTTTTTATACATCCAGTTATGTTATATGTTTATGCTCCTTAGAGTGTTGATTATGGGAAAACACATCCTTTAATTCAGAGCAATATTGAATGTTTCATGCTTACTTTATTTTATGTATTTATTTTTTATTTATTTTACATTTGTTGACTGGGAAAGTCTGACTAGATATATGTCCATTTTCAGCAGAGGCCTGGGGAGAACAGCTCCAAATACAAATTAGTTACATCCAAGTACAAAAATAATGCTACTAATAGTAATAATAATACGAGGTACAATAGAATCAAATGTAGAAAAATACAGGTACAAAGATTGTGGCAGATGCATTGTAATGATGAAGAAAAAACATAGCTAATTGCAACAAAACACAAGAACAGACAGGGCAGTAAAACAGATATGCATATAATTAGCAAGCATTTGGAAAATAAATCTATTATGTGCATTGACAGTAAGAGTGAATAAAATGGAACATACCAGGACAATATTCCATTAGGCTTTCTGTAACGAGGATTATTCTTAAGTACTAGCAGTATTTAAAGGGAGGTAATAGTTTAGGTGAGGTAGGTAAGTGGGGGCTTTAAAGACTATGAAATTGACAACCTGGAATAAGCGATTGGTAATGAGTAACTTCTTTCCTTAAGAGTTTTGAACAAGTTCAAAAATAATGGGGCAACAACGAATCAAAATCAATCACTGGTTTTGTTTCAGCATGAATTTTCCAACATCTAAAAAAATGGTTTACTTTCAAAACTTTGCGTCACAGTTCATCGAGTCTGAAAACATCAAACCAAAGTGTCATAAGTACAGAAGCACGAACTCCTGAAACATCGTATTTCCTCTACGGAAAAGAAACCATTTAGCCACCAATGAAAACATCACAAATGGTAGCAAATTACACACACCACCCCTACTTAAATATACCAACTCTGAGACTGCACTACAGCGGAGAAAGGGCAAAGTTTGCCATACTTGGAGAGGAAATATGATGCTCTGGGAGTTCATGCTTCTACACTTACAATGTTTTCTTCTTGATGTTTTCAAACTTAATGAACTGGGCCATGACTTTATGAAGGGGAACCAAAAAATATTTAAATGTAATGTCTGGCATTATTGAATGACTGTAATCCTCAGTGATTTACAAATATCAAACATTATATGAGACAAGGTAAAAATATATAGTAAAATCAGGAATGTTCTGAAAAATTAGAGGTGATGAGAGGTATGCAGGCAGTGACAAAGAGTTCTTGTGTAGCAGTATTGGCTTTAAAAGTTGTTATACATTTCATTCTGCCACACTTTATATTTGTGAGTGTGGCAGACTGAAGTTCTGACAGCTTTTTACCTTCTACTGGTCAGCACTATTCACTTTTTAGTCCATTGTGCAAGACCTGATTTTTGCACTGCTTGGATGTACATAATAAGCTTTTGTTAAGCACCATAAGCACTGTTAAGATTGGGTGTTATGTTAGGGAAAACCTTTCCTGATTAGAGAGTATAATAGTGTATCTCCAAGCAGGAATTTTAAGTCTAAATGAGATCTTGTGGTGGATGCCACCTACTGTGGAATTATTACTGATGGTGGCAAGGGTTGACCAGACAGTAACTAAGGGGATAGAAAGAGCAGAGCACTCAAAGATTTGAAAGCTAAAGTAGTGGACATAATGAATCAAATTTTGAGCAAATATTTAGACTAAAAAAATTGGTATTAAAACGAGGAATTTTAATGCCAGTTATCAATAAACGCTTCGAAATTCAATACATTTAGAATGAGTGCCTGTAAGTGTTTGTGATTAAAAATTCTACCTTGGTAATAAAAGCTGTACCGAACATGCCAGATCTGTAACAGAGTAACTTGTGGGGCACAGAATTGTAGCTTATCCTCTGGACAGAGGTTTAATACATCCAAGGACTACTGAGAACTATTTTGCTGTGACAATTAATAAATCATTATTGTTTCTAGTTCCTGATAAATTTATAGTAAGTGAACAGACACTTGTAAATTTGATGAAACTGGCTAAAGAAGACAAAACTAGAACATGGAAACCTAATACAGAACAAACAATTTCTTGAGCAGATATTTTTGATGGGATTGGAAACTAGAGAAAACAGAACTGATAACGAATATTCTTGGCATAACTATTCATTTACATGTATGCCATGGTTTATATATAAGAATTATTGTAATTAGACTTGTTAGTAAAGCAGGACAGCATATATGGTAATCTGTAGCTCTATTTTTAAAAATAGGTCAAAATGTTTATTGGAACAGGGTTGAATACTAAACTGCCACTGACTGAAAATATATATTTTTTTAATTTCATCTGGAAATGCCTGCTGGATGGACTAGTAATGTTTATTTAATGTTTGCCACACTTAGGAAATCACATGGATAAAATAATGGGATTATATATGTTTTTGCTTTTTCCCCCTTGATTATGTTGTAATATGTACTGTGTCTCATTTTTTTAATAAATTAACTAATTTCTCTTTAAGAATGTTAAATTGTGAGGTGCTTTATTAGTGGACTTCACATGTATGTAATGAGATGACTGATCACAAGATGTAAGAAAGCAGAGGTTTAGAAGAGAACAAAATAGCAAAAAGAAAACAGTAATTAAAAATACATCCACCCAGAATTGTTTTAATATACAATACATACTATTTCAATGTTTGAGAGGCTTTCTGAGATTACTATGGGTCTCACATTTTGGTGTACAGGTCTCTGTAATGTCTCATTTGTCATCAGGACTTAAAATAGGTGAAGTAACACATGTGTAGATTAATGACTGTATAAGAGTGGTGCAGCGGTAGCGTTGTCACCTCACAGCAAGAGGCTGTGTGGTTCGATTCTCAGCTGGGTGCTCTCTGTGCAGCATTTGCCTGTCCTCCCTGCATTTGTGTGGGTTTCCTCTGGGTGCCCCAGTTTCTTCCCATGTTACAAAGACATGCATCTGGAGCATTTCTCCCTGGGCCTCCACTGAAAATTGGCTCATTCCAAGTCGGACTTTCCCGATTAACAAATGTTAAATAAATAATTTGGAAATAAACCACAGAATGAGCCAATCTCTGTAGCGCAGTCATCATGTCAGAAATCCATAAGATTCTGCCCATTGCTTGCTCAAGTATAAAACAAGAACATCAGCTGCTAGTGTGACTGGAGAATAGTCATATTATGCAATAAAATTATTAGTATCCAGTGACCCCATCTATCCCATCAATATTCAAGTCTCAAAGAAACTGAAGTCCATGGCATCAAATTATCTCTCTGCTGAGTAATGCAAAATAAAAATAAAATTAAACACCCACAGACACCATTTTCAAATGGATATAATGAAAGAACGAAATTCTCATTGGCCCATCGGGATTTTTTGCAGATTGCATCCAAACATAAAATATTATCAGTATTCAAAACAATTGGGAGCAGATTGGGAGCAACGGGATGCAGCTGACGCTGCTGTTCTTGTAGGTAAAGTCATTGAATAACTACTGGTAGTATCATAAATATATTAAACGTTCCTGAAGAATACTGTGCCCCCCCCCCCCACCTCCCAGCCTGAAGGCAACCTCCGAAGCAGTGTTCAGAGCCTGGTGCCTGGGCTCTGCATGGTGAGTTCTGCCAGGAAGGTGCCTGCAGACTCACTTCAAGCCACAATTATCTGATAAAATGTCACAGCGCCTTCTTCTGGAAGTAGACACAGAATGAAGAAAGGCAGTAGTTAAGTGATGCAGATTGTATCAGGTGTGACAGAATCAGGAGCAATTCATATCATTTTCCAGAAGCAATACTGAGAATTTATAACTGATACAAGACTTGAGTGAAAGCTTTGTGTCAGACTTTTGAAAATTCCAGTTCTCTATGCCAGTGAGCCACTTCTGTCCATTACCAAGCACAGCCTATGTGAAGGAAAATGTTGTCCTGGGACTTGTAACACTCTAAGAGCATCAAATGGACTACAACACAAAATGTGATCTATACTGTTAAAAGATTTTTAACATCAGCACTACCTAAACATATGTTGGGTTCTGGTTATCCCTCAAACTTTTCATCCATTCTTGAAAGTGGGGAACTAGATGGGGCACCTGACTCTGCCATGCTCTGAAATGCTGAGATTTCTGTCATACCTCAGAGTGGGCTAGAATCAGTCAATCTCAGCAATGTTAAAATGGAGGAAAGTGACAGATGGCAGGAGGTGTGTGCAGCAGTATGCAATGAATGATGTCAGAGGGGTTGAATGACAAGAGCAGTGCTGCGGTAAGTGACAAATGACATTATAGGATTTAAGTGACAGGGGATACAATGTTATATGAGGAAAAACATTATAGGATGTAAGAAACAGATATGAGATGGTACAGCATTGCGTCATGAATGATGTTACAGGAGCTGCGTGACTAATAGAAGGGATATAGGGGTACATTAAAAATGACATTACAGCACCTGAGTGACAGGAGTGAGCAGCAGTGTGGGAGGAATAATAATAATAATATAAAAGATGGCTGACAAAAAACAAGTGCATGTATATGTGAAAAATCATACTGTTGGAGCTGAGTGACAGAAGAGGTGCATCAGTATGCAATGAATCATGTCATAGGAGCTAAGTGACAGATGCTGGGGGGTCCATCGGTATGTGACAAATGACATTGTAGGAGCTGTGTGACAGATAGGAGGGGTACAGTAGTATATGAAGAATGACATTATAGAAGGTGTGTAACCGGATGGGGTGCAGCAGTAGGTGAGGACTGAATGACAGAAGTGGGTACAGAGCTGTGCATGAGGCAAGATGTTATAGGAGCTGAGTGACAAAGCCATTTATAAGGAAAGACATTATTGGAGATGAGTGAAAGACAGGATGGGGTGCAGTGCTATGTACAAGGAAAGATGGTATAGGAACTGAGTGACAGACAGGACGGGGTGTTGCGCTATGTATAGGGAAATACATTAAAACAGCTAAGTGACAGACAGGATGGGGTGCAGTGCTATGTATAAGGAAAGACATTATAAGAGCTGAGTGACAGAAAAGAAAGGGTGCAATGCTATGTATAAGGAAAGACATTATAGGAGCTGAGCGACAGACAAGATGGGGTGCGACACTATGTATAAGGAAAGATGTTATAGGAGCTGAGTAACAGAGAAGACAGTGTGCAATGCTATGTATAAGGAAAGACATTATAGGAGCTGAGTGACAGACAAGATGGGGTGCGTCACTATGTATAAGGAAAGACATTATAAGAACAAAGTTGCAGAGAAGACAGGGTGCAATGTTATGTATAAAGAAATCCATTATAGGAGCTGAGTGACAGGATGGGGTACAGCTCTGTGTATAAAAGATGTTATAAGAGCTGAGTGACAGAGAAGACAGGGTACAATGCTATGTATAAGGAAAGACATTATAGGTGCAAAGTGGCAGAGAGGACTGGGTGCAATGCTATGTATAAGGAAAGACATTATAGGAGCTGAGTGACAGACAGGATGGGGTGCAGCGTCATGTATAAGGAAAGACACTATAAGATTAGATGAGTTGAGGAACTGAGTGACACACAGGGGACAGTGGAGATGAGAGACTGGATGCAGTGCAGTGGTGTGTGAGGAATGACATTATAAGTACTGAATGATAGATAACAGGGGGTGCAGCAGTCAAATATAACTTTAGCACTCAAACCATTCATTTCACAGCCCAGCACTTGCTCAAAACTCATAGCAAGCACTAATTAACCTTAGCACTGACCCCCTATATTGTCCAGAAGGACAAGGCTGTCTATTTGTCCCTACCAGCTAATCAGTAAAACAGCCCACTTTACCTATTCAGGCATGTCCAAAAGGCAGTTTTAGGTGTACTCTCCAGTCCAACTGGTGAATCTGGGCATTTTGAGGCAATGTTACAAATGCCTCATGTACACAGACAACCCTCTCCTCCTACCACTAAGCACTAATATATGTGAAAGATGCAATTATACACCAAACTGGAGGCAAAGCTCTCTTAACCCAAGACTGGAACTGACAGTCAAGAGGAGAAGGAACATGCTTGCAACACATCACCAGTCTCACATAGACCTACTAAACCAACACCGGCAAAGAACACACATAAATACACGAAAACATACTCGGAGGCTCTAAATAAAAACCTGCAAAAGCAACAGAGACCTCCAAAGCAGACACCCAAGCAACCTCCACACCCCATCACAAACCATGGAACACATACTTCACATAATCAGTGTGCCATGCAATCACAGCCCTTAAGGCAAAATAACATACCCAACACACTAGTAATAGGTGACTCTATAGTCAGGCACACTGATGTCCCACTAACTAGGCTGGACAAGGAGAAGGTTACAGTTAGCTGCCTGTCGGGTGCCAGGATCCGCCACATAACACAAGCACTCAGGTCACTCCAGAACAAGTACATATACGACTCTGTCATTGTCCATGTTGGTGTGAATGACCTGAGACCCTGGACTACATGAAAAGAGACATGGAAGAGCTCTCTGATCACTTAGCCCAGGCCGGTATGACCCTGACCCTGAGTAGCATCCTGCTCTTACCAAGAATGATGCCATAGTATAAAGAAAAAATGATCAATTTCAACAATTGGATAAGTTTCTGGTATCATTCAAAGGGGATCCAGTATCTGTCCACCTGGGATGACATGCTTGATAAGCCACATTGCTTCACAAGAGATGGCTTTTACCTGTCACCCTTAGGCTTTTGAATACTGGCCACAGCTTTTGCCGCCCCCGTAGTCCCTTTTTTAGACAAGGCTCAAAAGACAAACCCACCTCCGTAAATAGCACATGTAACCAAAAACTGAGGGTAATGCTACTCAACGCCAGAAGTCTAAACCTAAAAATGCATGCACTCGAGGCACTCCTCAGTATGGAGAACATCAATATCTGTGCAGTAACAGAAACCTAGTTTAAGGCTCCAGAGAGCACACCAAAACTACCAAGCTATAACTCATACCATACTTTTCGGCCACAGAACCCGGACAGAAACACAAAAGGTGGAGGTGTATCCATATTCATCAAGGATACCCACACTTCCAGGTTAGTGGCACAGCACAATGCCTCAGAGATCATCCATGTGCAAGTAACAATGGGCAAAACTGCAATTCAAACTGAAGCTTGCTACAGATCACCCACCATGACCCAGGACCCCATTTCACATTTCTGGAGACACTGGAAAATATGAAGGTCCTACCAAACGCCCTAATATTGGGTGATCTGAATTACCCAAACATTAACTGGGAGAACTACTTAAGTACTAACTCCCTTGCCCAGTGCTTCCTAGAATTTATAAACTCGAACGCCCTGGATCAACTGCCAACACCCCAACCAGAGGTGACAACATATTGGACCTAGTCATCCCCAACATGGGTGACCGGTGTTCTACAACAGAGGTCAAACCCTTGCTGGTTAGATCAGACCATAGACTAATCACTCTGGATATCCACATTCTTCCCCAACCCCCAATAAAGGAAACCACCATGAAAAACTTTTCAAAAGCAAAGTTCACAGCCCCCATGCTAAAGGACAACACTGTCCAAGCTGCTGAATCCCTTACAAAGGCACTCTATGAGCACCTGCAAGAATGCATGGATTGTGCTATCCCAAGCAAAACCAAGACTCACTCCTCCAAGAAAAGGAAACCAGTTTGGTGGACCCCTGCCAGCAAGCTATGCAATAGAAGGAGGAAACTAGTGCAGAAAAGAGTAAAATCCCAAGAAGTAAAGACATCCCTGATTAGTATCAGCAAGAAACTACGATCACTCATAAAATCATCCAAGGCTAGCTTCGAAAGAAAAATTGTCAAGGACTCCAAAGATGACCACAAAGCGTTCTTTAGTTATGTCAAGAACCTAAGTGGAAACTCTCAGATCTGCTCTGAGTTAGTGCAGAATGGCACAAAATACACTGAACCGACTGATATTGTCAACATTCTGTCAGACAGGTTTAGTGCAAATTTCACCCCCCTCTCACCCCCTAAAGGGCCCATAACCATACCCGAAGAATTTAGTGCCCCAGCAATCACTGACACACAGGTTACAACAGCCCTATCCAAAGCCAAAAATACAGCTTCAATGAGACCAAACAGTGTCCCAGGCAGTGTCTTACATGAGCTATGAAATGAACTAACCCCTCATCTAAACACATTGTTCAAACGCAACCTCTCTACAGGCGATGTACCCATAGAGTGGTGCACAGCAACAGTTATCATGCTCCACAAAGGTTGAGTCACAACGGACCCCGGGAACTATCGCCCTATAAGCCTGGCTAGCCTGGTCTGCAAGGCTATGGAGGGCATCATCATGGAATTCATTAACAGAGACATTGGGAACCTTCAAACATTGGACCCCACCCAGTTTGGCTTTGTTTTGATGGACTTCTTTGAGACAGTTACCAAGGCTTTAGACGAGGGAAAGGAGGTCCACACAGCCTACCTAGACCTTGCAAAGGCTTTCAACACCATTCCCCATTCTGGTATTATAGACATGCTCACCAGCCTGAACATAAACCCCTATGTCACGAGATGGGTTGCCAACTGGCTCATGGATAGAACCCACATGGTGAGAGTTGCAGGCTCTATGTCTGACTCTAAACCAGTTACAAGTGGCATCCCTCAGGGCTCAGTCCTGGTACCCCCTCCTGTTCAGTATATACTTCCCAGAGGTACAGGCAAGCACAGGAGGACTATGGTTGAACAAGTTCACAGATGACTACAAACTGGGGGCCATAATTGACTCTACAGCTGATACAGACATCCTCTAGAAGGGTCTCACTGAGACGAATACCTGGTGTCAAAAACATGGCCTCAAGCTAAACGCCAAAAAGTGCATAGTCATCCTCTTTGGAAAAAACAAAGTACCCGTGGACTATCACATATGTGGTAGTCCCCTAAATACAGAAAATGTAATAAGGGATCTGGGGACCCAAATATATAGTAATTTCTCCTTTGATAATCATATTGCCAAGGTGGTTAGAAAATCCTTCTATGTTGCCCACCTAATCACAAAAGGGTTCACATCTATAATAAAACAGGTTATTATGCCCCTCTACTCATCACTCATCAGACCCATCATAGAGTACAATGCCCCATTTGGGATGTACCTTACAAGACACCTGCAACACCTGGAAAGACCACAGAAGTACCTCACCAAGAGGATTACTGGCCTCAAACATATGCCCTATGCAGCCCGACTGAAGAAACTCCAGCTATACTCAGTTGCATACCGCTTACTCAGAGGTGATCTCTGCCTGACATACAAGGCCATGTCCAGCCCAAAATTGATGGACATGCTCCACCTAAAAAAAAAAAAATCCCCGAGAGCCACATGCTCTAGGGATCTAAACCTCGCCACAATGTTAAATAGGACATGCTGGAGGGATAGATTCCTGTCCCAAAGACTCCCCATTCTTTGGAACAGGATTCCAATCTACATTAGGCAGATCCCCTCACTAACACTCTTCAAGAGAAACCTTGACGAGTGGATGGTAAACAGAAAATTTACCCTGGGGATCACTGCAGTGGCTCTGCTGGACAGAGGCACAGGGAACTAATGGCTTTGCTGGACCGAGGCACAGGGAACTAATCTAAGGGGGTGGCAAAAGCCAACACATTCTGGCTAGGCTTTTAGATGCCCTCAGGCAGATAGCCTAGTACTTACCTATGAACCTATAAACCTATAATAGGAGCTTCCAGACAGGAGGGGCTGCAATGATATTATAGTAGATGAGTGACAGAATATGCTGCAATACTACATAAGGAATGACATTATAGTAGCTGACTGACACGTAGGAGGGTTGCAGCTGTAATTAAAGAATAACACTAGATGAGCTTACTGACAGGAGTATGCAGCAGCATATGAGGGGTTACAAAGGGTCCAAATGGAGAAATGATAAAATCAGAAAGCAAAGGAGACTAGTATTGCTGAAATGTATTCATCCTCAAGTCTTGGTGAGTACCTTCACAAGGTGGACCCTGTATTTTAAAAAATCTTACCAGGCAACACTGCATGTTATATGGCATACATCATGGACAGAAGTAGGTTAAAAAATAAAAAAGATAGCTGGGTTCACAAGTTACAGATTTAAAAAAGTGCCCAGCCTTGGTAGGCACAGTTGTGCCAGGACTGGGAAGCATGGCAGTTTTGAATCTTCAAGACATTGAAACATTCCTACAATGGGGTTTGGCAAGACTCAGGTTGAGGATGCCCCCCCCCCCGTTGTAGAACAAAGTAGTAGTCCACAAAAATCACAAAAATTGATAGGCGAAAAAAGAGCCATGAAGATAATAGAGTGGACTATTGAGGATAAGAAAGATGTTATGCATTATTACTATTATGCAAGTAGCCCAGAAGTTCCAGACAGAAGATACAAAAAGATTAAGACAGAAATTACAGGAAAGATAAATACTTACTCATGAAAAAAACTGTCAAAAGCTTCAAATGCAAATTTGTATTCATTAATACAACAGATTCATGAAAAAACATTACATAGACCAGAAACCTTGGGCCATTTGGAAAAAGAAGCAACTGAGGAAGTGTGAAAATTTGAAAAACAAAATTCAGAAATTTTTGAAAGGAATAAAAAAGAAATATGGATATCGAAAAACATATATTAAAGAAACAGTTGCAGAGTAAAGGTCTCTGAATGAATCAGTAGAACTTTTTTATATCACACTTCCAAATACCACCATGGCTGTTTCCAACGTTTTTACTTTTTATTCCATTAATATAAAAAAACAGAACAATATAAAAGCTTTTCATAAGCACTTTCGGGTATTGACATACCCTTCTTCAGACAAATGGTTATTCATTTCTTAACAATCATTTAAATAGTCAAAAAGGCGCCACAAATTTGCCTTAAAGACATACTACCTATATTCACCATAAGATGTCAGTATATACACTTCATAATACTCATTGTTCTATATCTATATGTTAACATATCCCACTGTGATCTACAAATTTTTCATAGTATAAACAATCATGTAAATAGTAAATTTCTTTGAGATATTTGAACATTTCATATGATTAGTAGCCATTACATAACACTCTCATCTTATTAAAATTCATATATATAAAAATAATGCTAAAAATATATATCTATAAAAATAAAAATATTTATATACATAATCATAATTATTATTCAAGACCATTAAATATCATTAAATATGTACCAACTACAACAGTCTATTTATATGCAAAAATATATAATAATAATATATATAATCTATTGTCTGTTTCAACTAATATTGGAATTAAAATTATAATTTATTAGTATGTCTTAGTGGCCTATCTCTAAGGAAAGGCTTGAGAGTTATCCTATCATTCAAAGCCCTTCCCTTTATCAGACTGCATTCTAATAATCCATCTAATTTCCTCCTGTTCAGTGTAGTTCCTAACATTGCCTAATCTATTGTTTTTCCCAATTAATTCTATTACCATAAACTTGAATTTATGGTCCAATCCATTGTTTACTACATGTTCTGCCAGTGCGTTTGTCTCATCTTCCCGATTTATTGCATAAATATGTTCTCTCACCCTTTTTCTCAACGTCCTATTTGTCTTACCTATATAGAAACTGTTACATTTTAAGCAACTAGCTAAATAAACTATGTCTCTGGTTTTGCAATCAGCATAGTGCTTAAAATAATATATACTCTTAGTATCCGGGTGAGTGAAATTATCTGTTGCCATCATATAGGAGCATTGATTACATCCTCTACAAGGGAATGTCCCTTGTCTGTTGGATGTAATTTTCTTTTTAATACCATCTTCATAACACAGTAGCCTTTTCAGAGATTTATTGTTTCGATAACTATAACTGAGTTTATGTCCTACTATTTCATCATTAATATTCAATCTAGCCCAATTTTTATCAATGACTTTATGTATGTCCTTATTATTGTTAGAGAAAGGGATATTCAACCTCATTTGTATTCTGTATTTATTGTTTCGATAACTATAACTGGGTTTATGTCCTACTATTTCATCATTAATATTCAATCTAGCCCAATTTTTATCAATGACTTTATGTATGTCCTTATTATTGTTAGAGAAAGGGATATTCAACCTCATTTGTATTCTGGATTGTCTAGTATCTTTCTTCACATTATCAAGTGTATGATTTTCCTTCTTTCTAAAATAAGGTTTCCCTTTCCCATTTCTATCTATAATTACAGGGTCCATTAGGACATCACTTTCTCTATTTGAATATCCTCTTTGTAAAAATTAATTCCTTAATCTGTTCATAGTTTCATTACATTTAGTATCCTCATTAGTTAAATGTGATATTCTTCTCCCTTGGTTTATCACTATATTTTGAAAAATGTGTCCTGGATGTATACTTGTACGATGAAGTAAATTATTTCTTCTACAGCTCTTCCTAAATAGTGCTGTGGTAAAGGCTTCATTTTCTCTAATAATGGAGACATCTAAGAATTCAGTCTCCGTTTTTGACCATTTGCCTTCAAAACTCAAGAAACTTGTAGTCTGATTGATATATTCTATAAATCTAATTAAATCAGTTCCTGTCCCTTTCCATAGATAAAACACATCATCTACAAATCTCTTGTAGTACACAATTCTATTGGCATATTCAGCATCTATAATATATGTCTTTCCCAATGGGCCATTACCAAGTTTACGTATGAATTTGCACATGGTGTGCCCATTGCTACGCCTTGTTTCTGTAGATAGTATTCATCATTGTATATAAAGACATTAGTTTCTAATATTAGTTCTAGTAACATCATACATTTCATTATTATATTAGAATCAACATGATTATAGCATAGAAACTGTCTTAAATATCCAAGTCCTTCCTTGTTGGGAATCATTGTAAATAGTGATTTGACATCTAAGGTTACTAACCATGTGTCTGATGTATTCATTCCATTTCCTATTTCTATACTAAATGTATTCAAAAACTCTTGTGTGTCTCTAATTATACTTCCTGCTTTCCATACTAACTCTTTGAGTTGATTTTCAACATAAATAGAGAGTGGTTCCATCAGCCACCCTCTACTAGAGGCTATTGGTCTCATTTTAGGTTCATATAGCTTTTTATGAACCTTTGGAAGACCTCTAATTGTTGGTATGGTAGGTAACTCAACTAAAAAAATATTTGTATAGATCCACATCTATAACATTTGACATAAGTAGGTCATATAAATTACTATGCATATTATTGATTATTTTATTTAGCTGAACTTTATTAATCAAATTATGTGTCATCTTCTTGTAGCATAGTTCTCATTGTTTCATTATAGTATTACCTATCCAAAATGACAATGGCATCCCCCTTACCGGCGGGCCTTATTATAATTTCTTCATTCTCATTTAGGCTGTGTAGGGCCTCATATTCTTTATTGCTTAAATTGTAGAACTTATGACTATTCTCAGTTCTATTATTCCACATTTCTATTAAATCACTTTCTACTGATTGTTCAAAAGCTTGAAGTATAGGATGTATATGAGGTATAAAGACACTAGGTTTTTTAAAAATAAATGAATCATGTACAGATTCATTCTTATAGAGCATCTTCAAAGCTATGCTCCTAACAAATTTTTTAACATCTAAAATAAATTCTGTTATATCAACAGTCTTTGATGGTATAAAGGAAAGACCTTTGTTGAGCAATGTCCTTTCATGAGTCTGTAATGGATATTTAGATAAATTCAAAACTAATTCAGAGTCACTTACTTCTGTATTTTGCTCTGTGGATATGTCAGCTGTCCAGACATTTTCCGTTTCTTGTTGACCCTCATAGGAGTCCATTTCTTTGGTTCCCTGATGGGAAGTGGGAATGAAGACAGTTTGACCTAAAAAAGACTGTGTTGCACCTATTGGTGCTGTCTTTCTTCTAACATCAACGTTAGAATTCCCAGTCTCATATAACACGGTATCTCCGGTGCTCTCATGGTTTGAAGTGGATGCTGTCGCTTCTTCTTCTACTAAACTAATATGTTTAGCATTGGATTTTGTTCCATTATCTTTAGATTGACCCACAGTAGTTGTTAAGTTGACTTCACAGCTGCTAACTAAAGCTGTAGCTTTTTGATGGCTATATTGTCAATTTCCTCTTTCTTCCACTGGCTGTCCGAAAGTGTTGATGTCATTCAGAACATCTGACCGGCTATCTGGGCGAGCCTGTTTAAAATTATTCATGCCATTCAGAACCTCCGACTGGTCATCTCTACGAGCCTGTTTGATATAGTCTCCATGGCCTCACTCTCCAGTTCTCCCCAGTCGCTGTATTTCTCTTGGCCAAGAGAAGACATGACCTAGATTAAAATCTTTAAGGTCTCGTTCAAGTTTTTTCTTTTTTGCTAATAGCAGCTTGCGTTCAAGGTTGTTAACATAAGAACACATGTTTTCATAAAATTCATTACAATCTGCCTCATTTAAAATGATTTAATTAGCATTTGTTGCTCAATAATTTCATCATTAATATTATTCTCAATTGTTATATATTGCTCAATGAGCAATTTCATATAAGAATAGCTGGTTTCAATGTTGAGCTTCTGCCAGAGACATAGTTTATTTAGCCAGTTGCTTAAAATGTAACAGTTTCTATATAGGTAAGGCAAATAGGATGTTGAGAGAAAGGGTGAGAGAACATATTTATGCAATAAATCAGGAAGATGAGACAAACACACATTGGCAGAACATGTACTAAACAATGGATTGGACCATAAATTCAAGTTTATGTAATAGAATTAATTGGGAAAAACAATAGATTAGGGAATGTTAAGAACTACACTGAACAGGAGGAAATTAGATGGATTATTAGAATGCAGTCTGATAAAGGGAAGGGCTTGAATGATAGGATAACTCTCAAGCCATTCCTTAGAGATAGGCCACTAAGACATACTAATAAATTATAATTTTAATTGCACAATTAGTTGAAACAGACAATAGATTATATATATTACTATTATATATTTTTGCATATAAAAAGACTGTTGTAGTTGGTACATATTTAATGATATTTAATGGTCTTGAATAATAATTATGATTATGTATATAAATATTTTTATTTTTATAGATATATATTTTTAGCATTATTTTTATATATATGAATTTTAATAAGATGAGAGCATTATATAATGGCTACTAATCATATGAAATGTTCAAATATCTCAATGAAATTTATTATTTACATGATTGTTTATACTATGAAAAATTTGTAGATCACAGTGGGATATGTTAACATATAGATATAGAACAACGAGTATTATGAAGTGTATATACTGACATCTTATGGTGAATATAGGTAGTATGTCTTTAAGGCGAATTTTTGGCGCCATTTTGACTACTATGATCACAACTCTGATGCAGTCAGTGTTGTGGAGAGATAGGCCATATGAAAGAGCAATGGACGACGCAGGATGTAACTGAAGAGAATGTGGCACAAGAAGATGATCAGGAACTTTCTGTGGAATGGCAAAGCATACGGAGACCAAAGAATGTGCCTTCAGTTTGGAAGAAAATCATCTAAGAGAAGAGTTACTTGATTTAATAGAGATGGATATACATATTAAGAGAAAGTCAATAAGACTCAGAATGTTAGAAGTTTGATAAAACAAATGAACACAGTAATCAGGACTATTCATAGAAACTCAAGCAAAATAACAGAAGTAAATTGGATATATTACTTTGCAGCTGAATTAATAACAGATAAAGTCTTACCTTAAAAACACACGACAGTAAGGGAAAGGAAGGGGAGAAATCACATGCCATCATGGAAGTATCGGACAGAGAAAACTATAAAGCAATTAAGTCAAGAAGTGTCACTGTTAGAAGAGTACAAAAGAGGGAACAGATCAACAGAAATACTCAAAAAGATAGACATGATTAAAGCAACATGCAGTACCAGAAACAAAACCAAAGGAAAATCAAGTTGCTTTAATAAAATTCAAGACAAATCCATGATAAATAACTCCAGTAAGTGCTTTCATCTGTAATAAGACTTCTTCAGACTTCAGGTTTTGTTTTTGGTTTTGTATTTTAGTCTAAACCAGCTTTTAGCTTACTGTTTTGCAACAACATGCAGCATACCTCTCAACCTGGAAACATCAAAAATCTGGACAAGGCCCATGAGAAATAGGTACAAATCTGTACACTGATTAGCATCTAATTTTCATACATAATTATGTAACCCCACCCACTCCAGTGGAATTGTGGTATACCAACTTTCAAATGCAAACTGAAGAACAAACAACCAAAATATGGCACCAAAGTTCCCCTGCAGCCATTCCAATGTACCATTATCTGGCTGTTTCACCCCATTTACCATAAACACTAATGTGTACATACAGCAGTGATGAAACATGGTACCACAACCCATCCCCGCCATGTGGGGTACGTATGTTGCATATTTTCAGCTTGGATGCCTGATCACAGTTCTGTGTACCTTCTAAATGAATGCTGCAAGTACTACAATGCAAAATACAACTTTAATGTTGTTTTTTTTTATGTTTGAGTTTGTTAATTTTCTCATTGATTTTAAATGCGTGAATACACATACCTAAAAGCAACACAAAGAGGTACAAAACAGCTTACAAACACCATCAAGATCCAGAAAGGTGCTAGCCAAGCTGAAACAAATTCCAATTACCTGGATTACAAGCAAACCAATGAAAAACATTTTGTTTCACAAAATCTTTTGTTAAAGAGAATTACTATTTAAGATGCAGGCTGATTAAATTAATTACCAAAATTTTCTGTGAGCTGCAACTCATCTCAGAGAACTAAAATGAACAATGTATCAAACTTTCATAAACATGTATTAAAAATACAAAGGCCTACGCGCATATAATATCATGGAAAGCACATCAAGTATATGATATAGCATGGGGAAGAAAACAAAACAAAATTCTGTCGTCCTTAGATGTGGTCCATAACAGCAACTTCTTTAAGTAACATTTAAAACCGGCAATGAATGTAACATCTAAGATTCTACTGCCAAATCATGCAGCACCTTTACATTTTAAAGGAGGTACAATGTAAACACTTTTGCTGTTTCATTCTTCCTATGTCTTCAAAAAGAGGGTCTAAAAGCCCCTATTTTGCAGTTTGACCAAAATTTATAGCGATAACCTCACTCCAAAGTGAATATCCTCTGCTTGGTAGCTGCAGGTAACTTCTTGCACAGTCTTAAATGCAAAGTGCTGGTTTCCATTAAGAATGGCTTTACAAAGTGTTGTCTTTTTTGAGTGACTCACAGTAAGCTGAAGCAGTTAGACAAAAAATGCCTTTCTCTTGTCAGTAGTACGTCCCACTATCTTTTACCAAGGCAGCATTTTCAAAACTTTCCCTACTTTTAAGTCCTTCATTCACTTGTGCCTCTTCCCCCTCAGTTACTAATTTGTGTAATAATGAAGGAGAAAATGATGGTTGGTGACCAAGTAAATAAAAACAGACCAGTTAGGCACTTGATTTAAAAATGCAATCCTTGTTTCTGAAAAAAATATTTTAGACAATTCTTTTAAGAAGCCTGCAATATAAATTTGCATAATGCAAAAAAATCCCTATTCTTAACAAGTCCTCAAAGCCCACAGCAGTCTAATTGAAAATGTAAAAGACTACTTCTTAACTACTGTACTAGTACTTTATACAAACATGTCTCTCCCCAGTTCAACATAAGATGCATAAACTCTAAGATACAGGAAACTTTATAGCAACAATGTCAGCATAGTAAGCAGACTGCAGTTAAGTTCTCTGTTTCAAGCCCACACCAGAAGATGCAAAGCTGTAAAAACTGTGAATATAAAATTATGGTTAGAAACATGACCCAAAAACGCAGTAATTCACAGAAGAGTAACACAAAGAAAAGCCTTCCAAAGAATGCAACCGCTTATTACAGATCACATTAATTCAATTAACTAACACAATAATTTGCATTTCTGAACTATAAAAATGTGAAGTAAGCTAGCTTTCACTTAATGCATGTGCTGCTGAAACCCACAAGATGTTGTTCTCATGACAAACTTCCATAAACAGCCACTGAATTCAGACTATACACACACACACACACACACACACACACACACACACACACACACACACACACACACACACACTCTTACCCTGAGTAGTGCTCTCGGCCTCTTCTGTTCTATCTTCATGTTGCTGCTGCTGCCACCATTAATCCTGGGCCCGGCTCCGTTTCAGAGCTCGCTGTATCCCCCAGCCTGCTACTGCCATTAATCCTGGCTCCTTGGGCTCACTATATCCCCGGCTACCGCCATTAATCCTTGCTCCGTGGACTCGCTATATCCCCGGCCCCTTTGCTGCTGCCATTAATCCACTTCAGGGCTCGCTGACTGTATCCCCTCCTCTTCTGTTCCCCATGTTGCATTCCCGCCATTAACTTAACCGCCAGCCAGCCAGAAATGATGATGCAAGCTCCTTGAGCTCAATTCTGACTGGCTGGTAGCCTGATGGTGCTGACGTCATCACGCACGTGATGACGTCAGCTCCAATAACGCGAAAATTTTAAAAAAAGAAAAGAAAAATCGGAAATGAAGGGATGCCACTCGGGAATTGTGGCACCCCTTCATTTGGTCCCCAAAACTCGGTAAAAACCGAGTAATTCAGAACAGTTGGGAGGTCCGACATGCAGTATCAGAACAAATCAGGATCTATCTTGCATTTTTGCAAATAATAAACTAAAAATATCAGCACAGGTAGAAAAACTTAGAAGATATGTTGATAAATATAAAGGAAAAGAACAAAATAAGCAATTTATTGAATTTTGAAACAAGGCAAAAGGAATTCAAACTCCACCAAAAACAGAAGAAATAAAGACATTTTGGAGACATATCTATGAAGACCCTGTGGAACATAAAGATGCTGAGTGGAAAGAAGAAGTAAAAGCAAGAATAAGAAGTTCAAATGTACAGGATATGAAATGGGATGAAGTAACAGCCAGAGCAATTGAAACAAAACTAAGAAAAGCTCCTAACTGGAAAACCCCAGGCCCAGATGCAGTACCTAACTTCTGACTAAAGGTATTAATATCTTTCCATGAAGATTTAGCCATGAATAAGAACTGTTTATATGTGTACCCTGAACAGGCACGAACCTGGTTAACAAAAGGAAAAAGAATACTTCTCCTTAACAGCAAACCTGCAAATGATCAAAGAAAAAAAAAACATAGACTAATAACTTGCCTTCCTACAATGTATAAACTATACACTGGAATTGAAGCCAATAGAGTTTTTAGTCATTTAGAAGACTACAAAGAGCATTTGACAGCATCTCACATTCATGGATAAAAGAGTGTTTACAAATGTATAATGTACATCCTACACTAATCTATTACATTACAGTGACCATTAGACAGAGACAAGCCACTTTGCAGTTAAGCCATGATAGAGGACAAATTATTATTGCACGGATAAAAATTCAAAGGGTAATATTCCAGGGTGACTCTTTTGTCATTACTAGTCTTTTGTCTTGCCATTAATCCATTAAGCTGTCTATTTAACAGTTATGGTCATGGCTACAATTTAGCTCCCAGAAAACAACAAAGTGTAAAGACTTATCTTCTTTTTTGTGAATGATTTAAAACCATATAGTTTGTCAGATGAGGAAATGAAAGTACAACTACAAGTGGTCACAACTTTCTCAGATGACATAAGAATGTAATTTGGTCTTGATAAATGTGCAAAAGCAACCTTTAAAGCAGGAAAGCTGCATCAGCAAAAAATATCAATTTGGGACAGGAATGTGACATAAAAAAACTTGAGCAAGAAGGAGTGTATAATTATTTGGGAACTGATGAAGGTTCTACAATAAAACATTAACAAATGCAAATAAACTTTAGTAAGGAATGTTTTAGAAGTCTAAAATTAATATTGAAAATAGCGTTGACATCTTGGAACAAAGTCTAGGCTATAAACAAATTTGCTCTTCCTGTCCTAACTTACAGTTTTGGAGTGAATGACTCGCCCCAAAAGGTACTGGATCAGTTGGACAGAAAAACAAGAAAAATGCTTCCTGCTTATAAAGTGATTTATAAAAATCAGTGTAAACCATAATTATATATTCCCCATTCTGAAGGAGGTATGGGCTTCCTTGAAATTGATTACATGTACAGATCTGCAATCTTAGGACTGCATACATATCTGCTGACCTCACAAGACCCAGATGTAGTGAAAGTTTTAAAACATGAGAAGAATAAGTCTAAGATGACTTCCTTGCTTAGTTTAGCAGAGGCATATCATTGTCAAGTGGAAATGAAAATCAAAAACAGAAATAGATAAAAATCAGGCAGCAACTGAATGTGCCAAAAAACAAAAAAAGAACATAAGGTGAAGGATCAGTTGAGAAGGCAAGAAATGTGGAAAATGCATAAGTATGGTTGCAAGTACAGAAAACTCTTGGAACAACACAGGAATGGTTAAGAAGAGGTGAATTTCAACCAAAAAATGAAATATTAATATTGGTGGCCCAGGGTAGTGAACTACATACATGATGATTTACAAAGTCCATTGAACATATGGGAGAAACAGACAAATGCAGGTTTTGTAAAACAGAATTGGAAACAGTTACAAATCTTGTTGCTGGTTGAGATATACTAATGGCAGAAGGAGTGTATGCTAAAAGGTATAAAATGTGGCAAGACTGTTACAGTGGGGATTGTGCAAACATTATAATACCAAATTTGCTGAGAAACATTGGAAACATCAGTCACAAAGTACAATAGAGAGTGATGAAGTTTATATTGCATGGGATCACCCATTACCTACAGTTCAAAAAATAGATGCAAGAAAACAAGATACAGTAGTCCAGGAAAAGAAGACAAAGGTAGCACTGATCACTGAAACTGGTACACCCAGGGACTGCAGAGTGTTAAGTACAGAGAGACACAAAGTCTTAAAATACCAGCATTTACAGGCAGAAATGAGGGCAATGTGGAAGGACGATACCCAGATAGCTATAAAGTAGTAGGAGCAATGGGTCTTAAAAAATGAATTTACAGTCATACTTGGGTATGTTACCAATACATGTAACTCCATATGAATTACAAGAGGAGTCATTATTAAGCACATTGCAGGTGCTGTGAAGAACACTTCCGGCTAACATCAAACAATGCTAATTTCATGAACTTTAATCATACTTTGACTTAGGAAAGGGGGCTATTCCTGTCATGGTAATAGAAACTCAAAAGACTTGGAGAAATTAAACTGAGGAAAGTGATAGGAGAGGGCATCTGTATGTTAGGACTGACATTACTGGAGCTGAATAACTGATAGGAGGGGTGCAATGGTGTGTGAGGAATGATATTACAAATACTGAGTGAGAGATAGGTGGGGGTGCAGCAGTATGTGACGAATGAAGGTATAAGACCTGAATGACAGATAGACAGGGGTGCAGCAATATGTGACAAATGAAGTTATAGGATCTTAGTGAGAGATAGGCGGGTTGCAGCAGTATGTGACGAATTAAGGTATACGTGCTGAGTGACAGATAGATAGGGGTGCAGCAGTTTGTGATGAATGAAGTTATAAGAGCTGAGTGAGAGATAGGTAGGGGTGCAGCAGCTTGTGACAAATTTAGTTATAGGATCTTATTGAGAGATAGGCAGGGTTGCAGCAGTACGTGACGAATTAAGTTATAGGAACTGAGTGAGAGATAGGTAGGGGTGCAGCAGTTTGTGAAGAATTAAGTTATAGGATCTGAGTAAGAGATAGGCAAAGGTGCAGCAGTATATGACAATTGAAGTTATAGGAGCTGAGTGAGAGGTAGGTGGGGATGCAGCAGTTTTTGACAGGAAGGGCTGCAATGTTAGGTGAGTAGCTGTGTGACAGATATGGAGAGCAAAACAATTTGTGAGGACTGACATTTTAGGAGTTTGTGAAGAATTACTCTATATTAGCTGAGTGACAGGAGGGGTACAGTGGTATGTCATGAATGAAGTTGTAGGGAAGAGTTGCTGTATGTGTGGAATTACATTATAGGGCTAATTGGCAGGAGCGGGTGCAGCACTGTGTGAGACATGACATTGTAACAGCTGAGTGACAGATAATAGGGAGTGCTGCGATATGTGAGGAATCACATTTTAAGAGACGAGTTGCAGACAGTGTGTGCTTTGGTGTGTGTGAAGAATTATGTTACAGGAGCTTTGTGACCAATATGAGGGTATAGGGGAATGTGAGTAATGACATTAAAGGAGCTGAGTAAGAGATGCACAGTGTGCAGCAGTTTGTGAAGAATAATGTTATAGAAGCTCAGTGATAAATAGGAGGACGTTCAGGAGTTTGCAATGAGTGATGGTACAGGAACAGAGTGACAACAGGGGTGCAGTGATATGTGATTAATCATGTTATAAGAACTGACTGACAGCTGGGACTGCACGAGTTTCTGAGGAATGACAAATAGGAATTGGTTAAGTCGTATTTAAGGAATTATATTATATATATATTATATTAAGTATATGGCTTACAAAAGACTCCAAATCCAAAATTAAACTCAGAAACAAAACCTGGGAAAAATGGCGAACAACCAAATCACCCTTAGACCGCATTAAATTCCAGCAGCAAAGAAATGTGACAAAAAAAGCCATATTAATGGACAAAAGAAACTACTACTGCCAACTACAAAATAAACACCAAAACAACCCTCAATAATTCTGGGCAGGTTTAAATAACCTTCTCCATCCTGGGAAATCCTCCACTCCTACCCCAGAAAAAATATCAGATAAAAACCCAGAAGATGTAGCCAATACCTTTAACACTTTCTTTACGGATACTATCCAAGCCTTAGCTAACCAACTATCTACCACTGCCTCCACTGTTACAGAACTCACTCCAAAAACTCTTCACACTTTCTACCTACAACCAGTCTCTACTTCCATCATTCGATATTTACTACAAAAGCTTAAGCCAACTACCCTCTCTACAGACCTTCTGCCAGCTGAATACTTACAACTAGCTGCAGACGACATAGCTTACCCCATCTCTATACTAATTAATTGTAACATTTTAGAATCTACAATTCCCTCAATATGGAAAATATCATACGTAATCCCACTCCATAAAGGTGGCTCATCCACTGAATTATCAAACTACAGGCCTATAGCCATAATGTCACCACTGGCTAAAATCATGGAAAAATGTCTACACAAACAACTCCTCCACTATCTTACCCAGAACAAACTACTGACCAGCTCACAACATGGCTTTAGACCCAATCACAGCACAACTACGGCCCTCCTCTCTTTTACAGACATAATAAATCATAACCGGAATAACAAAAAAGTATCATCGGCACTCTTTCTGGACCTATCTAAGGCCTTTGACATGGTTAACCACCGACTACTTCACGATACCCTAAGAAATCTCCACCTGGATAACCTAACATTAGATTGGTTCCAGGCCTATCTCTCTGGTAGGAAGCAAGCAGTACTTTGGCAAAATAAGCTCTCCAACCTCCTTCCAAACACTATTGGGGTTCCTCAGGGGTCCATACTGGGACCACTTCTCTTTTCAGTCTTTATTAATGACCTCCATAAAGCCATCCCTGAGGCCACCTGTATTCAATATGCTGACGACTCGACATTAGTGTGTTCTGACAAATCTCTAGATAACTTACTATCTAAAACCCAATGCTGTTTTACAGCAATAGAAAATTGGCTATCTGGACGGCAGCTAATACTGAATCCAAATAAAACCAAATTATTACTCTTCCATCCAACCCACAAACTCTCTGACACTTCCTTTACCATACAATCAAATAATGGGACGATTATCTCCCCAGACTCCTACACTAAACTATTAGGAGTGACCATTGATAATAAACTCAAATTCGACATCCACATTAATCAAACTATTAAGACCGTTAACAAGAAACTGGGGTCACTATATAGAATCAAATCCTTTCTAACACCAATTGCAAAAGTTACCATTGCCCGCTCTCATTTACTCTCTACCCTTCTATATGCCTCCCCAATGTTTACCAACCTTAATAAATCTGACCTAAATAAACTCTCATGTTCCTACAATCATATCGCCAGATTTGCAACTGGTACACCATATAGAACCCATCATTGTATTAACCTAAAATACCTCGGCTGGATAGAACTCCCAAACCTTCTCCAGCAGAACCAACTCACTGAGGCATTCAAAATACTCAAACACCCTGAAAAGTCTCCAGCACTGGAGAACTTAATCATACCATACATCAATCTAAATAGCCTTCGGTCTTCGTGCAGGACACTTGTTCAAACAGTTAAATCCTGTAACTCTGGAGGCGATGCTCTATTTGCCAATGCCATTGGTAAGATATGGAACTCCCTTCCTCCCAGTATCACCACCATTACCTCCCTACCCCACTTCAAAAAAAGTCTAACCCACCATTTCCAGTCTCACTGGCTTTGCCAATGCTCATATCCAGATTAACTTCTTTCTAAAAGCTGACTTCTTTTCTCCTCTATCCAGCAATCTCCTTCTTTTGTACTCTCCGTGACCTTCTCTCTCACCCCCTTAAGATTTTTTCTCCTTTCTTCTACCTAACACACTTCTTACACCTTTGAAATGAGGACTACTTAGTATAAGTATAACTACGCTGTTGTCCGTGTCTCATAGTTTCTCAATGATGTCTTGTCTATGAATTGCTATCCAGCAGATAAAATTTTTTTTATTAATTCCATATATGATATGCCCTTTTTCTCTAACTATGTTTGTTAATTACAATATGTATTAATATGTATCTATGTAACTTGTATGTAACTTACTGTCTATGTGGAGCTTTTCTCCCCGGGCCTCCGCTGAAAATGGACATATATCCAGTCGGATCTTCCCGGTCAACAAATGTAAAATAAAAATAAATAAATAAATAAACTATCATATGTGGTATGTAATGAATGATGTCATAAGCTCTGGGTGAGTATGTGGATTGACATTACAAGGAGCTTAGTGACAAATTAGAGAGGGTACAATGCTATAATGATTATGAAGCTTCTCACAAGCACAAGATGCTGAACACAAGACAGTCATTTTTAATTTAAAATGAACCACTATTGATCTAAGTCCTTTGGTTAATATTTTCATACCCACACCCATAAACCAATGTCTGTACTTTTCATGCAGCTTGTACTTCATCGGTAAAAACAGTGGTGTTGAAGCTGAACAGATCTGGTAAAGAGTATAAGTCTTGAGTGTTTATGTGATTATTTTACCCCTGGAGATGGCCACTCTACTTATTACATTTAAAGTTCATAAATTCTGTGTTCTAAATTCAAGCCTTAGGTGATAATGATGCTGCATTTTACTTACCGCTATGTCTCTATTTGTTTTCATGGACTGGAAAGTACTTAACTGACAGCTTTTCAGAAATGCAAATCACCAAAATTGAACAAAGGTCTTCAAAAACATCTTTCTTGTATCCCGGAGTTTTGCAGGTGATTGAATGCAAATTATGTGGGGTACCTCTTCGTGGTTCTAGACAGTGGTTCTCACAACTGAATACAATAAATATGCTACTATAAGGATAACAAAAAGCATTGACAAAAATGAGTGCTCAGCATATGGCATAAAAAAGTGACGTGATTATGCAGTAGCAGCTGTCAAGGCAAGTTCAGCATTTTGTTATCAGAATGAAAAGGCGAGGGACAGGCTATAATGGGCATGCTATGTTTCAAAATATTAATAATAACATTAATAATAATACATTCTCTAAAGTACAGTTTTTTAGTGTCAATCCAGTTCCACCTCTAAAATAGTTTTTAAAATAATAATGCACATTTTTTAAACTGCTTTGGTGAGAGCATACACTTTGTATAATATAGAAGATTTCACTGTGAACTGCTTTTTAATGTGATAGAGTTTTTTTAGCTTATAAATCAGCTATGAAAAGTCTTGTGACTGTTTTCTATGAATGGTATGAAGAATGTTTGACTTTAAAAGCAAAAGTGCTGACAAAGAGCGTATCTAGCAGAACGCCTGCTGAAAGGCATGCACAGCGGAGAAGTTCATTTGCTTCTGTCTGACACAGAAGTTGGTAGTTATTTCAGTTTAAGTTACATAAAGACCTTCTCTTACTAATTAGTGGATTTTTGCTTTGCAGCAGAAGACATATTTGCTATAATGATGTGTCAGCTGCCTTTGAATTATGTTCATTGAAGTCACTTGAAAACTGTTGCCATTCTAAAAGGCGGTTAATGTTGTTTGACTTGTTTACCCTCTCCCTTACATCCCTAATATACTCATTCTATACAGTAAGCTACATTACATATTGAAGAATGCATATAAATATGCAATACATGTTGTTCCAAATCTGCGTCTCATAGGGCTCATAAATTATAACAAGGCAGCTGATCCAGAATTTCCAGATACATTATTTATAGCTTAACAAGGGCAATTGCCACTGTGTGTGTGTTACTCTGTTCCATATATTTCATAAGGGAGTGAGGGGCCTTGTGTGCATTTATAGATAACAATCCTTTCATCTAGGTGTGCCTGAAAAGGGTTAGGCAGCAACTTTATTTAATATAAAGGGGAATCTGTTCCAGAGGAGCAGAGAGGAATTCTTTGAAAGATGGATTGCTACTGTCATCAGGTTCTATTTAGACTGTGGTGGAAATTTATTTCTCACTTGAGGATGTATGAAGTATTTATTACCAGGTTTGTGAACATGTTGGAGGACATAGAGGACATGGTAATTTGTGACCTTATAGGTTAGGCTGAGCTCATCCCATAGGAGTCTGTCTGAGACAAAAGAACAGAATCAGAGCTTTAAAATATTTTGTGTAAGTCATAGAACCCATGTCCTTCATTTTCTTATTGTGGAAATGTTGGGGTATTTCAAGCTGGATCATGTGTCTGGACAAGACATGCTGACAACAACACTATATTTTCTTATAGATCTAATAAAGGCAGAACAGAAAAGGATGATAACATTCATGAGCCTAGAAGATATGTCCTTCGATGATCAGCTAGGCTAGATTGAAGGAGTTTTAATGACTGCAAATACTTGGTGATCAGAGGAGAGTATATTGTCTTTGAAGTTTTCTCAGGTCCCTAAAACATCATTAATTTGAAGAGTTGTCATTTATATGTTAGGTACATGGCTACATATTTCCCAAAAGGCACAATGCTACACTTTTTGATACTTGGCTTTACACCATGGTCCTGGCAACATTTATTTGTATTTGTTAAGTTCATATATATGTTCGGGAAGCCACCATGCTGGTTAATTGATAATGGCAATACATTTTCAGTAATCTGTATAAGTCATCTTGTTACCCTTGACATCAGCTTAGACATCAGAAATATACCAAATAAGGGCTGCCTCAGTGCAGAGCCCTAGGGCACCCCAATGGTAATAAATATTGTAATGGGAGACTGTGTCCTCAACCATATTTTGTTGGGTTCTGCCAGCGAGCCAGTTTGACATACATTTCACTCTGCAAAAGCCTGATTCCTGCTGACAGATAAAAGCAGCTGAACATCCCTAGTTATTACTTGGTTTCATCTGTGTGGTGCCATTACAAATTCTACATAATCTGTAGCACATTGTGTCCACGCATCTGTAGCACACTGTATCCACGTTAATATGCAGACCTGAGTTTTCTATAACTGGGGGTTAGAAGTCGAGTGCCCCTGTTGTTGAAACTAAGAGCTGTGCTATTTAGTCTGATCATAACAAACATCACATGATGTGTCATGAGCTCTATCCACCTTTTGGCAGATGCAGTGAATACAGTCTGAAGAAGAAAGAAGGAGCATTAGTTTTACTTGAGACTTGAAACATTTGTACTTATGGGCAGGCCAACTGCAGCTGAGATACAGAGTTGAGACATGCAGTTTGCTACACTGAGGCATCAATAAACCTGAGAAGGGTGAGAATGAAGCATAAAACTAAAGTATCGGAAAAGGCTTAGCATAGTCATAACTACAAAAATGAGTAACCAGGAAGTTAGTGAAAGGAAGTAACAAGTGTAAAGAGGCTGTTAGGCTACATCTCCCAGCAGTGATGGCTGCAGGTTTCCCTTCTTGCTGGGGCAAAATACGGGCACAATGTCTAGCTTTTGGATTACATAAGACATCTGAAAAATCAGTAAAGTATAGAATACACGATAATTCATCTGCAATCCATTGTTAAAGATGGAAGATCATTTCTCTCTAATTCCTTATGAAAAAGCAATGAATGTCACAGATTCATAACATATTTATACATTTCACATATCCTAGCAATATACACAACACAGAAAATAACTAAATTTGTCATGCTCAAGGATTGTGGTTTGGATGACGTTTTAGTATATAAAAGTATATCAAATAAAGTCAGTAGTAAATAAAACAATACAAGTTGCATTTGTGTCTCAGCAAAAAAAAAATAAAAAAATAATCACAGAACACAAATTCAGGAACAAAAACTTGTACTTGTTTGATATTGGTCAGAGATATGGAATTAATTTAAAACATTTCAACGTATACAGTGAAAACATTGACAACCACAACAGTCAGGAAATCTGAGTCCCCTTTACAAGATTGACTTTTCACAAAGTCAACTTTCATATGGCCAAGACCATATGATCGACTTTTGAAAAGCCGACCATGGGGAACCGCTATCTCCATACAGTGCGGAATGGGAAAATTTCCCTCTTCCACACTGTAGTGTGATCTCGGAGTTGGTATATTTAAGTTATGGGGGGTGTAGCTTCCCATGGGGGTGCATGGGGGTGGTGCCTCCCTGCTAACAGTTTTAAGATAAGTGTTCATTGTGTTTTTTGTGTTTATTTTACATGGTCGGCTTTCTGAAAGTTGATCATATGGTCTCGGCCATATGAAAGTCGTCTTTGTAAAAAGTTGACCATTTAAAGTAGACCCAGGAAACCATATGTGGCACACCTCATCACTAAGAGCTTTTCTTCCAGAAAAAAGGAGGTCATTGTCCCATTGTACTCATCCCTCATTAGACCCATTATAGAGTACAACACCTCATTTGGTATGTACCTCCTAAGACATTTGCAACAGCTGGAAAGACCGCAGAAATACCTCACTAAAAGAATCACAGGCCTAAAGCAGATGCCCTATGCTGACCATCTAAAAAAACTCCAGCTCTACTCTGTGGCATATCGTCTACTCAGAGGCGATCTCTGCTTAACATACAAGGCCATGTCCAACCCAGAGCTGTTGAACATGCTCCACTTAAAGAAATCCCAATCCCTCAGAGCCACACACTCCAGGGATATAACCTTGTCATCACAATGAACAAAACATGCTGGAGGGATAGATTTCTGACCCAGACACTCCCCATACTCTGGAATAGTTTGCCCATACATGTCAAGCAGAGTGCCTCCTTGGCCCTCTTCAAAAGGAACGTTGACGATTGGATGGCAGATAGGAAATTCACCCCGGGAATCACGTCAGTCATCCTGCTAGACAGTGGTCCAAGGAAGTAAATATTGTGAGAAAAAATATCCAGGGAATTGTTATGGCTAGGCTTGTATGGGTCCTGGGGCCGATAGCCTAGTACCAACCTATGAACCTATGAACCATTTGTTAAACAAAACAAAATACTATCACATTTAAAACAAACACCAGTAAACTTCTCTTGCCTTGAAACTCCCATGCATTGGAAATGTATCTAGCAATCCATTAAAATTGAAGAGACCTGCTGGGATTCATACTCAAACTGCATATAGTGAAGCACTAATGAGTGGCTGTGTGAAAGCTTCAGGACTTCAAAGGACAAAGGTGTAAACGATTTGGTAACAGTCTGGGACAACCCATTGAACACTAATGTGCAGTTTTAGGAGCAGCCCAGGAGTACTGTCTGGTGGCAGAAGACAAACATAAGCTGACAGAATCAGAACCTGCATTATAGGAAGCAGCTCATTAACAACTCATAGCCTAAGACATGTAACACACACACACACACACACACACACACACACACACACACACACACACACACACACACACACACACACACACAGTCAAAGACATAGACACACACAGACACAGACACACACACACAGACACAAATACACACACACAGACACACACACACACAGACACACATACACACACAGACAGACACACACATGCACACAGACACAGACACACACACAGGCACACAGACACAGACACACAGACACACACACACACAGACACAGACACACACACACAGACACACACACACACACACAGACACACACAAACACAGACACGCATACACACACAGACAGACACACACATGCACACAGACACAGACACACGCAGAGGCACACACACAGAGACACGCACACAGACACATGCACACACAGACACAGACACACACACAGACACAGACACACACACACACACACACACACACACACACACATACACACATACACACATACACACACAAACACACAGACACACAGACACCCTTGTATGACTGCATAGACTTTAGATGTTGGCTGCAGTTAAATGAATGAACAAATTCGTAATGACCTAGAAGTGTATTTGATCTCACACCTTTGAGAACCATATATTTCACCCATGCCCTCCAAACCTCTTACCTCAAGAATCAGAAAAAGCACCCCAAATCAGGAACAGATGTTACATTTTGGTTTTACATACTTTTATATTTCCACTTGCAAGCATTTTTTCTTAACAGTATGAAGTCTGAAACACATTTTTTATTATTACTGACTATAGTCCAGAACACTTTGCCAAAAAACTACTAATTTTATTATAAATAGGCTACAAATATAAGGGCAAAATCAAGGGCATTTGAGAATTATACCCTCTACAAGCATGCATGCACACATACAACCATGCACACACCCATCAATTACAGCCACCTGTATGCCTGTATACCTCAGATACCACTTGAGATCAAGTGAATGAATAAAATTATAAATACTGCTCAGAAATGTATGTCAGCTCAATGCTGTCAGAACCATAAAGTGTAACACCTTTCTTCCCATTCAATTCTTTAGCTTAAGAACCAGAAAGAAAAACATAGAAATCAGGAACACACACAAAGATGTGACCATCAATTACAGATGTTTGTTGGAATCACAAGAACAAACAAATGCATAATGACCTAGAAGTATATTTCTGCTCCCTACTGTGAGAGACATACATTGCACCCTCATAACCTCCAAACCCTATTTGTTCCAGAATCATAGACAAGCACTCAAAATTAGGATCAGATTTTAAATGTTTCTCTTACATACTAAGGAAGTTACTAGAATAACAAGCTTCTCATTAGTACTTTCTGTAGGATGCAAAGTCTGAATCTCACATTGATGTTATTATTTACTGACTGCAATCAAACCCACTAGACAAAGTTTACTTTTCTAGGGTGAACTGAGAATATTGCCTGATTAAGTGAATTTCTCAAAGTCACACAGTAGGCAAATGGAGTTGGCAGGATTCAAACCCTGCAGTTTTGACTGCAGGGAGTATTTTTTTTAATATCTCAGGGCCTCAAGTGCCTGACAACTCCAAACCACTTAAAACATTAACAGATAAGTAAATGTTGCATGGGCATGTATTTTCTGAGCAAAAAGTAGAATAAACTGCAATGACTGGCATTATTGACTGAGAGTAATCCACAGTGATTTACCACTGACTGTAATTTTCAGGTAAGTCACAGGGGATTACAGTCAGCCAGATAGTACATCACCTCTGATGATTACAGTCAATTAATTTGTTAGTCAGGTAAAGTCACAACCCAGGAGCACCGTCTGGTCATGTTTTCTGAGATTTTGATTCCAAATGACTGTAAAGTCTTAATCTCAATGGGAGAATTATTTAGTAATCTCAGATCTTACTAGAATAAGACTTGGGAAACATACACACACAAAAGGCACCTGGCTTTAAGAAAATTTCCCTAGATAATCTATTTAGTTCCAAACGTCAGGCCATCATTAGTTTACATTCAAGCCAATAAAAGTAGAGCAAAACAGGACAGACTAGAGCAGACATAACTGCAGTCAAGTGGACCTGGCTTTTGCTGACTCATGGTTGTACTGTGGTTGAGAAAAAGAGAGAAACTTTTTTTTTGTTAATGTTTATTATGCAAGGGACTGGGTCATGGCATGCACGTGTTCCTGAGTCCCTCATTGTAGCATCACCCCTGTCTCCAGGGGATTAGACATTTGGGATAAGAGACAATTCTCTTAGTATACAAGGCAATAGCTCAATTACTGCAGGCAATTTAGAAGACTGTATAGGGAAAAGAAGGAAGAATACTAAAGACAGTGTGGTGTAAGGCCACTATGATAGTAAAAAGATGAAAACAAAATTAAATCTGGAAGGGTTTGATAGGCTGGTGCTTTTTTTCCATAGAATATAGAAGTGAAATGGAGCTATGAATTAGAGACCACAAAATCTTTTAAGTGACATACCAAGAAGCTGAACTGATGAGCAAACAGTGTCATGAGTTTTAAACTGAAGGAGTTAAGTTTCAAATTGGACACAAGAAAGTACTGTTTCACTGAGAGTGCTAACAATATTTGAAATGGGTTCTCAGATAGGGAAGTATACAAGTGAACAACAAATTCTTTTAAAATGGAATTGGTGACTGGAAAGAGGTAGAATAAGAAGAAGCAGCAGACATAAGGGGAGGGACAGCTTCAGGGTATGATCTGTAATACTCAAACACACTTGACAGAACATAATACATTTTCCATCCATCTATTTTCTAAATCACTTTCCTTTGTGAGGATAATAGTGATAGTAAGTGATAGCAAGCTGACCAAGCTGATTAGACTTTTCCATTCCCAGAAGCAGTTTATATATCATCTCATGTATTTTCAGGACATTTATACCGGTGATGTGCAAGCGCGGACTGTAGGTTTTACTAGCAAGACATTCATACTAACCACAGATAAAACATCATGCTGTGCTGTAAACTGTGCTATGATTCATGCAATTTTGCTCTTTAGCTAGGGAATTAATTTCCCTACAACTGCTAATGTATGTATTGTTGCAATAAGTGTCTATATATCAGCAGTGCTACAAGTCAGCTTACTTATAATTTAGACTGTAATGTATACCTTACCAAGACTGCTCTGAGAATGTTATTGAAATGAAATGTAGCATAATGCAGCTATGTGGAATAGACTTGTTCATTAGTGAATGCTAGTAACTTGTTGGTGCGAATTGCACATGGAGTATTGCATAACTCTCACAAATATCATGTGAATGCCATTGCATATTTATCAGTGACTTTTGAGCTTTGTGTTTTGCTATTGCGTCTCATTACATACTGTGACTATATACCGCTTCCATTCTCCCATTATTCCCTCTTTTTTTATCCTCTGGCATGCCTTATCTGTTTACTTATAGCTAACACTCATTTCTTGCCACTTGTACTTAACTTATAGTCTACCTGTTGATCACTCTTTACCTCACTGCCCTGTTCTGCTACCTGATTGCATAACTATTAGCATACTCTGATTTACCTAACCTACTATCTCGCTCCCTTCTACATAGGTCACATGTCTTGTCTTTTTGTTCTTAACACCCTGCAAACTTCTCTACAGTGCGAATTCAAGGCCCTCTGGATTTCCCGAAAGTCCTGCTAAACCAGAGATCTGCCTCTGTTCTTCTGTTTTAAAAAAAGTATGTGCCATTTGTAGCAGTTATATCCATTGCTAAATCTGTTAGCTGTAGTCACCCACTCCACATCACCGGGATGGGTTGGTATCCCTCACCACCTCCCTTTGCTATCTGGTCTGCCGTTAATCCTACCCAATCTGCACCTTTTCATATCTCTATCACTTATTTATTGCTGTAGTCATTACTTTTAGTTTAATCCCCTCTCTGCCCTCTCTCATGTCTCTCAGTCATTACCCCTGCTCTACAATAATGCACTCGTCCAAGTAGTGCGTATTTACACCTACTGGCTTAACTCAAACTTTACTCCTTTCTTTCACAAAGTCTTCTAAGGTCTAAATAACTTAGCAACTCATCTTCTGTCCCCAACTTTATACTAGACATATTTCCAATTAGGTCTTTCTGTGCTATAGCCTCACTATACACCACACATTCTACACTCCTTTTAGTTTAATTTAAGAACTGTATTTTTACCACACTATTTTTTCATAGCTGCTGACTTTTTCTGAAGGCACCTTCTAACATGTTCTAGGTCCAACGCCCTCCATTCACCCTCACTAAGCTTGGGTTTACTCTACTCCCCTAGCCTGCCCCCATTCCCACCCACCCCCTATCAATTACTTATATTGTAGCTGTAACTCACCCACTACTCACCATTGTCCAATAAACACACACCATCTAAGCTCCACCTTCAACACACTCATAGCAGAGCTATTTCCATATAGCTCTGGACTTTCCCTTTACATAATATAAACCATTACACACACCACTCCACCAGGTAGTTAATTATTGTATTTTAACTCTTTTCCATTTCCTCATTACACCTACTTATATACTTCCCCTCTTTAGCCTATGCAAAGCTAAAGCATGGTTCACACCCCACACCACATTATCTTCTTAATGTCACTGCTTACCCTCTTATGCATACTATTGCAAACCACTTCACCTAGGTGCACACTAGCACCGACACCTATAAAAAAATCCATGCAAGCCTTACCTCTTGTCACCCAAGTATATTATTTTTCTAGCATCAATCCCTATTTAATTGAACATAACATAACTCACTTTACCAATTTCCACTACCTCCCCGCACCAAACAAAATTAAAGTAACACCATATAAACCCTGCAGGCAAACAAAGCTAACCGTATTTCTCACATCAAAAGCCAGCTCCTTAAAATTTTACAATGTGGAGATGTTCATCCCAACCCTAAAACTACACATTCAAGCATCTCCTCACAAATTTCCCTCTCCAAGAAAATTCTACTAATAACACTAAATTTACATAGTCTATGCAACAACATCTCAGAATTTTATGTAGGGCTAGCACTCCACTTCTCAGATATAGCAGCAGTCACTGAGACTTTGGCTAAAACCACATATTCGTGACTTTGAGATTGTCCCACCAGGCTACTACATTCTAAGAAATGATTGAATATACAAAATGGAGGTAGGGTAGCACTAATCTATCATTCCAAACTGTCACTCAGGCCTCTCTCTAAACCCATTCCTTCCTTCCTTTGGTAGTGCAGAAGTACTCATAGTATTCATGCATATAAACAATTCTAAACAAATATGTATAGGAGTAATTAATATACCTCCAGGACAAAACATACCAAATCTCAAAGACTTTCTCTCCTGGACCTCCACTAATATCTCCTGTGAAACTATTATAGTGGGTGACACTAACATTAATTGGCAAAATATGATTTCCACTAACCCAATAGTAGATAATATCTACCTTCTTGGCTTCACACAACTTATCACCAGTCCTACCAGAATGCACAAAAACAATGAATCAGGGGCAACGATCTTTCAGATAGCCTAAGTGACCACTCACAGCCTATACCTACAGAAATCCTCCTTATACCCCAAAACACCACAACTACAACATTTCTAGAAACCTAACCAAAGTCAACAAAAAGCTTGTCAATAGTATCCTAAAAGCCATAAACTGGACCCCCTTAAAAAGACTACCACTAAACAATGCTATAAGTCACTTCAATAAAACTTTCCTAAACATTCTCAATAACTTAGCTCCTCTCTGAATAAAAAGGACTAAAACAAGTCATACTCCTTGGATTACAAAAGCTACTTCACAATTACTACTAACCAGAGACTGGGCCTGAAAGTTTAGCAAAGAAACAAAAATGAACTCAACCAGCTAAAATACAAGCAACTACGCAATCAAGCAAAAAAACTAGTGATAGCTGTCAAGAAAAATTATTTCACACAGCATTACATTATCCATTACCCTTCTACTCCCCTCACTTCTTGATGGAGCCCCTATTCTTACAAATCTTCACACAACCTTAAAGATCAAACTACAATTATGTTATCGCAAAATTGCCAAATTGGCAACTATTCTACCAAACTGCACTCACCACTGTTTAGCCCTAAAAAAACTAAATTGGCTAGATTTCCCTCAATATCTAAACCTAGCACAACTCTCTCGAGCTCATAAAATAATATATAAACCTGACAGCTTCCCAGTCTTAAAAACTATCTTACAGCCCTATACTCCACCTAGAAATCTCCTCTCCATGAACAAACTACTTCTACAAGTACATAAACAAACCAAAAGACCTGGAAAATGCCTTTATTCCTATACCATAGCTAAACAATGGAATACCCTACCATTAAAAATTAGTGCCATTAAATCCTTCAGGACCTTTAAAATTACACTTAAAGACAACTACCTTAACTCCCATAACTGCTCTTGCTTCAATGCAACAACCAATCTGATCTAAGTATCTTTCTTATAGTAAAATAACTCCTACCTTTTTAAGCTTCCCCCATACTTCTGTAATACCCCCTTCCTTCCTACATTTCCCTGATTAAAAATATCTCCCTTATACCTAGTTTAAACTTTTCACCCACCCCTACCTGTCCGGTCACCGTGATTATTTCTGCAATGCATCATCATTTAACTTTTTCACACTAATTCCTCTCTCTCTCAACTAACTCCCTGCCTCTTCTACTACATTTACATTCATCTACTTCTCCCAACATTAAACTCCTTGCTAAACATCTACCCCATTACTTACATATCAAAAAGTTCTCTTAGCTGCATGCTAATTTTAACAAGTGTGATTGATTGACCTTGATGTCTACTAACCTTATCTCTTATATGCAAACTATGGAAACCTTGATTTTGATTGTATGTAAGTTGTACTACTAATATATGGCTACACCATATATGTTTTTTTTTAGTATCTTGTCACTGTTCTTTCTTTTAAAAATTATTTATTCATGATTGTACTTTATGATTGTACTTTGTTAATTTCTAGAGCTTTTATACATGGGCCTCTTGTGAAAATGTTTTTTTGACCGAATTGGACTTTCCCAGTTGCCAAATGTCATTAAATAAATAAATAAATAAAAAATGCATTTAAGTGATATAATCTCCACAGTGTTTCCTGAGGCTGTACTAGGGCTGTCTCTGATGAGAATGTGCCTGGTACATCTCCCAAGAGAGACATTCTTATTAGACACCCAAACAACTGCAATTGGCTCCTTTCAATCTGAAGGAGCAGTGTCTGTACTTCCAAATCCTATAGGGTTGCTGACCTCCTTACTATTTCATGGAGTTTGAGCAAAGCAGACCAGTGAAGGACATTATTTCTGCTAAATCACATTTGCAATATTAGCTTACAGTCTGCACTCATGGATATAAACTGACCTGGACATGGAGAGATTCATTCAAAGACAAAACTGTTTCACTACAATGGTGCCTCCAGTAATGTCACAGCTTCACATATCCACTGGCCCATCTCCAAATCTCCATTAGCCTCACTCATGCAAAATCCCCAGGTTAATGAAACACCTCAGCCTCTGGTAGCTGTGCCCTCTCACTTGTACAAAGCAAGAAGACACTCTCTTCCAGGAAAGAATCATGACATGTGATTTGGAGATATTCTCATCCAATCCATTTCATATTCAGTAAAAACTGATGCAGTACTTTCATATTTACTAAAACTTGATGCAGCACTTTCATATTCAGTAAAACTTGATGCAGCACTTTCATATTCAGTAAAAACTGATGCAGTGCTTTCATATTCAGTAAAACTTGATGCAGTGCTTTCATATTCAGTAAAAACTAATGTAGTGTTTTCATATTCAGTGAAAACGGATGCAGCACTTTCATATTCAGTAAAAACTGATGCAACGCTTTCATATTCAGTAAAAACTGATGCAGTGCTTTCATATTCAGTAAAACTTGATGCAGTGCTTTCATATTCAGTAAAAACTAATGTAGTGTTTTCATATTCATTGAAAACTGATGCAGCACTTTTATATTCAGTAAATATTGATGCAGCTCTTTCATATTCAGTAAAAACTGATGCAACACTCATATTCTGTAAAAATGATGCAGTGCCTCGTGAAAATGACAGTTAGTTAAGGCTAAGAGTGCAGCCTCATCTATAAACACCAGAGAATGAAACACTCACACCTCCAGACTGGATAATGTCCAAACCACACCTAAACTTTTGTAAGCCATTCATGAAAGCCATGGACATGAGGGAAATGAGATTGTGGTGTTCTATATACACCTTGAATGTCTGTAGTTTAAAATGAAGAATTCAGAAACATGCTCCTCAAACAGAGTGACTGAATGGCACACAATAGCAGCAGCAGCTTCAAACCATCCTACTCTTGTTGCATTTCCCACAAGACATTCTACTGTATGCAGTCAAATGTCTTATTCAGATTACAAATGTCCATAACCCATCCTGTACCTGTGCATGGTATTGTAGTCAGGATGGAATTCACAGTTTTTCAGGTCCATCAGATGATGTTTTCTTTCCAGCTTTTCAGCACTCTGGCACAGGCTTTCCCAAGAAAGCAGAAAAATGTGATCCCACTTTAAGAAAAACCCACTTGCCTGTTTACATTTCTTTTTTTTAATGGTGATCACCCCTTACTTCTATCAGTCCAGAGGTATTTTCCATGCTTTCTCAGCAATATTGAAAACATTTGATAACTATGACACCCCAATAATATCCAGCATTTTATAATTTTCAGATGAGGCTCATTCACTCCCACAGTCCTGTCACTGCAGAGATGTTTACACAAAAGAGTGACATCTTTTTAAATGGCACAAGTTTCACCATTTGCTTATGGCACTGCACTCTCTGAGGAAGGCAAGTATCTTGTGTTCAGTTGTTTCTCAAAGTGTTCCTTCCACCTCTTTACAATGTCCCAGCTGTAGTCAGTGTTTCTGAATCATTTATGATATGATCCTGGCCATCTCTGCCTTTGCTGTGAAAAGCCTGGGCAATGTCATAGCCACTTGTATCATGTTAAAATCAGTGTTGGGCAGGCAGAACATCTGTATTTGTGTCAGACATATTGTCTGAATGGTGGTGATAGCTCAGTTCTGAGATGTAGAATAGCTAATCCTGACTATGTTGGAACAATAAAAGAAGATAAAATGCATTTACCCTTATTTACAGCTATTTGCATTTACATGTGTTTTTTCTCTTCCTCTCTTCTGACTTCTCTCTCACTGCTTTGCCCCATTTATACAAAGCAGGTTCACAGATATGAATGTCGCAGCATAAACAAAACATGTTGAAGGGATGCATATATACATTAATGCCCTTCTAGCCTGCCAATATACCAAAATAGTTGTTCCCAGGAGTGTCCAGACTGTTCTTAAAAAATATCTAAACTAGTACTTGCTTTAATGTAATTTGGTAGTCTGTTCCAAGCATCAGCTACTCTGTCAGAGAACCAATTAGTAAACTTCTCATTCCTACAGAATCTTCTACACAGGTTATCTGATGATTCTCTAGTACTTTTTGATAGCCCCAAACATTCCCAGAGGTAGTTGCTTCTAAATGCCCTATATACTTGATTAAGATCTCCTCTTAGATATCTGTAAAAAACACTGTACAAATTTAGATATTTTAGTCTTTCATGATAACTTAAATATTCACATCCAAGAATGCCCTTGGCATATTTCCACTGTAGTCTTTCCAGTTTACTCATGCTTGTTTTCTTATAGGGTTTCCATATTGTTATTCCATACTCAAGTTTGGGTCTAATGTAACTAACAAACAATGACTTCATCATTTTTGATTTCCTAGACTTTATAAATCTTTTTATACAATCTATAGTTCTATAACTATCATTAACCAACAGGTTGATATGATTAGAAAAACTCATAGTTGGGTCTACTCATATACCCAGGTCCTTAAATGAGTCTACAGTTTCAATCACTGTGTGCTGTATTAAATATTCACCTTTCGATTTATCTCACAAATCTCATATGCTTAGATTTTGATTTATTTATCAGCATATTATTCTCCTGTGCCCAAATGATTAATTTAGTCAACTTCTTTTGCAGACATGCCTTATCTGAAACAGATATAATCAGTTTACCCAATTTCAGGTCATCTGTATACCGACTGTAGAATGACTCAGATGAAAAAGATAGATCTGAAAGATGCAGTCTAAAGAAGTAAAGGCCTAGGACAGAGCCATGTGGCATACCTTGACTTTAACTAAGAATTTCTCCTGTCCAATTATTGTATGATACTTGCCATGTCCTATTTGTAAGGCATGCAGTTATCCATCTTATCAAGAGTACATCGATACCTAGTTGTTCTAATTTATTGATCACTGCTTTGTGTATGACCCTGTCAAATGCTGAAGTTAAATCTATATTAATTATACCACAGCACACTTTTTCCTTCATAGCTGTTATTACTTTGTTATAGATGGTAATAGATGTATTTTCAACATATGTATTCTGATATATGGTTTCAAGTCCCAACCTTTCCAGTTCTGACAATAACTTATCCAACATTACCTTCTCCGTTATTTTTCCACAACATAAAAGTAGATTAAGGGTCTATATGACTCTAGGTTTGTCCTATTCCCCTTTCCCTTAAAACAGGTTCAATAAGCACATGTCCCCAATCTTGAGGAATTTCTCCATATTTATATTACCTAGTAAATGATAGATATAATGGTACTATAAGTTCTTGCTGAAGTGTTCTCAGGTCATTATTATTAATTCTGTGTCTTCCCTGTGCTTTGTTTGGATCCAGTTTGCATAGCTCTTTTTCAAAATAATCTAATTTGATTCCAGTATCTGAGATTACCCAAATGTCGCTAGAACAACTTAACACATACTTTGTGGAGGCAAACTGTTGTGCATAAGATTTTGTAAATACATCTATGATCTGTTGTGTTGAGAATAAACTTTAGAATCTACACACACTTTATCACTTTGTATGCGTTTACCCAGACCACATCTTTTGCAGCTATTAAATAGTTTCCCATTATACTCAATATCTTTATATAAATTTTTCTTCAAATTTTTCTTGATCTTGTCTCACACTATGCTTAATTTGTTTGTCCAGCTGGTTTATTTCAATTTTCAAAGCCTCTTTTCCATTTCTTATCATTTTTGTCTCTCACCTTAATCAGGCATGTTGTTGTTATGGAAATACATCACAGAGAATTCCTCTTCTATGGAGCAGTTTTCCACTCTGCATAACAATTAGTAGTTCTCTTACTGTATTCAAGCATAATTTGGCCAACTGTTTGGGAAACCCATGTCCCTCATGGATAGGGACAACAAGTAAATGCCCAACATAATGTTCTGTCCACAAGTAGGTTATTCATATGCAAAATATAAGGACTAAAAAACTACCATGGGTATGTAAAGCTAGTAAAGCTAGTCTACTTAAGATCCTCCTTGATCAATGGCCTAGTAACTACTTAAGAACCAATGAACTGAAGATTGACACAAAGCAGTAGCATTAAACTACTTAGAAATGTTCTGTTTTGATACTGTCTGCCCCCTTTCTCACTTTCATGGGAAATAAACAATTGATAATCCATTCTGAAGCTTTTTGTCCTATCAATGTAGTATCTGAGTTGCCTGTGGAGATATAAAGTGTGTACAATGTTTTCTCTCTTATTTTTAGGCTCTGGTAAGAAAACAGGGAGCTGAATAGCCAGGATCAGTGTAAACTGTGAAATGACCTTAGGCATAAAGAAAGGATTTGTCCTCATAGTAACTGTATCCTTTTGAAAATTAGATAGGGTGAATCACCATATGAGCTTGTTACTGATGTACTCTCTTGCAGCAGTCAGAGTAATAAGTAACACTGTTTTCCAAGATAAGAACTTCAAATCAGAGACATAGCTGGATTATCTGCTAACCCCCCTCGATCTAGTGCTCCTCGCCACTAAGCACAGCACAATTCTCTGATCTCACAATTGTGCCCCCTTCCTCAAACCCTAGCTACACTTCTGATTCAAATCAGACTAGTTAGCAGGTTCAGAAAGAAACCATGTACGTTTTTCAAGAACTAAATTAAAAATCCCAAGAAGAAGCCACGTGACTTCTAGGTGCCCAGATAACTTAAACCCCTCTAATAAACTGTTTCACTTAGGGTACTGTAGAAGGGTGTGGGAATATGAGGGCAGTCAAGCAGATATGGCCGAAAGATGAACCCTGATAGAAGAGTAAGAAATGCCAGAGGATAGTAAAATATACAAACAGTGAAGAATCACAGGAGTCTGAGCTTTAAAAAGGTCCAAGTTCTTAGTTTTGAACCAGCCAGAAACATCTAGGGGAACTGTTGTTATCAGAGGTAGAAAAGTACACAGGCACATTTCATTCCATGGGAATAAAATGGGATCTTCTTCCAGGATTGTGTACAGGGAGTCATGGAACAAAATTTCCTTGACCATCTGTTATGACTAGAGGTAAAGCAAATCTATTTAAGGAGCTCCACACAGATGGAGTAATTCCTGGAGAACCTTGGCAGCAGCTCAGTTTCCATTCATGAATGTCTGTCCTGGTCCTCCTTAGGTTATCTACAACCGCACTTTGCTCTCACAGAATTTAAGTAGCCTCAGGGAGATAGACTTAACTGCATCACTAGATCCCAGGTTACCACAGCAAGTCTGCAAATCTAAACTAGATTCCCACCCCACCCCTTCCGGTTCATTTCTTTATGTACCTCATAACTGTGGTGTTTTCTGTGATTACTAGCAAAGATACATCAGAGATTTGACATTATTATTAGAGTCATCACTTCTTTGACATTTATGTTTTAACTGGTCTTGCTTATTCAAGAAGCTGAACATTCACTCCTTTGGACATAGCTCCCCAAGTAAAGTCTGATTCATCTGTGGTTAAAGACGGAGTAGCTGCAATGGAGAAATGGAGACCTGGGTTGAGAGGCAACTGATTCACTCACCAGAGTAACTAGTTTTTCACAAAGCACAGCACTAGAATTTGAAAAAAGGGGTGCAGGTGATGAGTCTGTACTGACTGGAGAAACCATTGAATTCTCCTCATGTGAAGTCAAATGAATCATGAGTACAGCAGAAGCCATGAAACACTGAATTCTGCCACATTCCCAGCAGTTGCCTATGTCTGTTTGGAGAATATCAGAAATTGTTCCTTGTAACATTTTCCTTTGTCCCAAGGAGGAAACACTGTCATGAGTGATATATACAATAGGCATCCCCAGAAACACTATCCTGTGGTATGGAATAAGAGAAGATTTCTGTGTGTTCTCCTGAAACTCCTGATCTACTGCAAATGAATCTGCAAAATAAGGCAATTGTCTAAATATGGAAAATGCACATGCCCTGAAACCTGCAATCGGCTATTACAGGAGTCAAGTACTTGGCTCCTGTAAATACTGTTGAAGTTGTAGATAAGCCATAGGACAGTATAGAAAACAGAAAAAGTAAACCAGGCACCGTTAAATGCAAAAAGCATTTCTTCAGTGGTTCAAATGATAATAAATGTCTTTTAAATCCAAAGTTACTAGAAAACTGAGAGGTGGAATGAGAAGTAACAGAAACAGTAGTGAAAGCATTTTGAACTTTGGAATTTTGATGTGAAGGTTCAGAATAGACTGGATAATAGTCTAAGACAATAGTAAGCACATTAGCAATGGAACCTGCCCCATCTCCCTAAATGACTACCTCCCTGCAATTACCACCCAGTTTCCTAATACCCACCAACTCAAAATAACCCCAAACCTCATAAAGTTTAACAAAGATATAGTCAGCACTATCCTACTCCTTTAAGTGGTCCATTCTAAAATCCACCCGACTAGATGAAACGGTGACAACCTTTAACAATGTATTTGTTGAAACCCTAAATAGCCTTACCCCACTACATAAAAAAAAAGTAAAAGCAATCCCCTCTCTCTCTCTCTCTCTCTGTACCTCCACCTTATGCAAAACCATAATGCATACTAGAAACCATCCTTACCATAATGCATTCTAGAAACCATCCTTGAAAAAACTGACTTAATCTAATCCCCCTCTCCCAAAATTTTCAGTGGTATAGGGAATTGCATAACCAAGCTAAAAAAAAAAAAAAAGTACATAAGGACAAAAAATACTGTAGTCATCTACAACTAAAGAACTCCCCCCCCCAAAAAAAAAGTCTGGTCCTCAATACATTCTTCAAAAAAAAAAAAAAACTGTGCCCTACAACATCCTCCTAGCCAATACCTTCCTGGCCAAGGAAAACAAGAAGTCCAATCAATCTTTGGTCATATATAAAAACAAGTTTATTCTACAACTTGTTCTAACATCCAGTAAAGAAAAAAATTCTAGTCAGACTTAAACCATGCTACACAGCAGCAAATGATCTTCCACCAGAATACCTTAAGATAGTTACAGAAGCCATATCTTATCTTGTGAATATCTTAATTAACAGATCCATGCAGGAATCTTATGTAACATTTATCTGAAAAAAATCCTTAGTTTTCAGCCTCCATAAGTGGAGAAACTCAACAGAAGCCTCCAATTTCTGACCTATTGACCTATTGCTATCTTGTCTCCTCTGTCCTCGACAAATGTGTCCATCAGCAGCTTCTTCACCACTTCCTCACACAGCAGCTGCTAACAAGTGCTCAACATGGATTCTGCCTTCAACATAGTACAACTACTGCACTATTGCCATATATGGATAATATCAGCAAAAGCAGGGACTTTGGCAAATTTATCTCTTTCCTATTTCTAGCTCTCTCAAGAAGCCTTTGATACCATCTCACATAATAAATTCCTACAACACAAGCTACATCTTGGCCTATCCCCTTCTACTCTACACTTGTTTAAAACGTACCTCTCTGCAGACAACAGTCAAATGGCAACATACCTTCCCCCCTTATAATCTCCCTGTTACCACTGGTGCACTATAAGGTTCAAATCTTGGCCCCCTTCTCTTTAACATTTTCATTAATGACATTAATGACCTTCACACCGCTGTTAGGCAAGCATCACTTACACAATAAGCTGATGACTGAATACTAATATGCTCGCCAGACAATTTGGCATATCATCTACAAATCATTCAAGAAGTCTTCACCTCTGTTGAAAACCATCTTCATGATGCTTAGCCCTAAAAACAAGCAAAAATAATACTCATTTTCCTCCCCAAAGCACAGCAGAAAGATAAATCCAACCTTAGCCTTTTCTCACTAAACAGTACAGAAATAAAAGCTGTATCCTAGACAAAAATGACTTGGAGCGATAACTGACGACAGCCTTAAATACGAATTCCATGTGCAAAATAATGTAAAACAATTGGCATGCTTTATAGACAAAAACATGTTCTTATTAACTCCACAAAAGCCACACTAGTAACAAGTTACCTCTTTCCTTCTCTATCCTTACAGTCTGCAGACTTCCATTAAACCCAAACTCCAATTATGCTATAACAGAGTGGCTAAATTACACACATCACTGCAAAGCCCTCAAAATCCTGAACTAGCTCAAACTACCTCAGTACCTTTACTTTGCATAACTGGCTATGACCCATTATATCATATATAAACAACTGGACTGCCTAGCATTAAACTGTATTTTATCTATGTGTCAGTCAAACAGACCCTATCATCCACATAGCAAGCAACTCCACAACAATTCTAAACCTCAGAAATCAACCTAAAACAGCCCTTGCGTTTGCTCAGTCACCAGAAAATAGTAATAAATAAATTAAATTCTCTTCCATGAACTATTAAGTTAACAAACAATCATTCTTCCTTTAAATACTTTCTAAAAGACCAATTCTCAAACTCTTGGCACAATTTATGCTCCAATCATGTCATGACTGAAATGTATCATTCCTTATCCCCATTACGATTCACTGCCCTCACTAACCTCTCCTACTCTCTTTCTCTCCTTGCTCTGTATATGTAGACTATAATCAATACTTTCCAAACACTGCTGTTACTGCCTCAGATGATTATGTATGCCTAGCAAGACTTGTTATTATTATACCTCAAACTAAAACTGCAAATTGTTTTGTCTTTTTTCTTCTTACTACTCTTATATTTACATTTTTCTCCATCTACAATGCTGTAAATAATTACTTATGCATCTTAGCAAGATCTTTTTTTATTTATGTAGCTTATCTAGATGTCTACAATACTGTAAATATCAAATTAAGTATCTCATTGGATGTTTTGCAGCTTAGCTGTGAGAATTGGAGCTTTTCTCCTTGGGCCACTGATGAAAATGAGCTCTGGTGACCCAGTCAGATTTTCCCCAAAAACACATGTCAATAACTAACTAACTAGCTAACTACCTAACTAAATAAAATGTTACCTGTGCCTTCCAGATATCTTAATAACAACACATTCAGAAAAATTGTGTTCTCTAAGGGCTCAATCAGAAAATAACAAAAGGAAGTAAATCACAGCTATAAATCAGAAAATACCACTGAAAGTGAAAGAGTTGAGAGACATAGAAATAGATGGTTGGGGCTAGAGTTCAACTTTGAATCCAGAACTATCTCTAATATGGCTTAAGACTCTTGAAATTAACCAGTAGATGTTCATATCAGTGATCCAGGCAATGTGGCGGCGATGAGTGCACTGTATGGATTCTGGGGGAATCTGCACTAAGTACATAGTGGTATGGGTTATAGGCGCAGGGAGCAGACAATGTTATTGAGGTCATTGGTGGCAATATGCTTCCAAACAGCTACCTGTGTGAGACATTCTGCACTGCCATCTGGTCTGCCTACAGAGATCATGACTTCAATGGCTGTGGGAGAATCCTGATTCAGAGAAGTCAGCTGCAGACCATCCCAAAACAGACTACAAAAACTGTTGTTGAGATGGCATCAATATATCTGGTGGGCAAAAATCCTGCAACCACCAGTTATGGGTATCCTCCAGGCTATCTATGGTATGCCTCCAGTACATCATACAGGATGCTTCATCAAGCTGTAGCATGTACACACTTAGGTAGGTCTACCCTTCCCTATCATCTGTGAGCACACAGCCTGCCACCCCCACTCTTAAGTGATGGCCACTTCATGGGCAATGATGCTTATGGGGCTCAAGCACAGTAATGTCCATCAAACTGAATAATTATATTCTTATAGTTCTACCCCTTCCCTGTCACAGGCCACATGAAGCCTTGATACCACATGCCAACATGGTGGACAATACCACAAGTAATATCATGGCAGCTTGACCTCAATATTGGAGCAGGAAGATTTGACTCCTTATTTTTCTCAACATTCCAGAGTACAAGGCAACTGTTTTAATTTCTGGTGACCCTATCCATCTCGTAGTGTTGGAATCATTTGTTGCTGTGGTTCTACTTGTGCAACAGATGACAACAGTGCCCCGTGGACCTGCTAATATCAGTGTGTCTGGTGATGTCTAATGCACAACATGGTTATTTCATACAGTATTGTGCATTGCATAGCTGTGATAATCCATACATCATTGTGTTCTGTTGTCTGTGCCATGGCCTATCACTGTCAACAAACTCAATGCTATGAATGCAATTTTAATAGAGAATTCCTTTCAGGAAACATCACTTAATGAAATGTTTGTGGCATTTTCAAAAATTGATTCACTTTTGGAAGATGTGTTGTTTCAGGGGCAAATAACTAAGAGTGAATATGACTTTATGATCAAAGATAAGCCTGCTATTTCAAGTATTTTTGGAAAATCATTAATGACTTACCAACCCCCCATTACATCCTATTGTGGATGCTAATCATTCAAAAGCTCTTTTTTTTATAGCCAAATGGTTAGATAATAACCAAAAGGTTACGATCACTCACACTATGTAAAGACTTATGACACTTTACAATGCTTGAATGACATCCCCTTCTAACCTAATGCCATTTTTGTCACCATTGATGTTAACAGTTTATTTACTGTCATCCCACATGATGTGGGATTACTTTGGTTGAGGAACAACTTAGGAAACATACCACTCTTTTAACTGATAGAATCAATTCAATGGTTGTTTTAATGGAAACAGTATTGGTGAATTTCTTTTTGTGTTTTGATGGCCAATATTTTAAGCAAATTACTGGTGTAGCAATGTGGGTGGCTTGTGCCCCATGTTTGTAAAATTTTTGATGGCCAAATGGGAGGATCAGTATATTTTGAATAGTGAGTTTAAGGATTGTAGGTTATTGTATACAAGATTTCTGGATGACATTTTTATTCTTTGGACTAGTGGTGAAGGAAGACTCCAGGAATTTCTGGTATACATTAATTGTACTGTTGAGTTTTTGAAGTCTTCATACACCCTGAGGTTGACTAAGATAGCATTTTGGATGTAGAAATCACTAAGGATTTTAATCACCAGAGATATTGTTCCAGTATTTACAGGAAGGCTACCTTTACTAATGTGTATCTTTATTATTCTAGCTGGCAGCCACGAAATGTGAAAAAAAAAACAGTGGTCATAGGGCAACTGGTTAGGTTGGCCTGTATGATTACTGAACAGGATATATTACTTTAAGAATGTGATGCTTTAAAAAATATGTTCCTTAGGAGAGGTTACCCTTGGGAATTCCTGGTTGAGATAAGGGATGAATTTATGATTAAAAGAGAAAAGGGTGTTTACATTCCCATACTGAATGGACAATCCAACATGGACTATGATAATAACAATAGGGACATGCATGATGTCAACAACAAAGAGATGAAATTTATTTCTACATTTAACATTAGATAGTGGTGCAATTGTCTGGCTCATTACTAAATATAAGCTGGCAGTGTTCAACAGAGTTGGTGTTGCCAGTTGTCACTCATTGCTCTGGCAGTGTCTATATTACATAATCAAACTTTTAAAAGTTCGAATGTCACATGGTCAACACCATATGACTGAACTTTTAAAAGTTCAAAAATGTAATAAAAAAAATAAACCAAAGAAAAAACCTACCTGAATGGTTTAAGCAGGGGGCTAGGCCTCCCTGCATGGTCCACTTGGGGGGATGCACCCTCCACCCCCCCCCTGCTCTTTAAATATACCAACTTCAAGATTGCACTGCAGTGCAGAAAGGGAAATCTTCCCATTCCGCACTGTACGGAGATCTCCGTTGAAACGTTCAAACTTTTAAAAGTTTGATCATATGGTGTCGACCATATGACGTTCAAACTTTTAAAAGTTCGACAATGTGATATAGACCCCTCTAGAAAACACATGCTAGTAATCCACTTTATACAGGAGACATTTATAATCACTCAGCAGGTGCTTCCTATGCTATATGTGGAGCAGGGATAAAATGGCCTTGTAGCCCCTGCTACATCAGACAGGAGCCCTGCCATAGTCCAATCCTGCCGAGTCCATGTCGAATTGCCAGGTCATGTCTAGGAGAGAAAATTATAACCAAGACACAGTACAACACATTGCAGAGAACACTCAATGTGCATCAGTGAACAGCACAGTATTGTGATGCCCACCAATATATTGCATGCAGTCAGAAGTATGGGAAAGTGCAACAGTAACATAGCCAGTAGGAGTGCATGCCAGTAACATGGCAAGGCTCCACAGGAGTGCAGACTCAACATGATCTCCGTTCCCACACATTGCCATAATGGACAGCTGGGTAGTACAATAACAGTAGTCTATAGTAAAATAGGAATCTGTAGTTGAGTGGCCGGACTGCACAGGGACACACACTACATTTGATCTCAGTGCCCATACATGAGCCACACTGGGCCACATTGTGAGGAATAGCATCAATGACCCATTGTGTTATTGATGCATTCAGAGACAACCTTGTTAAATCACTTCATTAGCATAATAGTTGTGCTTCAACCACCCTCTTAGTGAGATAAAAAAACATAGTCATCATTTTGTGTGAAGAATGCATTACAGAATCTGATGAAAGTAAATAGTAGGGTCTGTTGACATATAGAGAAGGTGATAACAGATAGGATATATAGTAATGGACCTCAGCAATGCAGTTACTGCTCAAGAGAGAATGGTCACCACAGACACCATCACATAGTGTTGCAGTGTGTGTGTATGGTTACACTGCATTGGCTGTGACAGTGGTCTGACAGGCTGGTGGGGATCAAATTGACAGAGCAGAGGGAATAAGCTAGACAGATTCCACTCCTGTGGAAGGATATTCCTGCAGCTGAAGAACATGGAACAATCAGGGTAGGCAGTAGTGCTGTGAGGAAGAATGGCTCCTACAACCTGGGCTCAGTGAACAGACAAGTTAGGTTGTAGTTCTGTGGAGGGGTGCTCCTGAATTCAGGGTACAGGAAACAGGCAGTGAACACTGCAGTCCTCTGGGAATAGTGTGTCTGGCCATAGCACGTAGAACATGCAAAACAGGCTGAAGGTCTGTTGGGATGCCTCCAGCCAGGACAAGTGGCACAAGCAGGAAAGATTACAGTCCTGTGGGTGGGGAGAGAGGTGGGGGTCTTGCAACCATGCCACAAGAAACAGGCAGATCATGTTGCAATCCAGGGGGAGGGGGTTCACTGGCCAAGGCAAAAATGAACATACATGCTGAGTCACATTCCTGCCATGTTACTGGAGGTCCACTTCACATGACTGAATCTCAAAATACTGAATTTCAAATACTGAATTTTAAGTCATAGACATATACACTTACAACACCAATGGCTCTTTCCAAAACTTAAAAACTACTTACTTACCCTCTTAATAGAAACTGGACAATATAAAACCAAATATTGTGGAAGGCTAAGCCTCCCCCACCTCCAAATGTGGGGGGCTGCAAACCCCACACCCCCTAACTATATATACTAACTCCAGGATCGCACTACAGTGGGGAAAATGGCATATACATTTTACTTACCTTACAGTACTGTGCGCACTGCCACTACTGCCAGGAGCACATGAAACATCCACCATATTACTTTAGATAGTTCCCATAAAAATGTAGAGACATAGCCACATTTAGAAACACTACAACACTACTTTCTATGCTACTATCGGTATTCTGACAGGCACTTTAAATTACAGTCATTTTTTTATCACAAGCAAGTCACAGGTGAGGGGAAACATTCATCACATCTATGGCTTAAAATTCAGTATTTTGAAATTCAGGATTGTAACATTTCAGTATAATGAGATTCAGTCAAATGCATTTTCAGTATTTTGAAAATTAGGTATTATGGTCTCAGTCAAATGAAATTCAGTATTTTGAGATGCAGTCATGTGAAGTGGACCCATTACTGGCTAGACCCTGTTGCATGTGCACACAGACAGCAGGACAGGCTACTGTGGATGACAGTCTTCCAGTACATCAAGCACTCACCATGTAATTAGTACAGTTGCAATGGGAAAAACATGTGGCACATATGTCCACAGCTGCCATACTATGGAATAGTGCCATACTAGTTACCTGACACCAGCACACAGGGCAGTGCATCCACAGGGATGTCAGGCACAGTGAGGATGATTGTGCTTGTTGACATGTATGTCCCACATACAAAATCTGATCCACATGTGTACTTTCAGGTGCATCTGACTAATTATGGGACCAAAGGACTGACAGCTCCTGTAGAAGTTCACCACTTGGTAGACTAAAGTGCTATCACAGGTACATGGCTTGCACATCCCAGACATGAATAAAGTGGAAAAGGCATTATATAGCCAGATGTGACAGGAACTGGCACAAGACTTAACTGCAGTGGGTGTTCCCTATGGGACACTAGCCTATGTGCATTGCAGGGTCATCATTATGGTCATGCATGTCAGGATGAAAGCCCAGGAAATAGCCAGAAAAGGGCTCTCCAGGAAAGGCAGACATCCAACACAATTGACAGTTAAGATTTATAGAGGATTTTTTGTTATTCCTAAGCAGTGACACTGATGGAACCTTAATATATCATGCTGAAGTGGCTTTGAGAGTTAGGCTGATAACCACTGCTGCAATGTCAGTAAGGGATGCCACAAGTAAATAATGGCACATGCTATTCCTGCTGGACATTGCACTTTTGCCTACTTTTCTCAAACATGACACTCAGCACACATCACAGACAGGGATTAGTGATATAGCAGACCCAACCTGCACCACAAATTGCAACTCACTATGTTTCTGCAGGGATTGCACTAGGTGATTAGTGCAATATGTCAATCATGGAGGACATTGTCTGTCACCAGGGGTGGGTGGGTGGGAGGTTGGCATAATGGTTAAGGCATTTACCTTACACACAAAGTGTGGGGTTTGATCAACATGGGGTTATTGGCTAGGCTTAAAATGGCCCACAAGGGCAATTAATCTAGTGCTAATCTATGAACCAAGGCATGATTTACTTAGACATGTATATCCACATTTGTGTCACACAGAAACAGTAGGGTTGCATTGGAAACATCCTGCACTACAAGGTGCACATGTACACTTGGGCTGTGTATATTATTGACGTGTAAAAGTTTATGCACCGCACAGTGATGTGTGTCATATGTATGTATGTACTGGTTTTAAAACTAGTGGTTGCAGTTGTAGGCTCCACTTGTGAGATCATCTGTCAGCAAAAGTCAGCATGTGCCTGATGTCAATATTATCTAGGTGTTAGCCTTGGCTTCAGTCTATAGATGTGCATGTCTGTGATCCAGGCACAGATGGCTGTTAATGAGACCTTTTCAGAACTGATCAGAGGAACATATTGACTGCATGTAGATCTTCAGCCATTAACTGATACTGCAGGACATTTCTCATCCCTGCCATCAAATGCAAGTAATTGGCTATTTAGTAAGCTAAATAATTCTGTGATGTAAACATCATAAGGAAAATCCATTTATTGTCAGACAGCACAAATGACTAATGTGAAACATCAATGTGCTGCTTCCTATGCCTAGGCTATACCAATAAAGCTTACGGAAAGGATAGCATCACATCTTTCTGATATTTGTAGGGGTGCTGACACGAATGCCATATATAAACATATCCATCAGTATAACAATGAACATGTATTCAAATTTAGAGCTTTACAAAAAGTATATGTTAATTATAGAGAGGGGATATCATCACTAAAACTGAAGCCATAGAATATAGATGGATAAACTATTTTAGGGCAGACAACCCTCCTGGTTTAAATAAAGTGAATAGTGTCAAACCTATTTTGAAACTTAAACAGTCTTTTGTATAAAATAGTTTTCAGATTTTTTTTAAATTATATTTGAGAATATTTTCTGTCTCTGTGACTATAAATATTTATTTATATTTTTATATTGGTACTTTGCATTTGTTTTGTGGATGTGTGTGTGTGTGTGTGTGTGTGTGTGTGTATGTTTATATATATAATTATGTATATATAGGCATATATGCATATCTATTATTGACTTCAGTACTTCTGGTATTTATAGGGTTAATTATTTTAGGTGTGTTTGTTGTTTTCTGATAGGCTGGCTTGTTACTTTTAAATCTGTTTAAATATTGTGTTAATTGTTCATTGTTTTGCATTGAAAAAGAGTTATCTGACTCAAAAGCTTTGCAGTGTTTGTATGAATAAAATTTTTACAAGTGACAGTCAGACTATTGGTTTTATTGGAATCATTTTATTTTTACCTCTTAGTCCATTTAGCTGACTGTCCTGTTTTTTTATTCTGTTATATGAAACCGTTTGAGAAATCACATTCCTCCCAAATTAAGAAAAGGTATTTCCAGTTAACAGAATTAAAAGCACTATTAATGTCTAAACTTAATAATGTTCCATTATCTTTTGTGTTTTTACATAATCAATTATGGTTAATATTCTTGTAATATTATGATAAGTATTTGTATTTTTATGAATCCAATTTGATCATTATTAATCAAATATGGAAGAAATGATTCAATTCTAGCAACATGACTAGTCATAAATATTTTATAACCAGTATTTAATAGTGAAATTGGTCTATAAGAAGAATACTCTATTGGATCTTTATAATCCTTTAAAATTAGAGAAATAAGACTGTATATATACACACACACACACACACACACACACACACATATATATATATATATATATATATATATATATATATATATATATATATGTTTATATATATATAATTATGTATATATATAGGCATATATGCTTATCTATTATTGACTTCAGTACTTCTGGTATTTATAGGGTTAATTATTTTAGGTGTGCTTGTTGTTTTCTGATAGGTTAGCTTGTTACTTTTAAATCTATTTAAATATTGTTTTAATCGTTCATTGTTTTGCATTGAAAAAGAGTTATCCGACTCAAAAGCTTTGCAGTGTTTGTATGAATAAAGTTTTTGCAAGTGACAGTCGGGCCATTGGTTTTATTGGGATCATTTTATTTTTACCTCTTAGTCAATTTAGCTGACTGTTCTGTTTTTTTATTCTGAATATGAAACCATTTGAGAAATCACATTCCTCCCAGATTAAGAAAAGGCATTTCTAGTTAACAGAATTAAAAGCACTATTAATGTCTAAACTTAATAAAGTTTCATTATCTGTTGTGTTTTTACATAATCAATTATGGATCATATTCTTGTAATATTATCATAAGTATTTGTATTTTTATGAATCAACTTTGAACCTAACACCACTCTTAAGTATTCAACTGTGGTACCACCTTTATCATTCTTATAAGAAAAGTGCAGTGCGGGTCTGAACTGTCTGCAAACAGCTAAAGTTAACTTTGAACCTAACACCACTCTTAAGTATTCAACTGCGGTACCACCTTTATCATTCTTATAAAAAAGCACAGTCCAGGTCTGAACTGTCTGCAAACAGCTAAAGTTAACTTTGAACCTAACACCACTCTTAAGTATTCAACTGCAATACCACCTTTATCATTCTTATAAGAAAAGCACAGTCCGGGTCTGAACTGTCTGCAAACAGCTAAAGTTAACTTTTATTTATTTTTTATTTTATTTTACATTTGTTAACCGGGCTAGTCTAGCTGGATATATGTCCATTCTCAGTAGAGGCCCGGGGAGAAAAGCTCCACACATTAATCAACATTAAGAGACATATAAAAAAATTTAAGTAAATAAGAATATACATTTGGTAATAAGAACAACAAATACCTAAGGCACTTACAGTTATTATACTAGGTCAGTAGTAGCATAACATTAAATCATCTAAAGATTAGCAATTAGTTTTCAATAATCTGTCAAAGAGAAAGAGGTAAAGCAGGAGATTTAAAGGGATTAATGTAGTAATACAAGAGAGGGAAAGAGTGAGAAACAGTAGTCTAGTAAGGAGACGAAGTAGGAAGATGGAAAAGAGTGCAGGGGAGAGAAAAGGAGGAGTGAGTCAGAGCATAAAAGTAGAGCAGCAGGGCAGGAAAAGGAAATAGTGTGTATAGCTAGTAAGCATAGTATATAGTTATAGTAGAGTGGGGAGAGTGTAGAAGGTTAGTCAGGAGTCCTGCAGGAACACAGCCAGTGGTTTTGGAAGTACAGTTTGATTCTTTGTTTGAAGAGTGGTAAGGAGGAGATTAGAGTGATATCAGTGGGTAGCATATTCCATGTCCTACCTACAGTATTAGTGAACAGAGAGTCACCAGCTAAGTTATGGGATTTTACAGATTTGGTCATGAGTTTAGAAGAAGATCGAAGGGAGGTAAGATTGTTATAAGGGATTAGAAGTTGAGAAAGTATTGGGGTGTTCTCTGGTTGGTAGAGTATCTTGTGGGCAATAGTAAGTTGTGAGATAATAAGACAGTTTTGTAGCTCTGGCCAGCCTAGGAGTTTTAGGTTATGACAGTGATGTGTTCTGAAAGGGTTACTGGTGGCAAAGCGAGCAATGCTATTATAACAGGTTGCTAGTTTATTTAGGTTAGCCTTTTTAAGGTTAGTGAAAATAGGTGAGGCGTAAAAGAGAGTAGATATCAGATGGGAGTGGGCGATAGTAGCTCTGGTAGAAGGTATAAGAAATGGTTTAATACGGTATAATGAACCTATTTTTTTATTAACTGTTTTGATGATGTTATTGATGTGTTGATCAAATGTGAGATTGTTATTAATGGTTATTCCTAGCAGTTTAGTTGTTGTGTCAGGAGAGATGATAGTGGTGTCATTGGACAAGATGTTGAAGTTTAATGGGGAAGCTCTAGTGGTAGGAGTGAAAAGGAGAAGTTTAGATTTTTTAGCATTGAGGAGTAGGTACCGTCTAGAAAACCAAGTTTCTACAGTGTTGAAGGTAGTCTGAGTTAGAGAGAGAAGTTCTGAAGAGGTAGATGCTGAACAAATAATAGTGGAGTCGTCAGCGTATTGGATGCAGGTAGCTTGTGGGATTACAGTGTTAAGATCGTTTATGTAAAGGGAGAAGAGAAGTGGCCCAAGAATGGAGCCTTGTGGGACTCCAATAGAAACAGGCAATAAGGAAGAGATATGATTGTCCCAAAGAACGGCTTGTTGTCTGTTGCTTAGATAGGAAGTAAACCATTTTATAGCCAGGTTATCAAATGACAGGGATTCAAGGATGTTAATAAGGGAAGAGTGGTTCACCATATCAAAAGCTTTAGAACCTAACACCACTCTTAGAACTTTGAACCTAACACCACTCTTAAGTATTCAACTGCGCTACCAGCTTTATCATTCTTATAAGAAAAGCACAGTCTGGGTCTGGCTTGTCTGCAAACACCTAAAGTTAACTTTAAGTATGTGTCTACCTGTTTGAGCCAATATTCATTTTCTCCTGGAGACCACTCTGCTCTGGCTTGTAAGCAGCCCCCCACACACACACACACACACACACACTCACACACTCATCTTCCATTTTCTCTCTTACTCCCTCTGTTAGCAAATAGCATCCATAACTGATAAATACTGTGTGTTTGTTAATTTAAACTGAGACCACAGTACCCTACTGATAAAAGGTTATCCTGTTTTTACACCTGAGAAATGGTTAAGAAATGACTTACAGTTTCAGAGCAGTCATTGGTCAGTTCTGATTGGTTCTTAAACACAAACTTGTCTTTGCTTTGGCTCATTAGCAGCAGTACAAAAGAACTGCATGCTCACACCCTTGTTCTCCCCTCCCCCTTCCCTGTTTATTACTTTAAGCCAATCCCAAAGTTAATAAATATTACCTGTGGGAGGCACCATTTTTAAAACTACAATCCACTCTGCTACAGGCCCCATGAGGAGCTCAGTGTCTCTCCAGTAAGTATTTTACAACTATATATGCTTATTTATGTTGAATTGCGTTAGACATTTTACAATTGCATATGCTTGTTTATGCTGAATTGTGTTAGACATCTAATATGATTTATGCTTTATTACTGGAAGTTACTATGGCATGCTAGCATTTTGTCTGCACCAAGTTGTTTTTAGTATAATCATATGGTCTATTTGCAAAGCTGCACCTTGTTCACTAATGTTATTCTTGTAAATATGTTGTGTGTAGACAGCTCATACTGGTATCTAGTTATTTCTATGTAATTGTGCTGTTCCTGGTAGATAGAATCACATTAGAGACCCAGGACAGAGTGCTGCTTACTATATTTTTATCTGTAACTGCATAACTTTCTGATGAGGTTCCTTCTAACTGATGTTTTTCCAATTGGCTCAGTATCTGCATATACTAGTAGTTGGTTCAAGACATATTTTCCTGCATGCAGTAGTGATTTCCTCAGTTTGTTTTTTGTCATCTTTATAATATATCTTTACCATATCAAAAGTGCTTACACCTCTTTGTACTCTTTTTTTCTAGACCTAACACCACTCTTAAGTATTCAACTGTGGTACAACCTTTATCATTATTATAAGAAAAGCGCAGTCCAGGTCTGAATGTTCTGCAAACAGCTAAAGATAACTTTACGTATGTATCTAACTGTTTGAGCCAATATTCATTTTCCCCTGGAGAGCACTCTGCTTTGGCTTGTAAGCAGCCCCCCCCCCACACACACAGACACTCATCTTCCATTTTCTGTCTTATTCCCTCTGTTAGCAAATAGTATCATAACTGATAAATACTGTGTGTTTGTTAATTTAAACTGAGTCAACAATAGCCTACTGATACAAGGTTATCCTGTTTTTCTACCTGAGAAATGGTTAAGAAATGACTGACAGTTTCAGAGCAGTCCTTGGTCAATTCTGATTGTTTCTTAAACACAAACTTGTCTTTGCTTTGGCTCATTAGCAGCAGCACAAAAGAACTGCCTGCTCACACCCTTGTTCTCACCCTCCCCTTCCCTGTTTTTTACCTTAAGCCAATCCCAAAGTTAATAAATATTACCTGTGGCAGGCTCCATTTTTAAAACTACAATCCACTCTGCTACAGGCCCCATGAGGAGCTCAGTGTCTCGCCAGTAAGTATTTTACAACTATAAATTCTTATTTATGTTGAATTGTGTTAGACATTTTACAATTGTATATTCTTATTTATGTTGAATTGTGTTAGACATCTAATATGATTTATGCTTTATTACTGGAAGTTACTAGACATATTTTCCTGTATGCAGTAGCTATTTGCTCAATTTGTTTTTTGTAATCTTTATAATATATCTTTACCATCTCAAAAGTGCTTACTCCTCTTTGTACTCTTTTTTTCCAGACCTAACACCACTCTTAAGTATTCAACTGCAGTACCACCTTTATCATTCTTATAAGAAAAGCGCAGTCCAGGTCTGAACTGTCTGCAAACAGCTAACGTTAACTTTGTGTATGTGTATGTGTCTAGTTGTTTGAGCCAATATTTATTTTCCCCTGGAGAGCACTCTGCTTTGGCTTGTAAGCAGCCCCCCCCACACACACACACACACTCATCTTCCATTTTTTCTCTTATTCCCTCTGTTAGCAAATAGTATCCATAACTGATTAATACTGTGTGTTTGTTAATTTAAACTGAGACCACCATAGCTTACTGATACAAGGTTATCGTGTTTTTTCACCTGAGAAATGGTTAAGAAATGACTTACAATTTTAGAGCAGTCCTTGGTCAATTCTGATTGTTTCTTAAATACAAACTTGTCTTTGCTTTGGCTCACTAGCAGCAGTACAAAAGAACTGCCTGCTCACACCCTTGTTCTCCCCCTCCCTCTTCCCTGTTTATTACCTTAAGCCAATCAAGTTAGAGACCCAGGGCAGAGTGCTCCTCGCTATATTTTTTTCTATGACTGCATAACTGTCTGATGAGGTTCCTTCTAACTGATATTTTTCCAGGTTGCTCAGTATCTGTATATACTAGTAGTTGGTTCAAGACATATTTTCCTGTATGCAGTAGCTATTTGCTCAGTTTGTTTTTTGTAATCTTTATAATATATCTTTATCATCTCAAATGTGCTTACTCCTCTCTGTACTCTTCTTTTCTAGACCTAACACCACTCTTAAGTATTCAACTGCGGTACCACCTTTAACAGTCTTATAAGAAAAGTGCAGTCCATGTCTGAACTGTCTGCAAACAACTAAAGTTAACTTTGAGTATGTGCCTACCTGTTTGAGCCAATATTCATTTTCCCCTGGAGAGCACTCTGCTTTGGATTGTAAGCAGCCCCCCCCCAACACCCACACACACGCACATATATGTTCATTTTTATCTCTTATTCCCTCTTTTAGCAAATAGTATCCATAACTGATAAATACTTTGTGCTTGTTCATTTAATCTGAGACCACAGTAGCCTACTGATACAAGGTTATCTTTGTTTTCCAGCTATGAAATGGTTAAGAAATGACTTACAGTTTCAGAGCAGTCCTGGTCAATTCTGATTGTTTCTTAAACATAAACTTGTCTTTGCTTTGGCTCATTAGCAGCAGTACAAAAGAACTGCTTGCTCACACCCTTGTTCTCCCCCCTTTCCCTGTTTATTACCTTAAGCCAATCCCAAAGTTAATAAATATTACCTGTGGCAGGCACAATTTTTAAAACTAAAATCCACTCTGCAACAGGTCCCATGTTGAGCTCAGTGTCTCTCCAGTAAGTGTTTTTCAACTGTATATGCTTATTTATGTTGAATTGCATTAGACATTTTACAATTGCATATGCTTGTTTATGCTGAATTGTGTTAGACATCTAATATGATTTATGCTTTATTACTGGAAGTTACTATGGCATGCTAGCATTTTGTCTGCACCAAGTTGTTTGTAGTATAAAAGTATTGTGTATTTGCATAGCTGCACCTTGTTTACTAATGTTATTCATGTAAATGTGTTGTGTGTAGACAGCTCATACTGGTGTCTAATTATTTCTATATAATTGTGCTGTTACTGGTGGATAGAATCACATTAGAGACCCAGGACAGAGTGTTGCTTGCTATATTTGTATCTGTGACTGCATAACTGTCTGATGAGTTTCCTTCTAACTGATGTTTTTTTTTCCAATTGGCTCAGTATCTGCATATACTAGTAGTTGGTTCAAGACATATTTTCCTGTATGCAGTAGCTATTTGCTCAGTTTGTTTTTTATCTTTATGATATATCTTTACCATCTCAAAAGTGCTTACTCCTCTCTGTACTTTTCTTTTCTAGACCTAACACCACCCTTAAGTATTCAACTGTGGTACCATCTTTATCATTCTTATAAGAAAAGCGAAGTCCAGGTCTGAACTGTCTGCAAACAGCTAAAGTTAACTTTGAGTAGGTGTCTACCTGTTTGAGCCAATATTCATTTTCCCCTGGAGAGTACTCTGCTTTGGCTTGTAAGCAGCCCCCCCCCGCCACACACACACACACACACACACACACACACACACACACACACACACACACACACACACACACACACACACACACACACACACACACACACACACACACTCATCTTCCATTTTCTCTCTTATTCCTTCTGTTAGCAAATAGTATCCATAACTGATAAATACTGTGTGTTTGTTAATTTAAACTGAGACCACAGTAGCCTACTGATACAAGATTATCCTGTTTTTCCACCTGAGAAATGGTTAAGAAATGACTTACAGTTTCAGAGCAGTCTTTGGTCAATTCTGATTGTTTTTAAACACAAGCTTGTCTTTGCTTTGGCTCATTAGCAGCAGTACAAAAGAACTGCCTGCTCACACCCTTGTTCTCCCCCTGCTCCTTCCCTGTTTATTACCTGAAGCGAATCCCAAAGTTAATAAATATTACATGTGGCAGGCACCATTTTTAAAACTACAACCACCCTTGTCACTATCATATGTTCATGTTTCAGTTTACTCTGTTACCTGATTGCTTCCAGTCCCTCATAAAAGCAACTAACAGGGTCTCTACCCGCTTTGCTCCACACCCTGCCCCCTATTACCTCCTGCCCCCAGTGGTCCTACCTTTATTACACTCACAAGCCCCTCCCATCTTTCCAATAGCCAACCATAGCACTAAACCCAACACTACCTCCTCCATCTTCCCACTACTATCACTCCTCCTCAGCTAACATATGCAAGCATACGTTACCTATGCTCACTGCATGCACTCTCCTTTCATATCGTACATCCTACCAAAACTCCATCATTCCCCCACTCAACCACTACCACTGTACTTCTACTCACACCACCACTCATGTCTCACCTTCACTCAGCTCCCCTCCCACCAACTCAGGAACGATCCTTATGCACCCCCCGCATATTCTACCAACTATATTACTCAAACATAAAGCATCCCTACAACTTAACATAGTAACCCTCCCACCATACCTATTACTCACAGAGCACAATCATAAAGTTTCCCTAATAAACAAACATATTCAAAAACTGAGAAAACTAATAACCTCATGCATATCAAAACTAGCCCTAAGTGGAGACATCCACCCCAACCCTGGCCCTACCATCTCCAACCCCAGTCCTCATAATCAGACTAGAAACCACAACTTCTCCCATATCACAGCCAATAGAAAGCCAAGTGACTTCCTTCTACTAAGCCTAAATATTAGAAGTATATACCACAAAGTCCATGAACTCTATGCCACCATAGACTTGTACTCCCCTGATATAGTCATCCTGACAGAAACCTGGATAAAACCTCACATTACCAGTGAGTAAATCCTCCCTACCGGTTAAGGCATACTAAGACGAGACCGGCTAAACAAGAAAGGAAGCGGTGTAGCTATAATATTTAAACAGTATCTAAACATCCAGATCATAAAATCATCAGCTCCACAAATAGGCAATGAAGAAATAATATTTACCAACCTCAAAATAAACCAAAGCAAAGCCATCAACATAATTGGATGCTACTTCCCACCTGGCAAAAACATCTCTCCACTAGAAAACCTCCTCAGCTGGTCTACCCACCATCTCCCCCAAGAAACTATAATTTTAGGTGATTTCAGTATTGACAGGCAATCCTATTCTGGCAACCATCCAACCCATCATGTAACCCTTCATGGCTTCACCCAACTAGTCCAGTCACCAACCAGGATAAATAAAAACTGTAGCAAGCAAACTACCCTGGATTGGATATTAGTCAGTAAGAGCCCCCAGTCATATATAACAGGCTGCTTATAAGAGAGCCTCAGTGATCACTCCCCAACATTCCTACTCAAAAAATACCTATACGAAGGTAAACCTGTCATCTACCATCAAATACGTAAAAAAACAAACTTTAACCCACTCACATTCATCTCATCCCTCAAAGAATGTAACTGACATCCTCAAAAGTATCTCAGTCTTGATGATGTGGTTGAATTTTTAATACTACCTTCCTGAGCATCCTTAATCACCATGCCCCCATAAGACTTTCCAGAACCAAAGCATAACCCTCCCCATGGCTACAGAAAACCACTAAGTCAGAAATGAAAAACAGGGATAAAGCCTGGGAGCACTGGCACAAAACAAAACCCCCCTCAACTATACAGAAATTCCTAGAACTACACAATAAAGTCATAAAGCTAATAAAACAGGACAAATTCACTACCTTTCCTTCCACCAAAATAACTACCTTGATTATAGCAAGCTCGGATGCTCATAAGCCTAGTACTTATTATACAGCAGTAACTTCTTATTGTAACAATTGTTAATGTCTGTTATGTACTTTGCAGATAAAGATTCTAGTTGTCTACTGATGTACTATTTTCTTCATCTGTAACTATGTTTATAATTAATTGCTATGTTAATCAAATTGTTAATCGCTATGTAAATCCAATGTTACTACTGTCTGTTTATTTTAACTATGGAGCTTTTCTCCCCGGGCCTCCGCTGAAAATGGACTTACGTCCAGTCGGACACTCCCAGTCAACAAATGTAAATAAATAAATAAATAAAAATCATTATTAATCAAATATGGAAGAAATTACTCAATTCTCACAACATGACTAGTCATAAATATTTTATAACCGGTATTTAATAGTGAAATCGGTCTATAAGAAGAAAACTCTATTGGATCTTTATAATCCTTTAAAATTAGAGAAATAAGACTGTATCTCCATGATGATAGAATTTTTGTTAAATCCTTAACTATTAAAAAACTTTGAGTAAAATATTTAAAGCTCCTTTAAGCATAAGCTTATAAAGTTCTGATATTATTCCATCATTACCAGGAGCTTTATTAGGTTTTCATTTATTTATTTGATTTTTAAGTTCAGACGTTAATATAGGTTGATCTATTAATTTAATTTGGTCTTCAGTCAATTTATTTTTAGTATAGTTTTTTAATAAAAGTTTTAATTATATCTTGTGAATCCATTGTTGGGTGATATTGATTCATTTTATTAAAATATATTCTGAGTACTCTTAAAATATCTTCTATTTCAGTAACCTTTTTTGCCCTCAATAGAATATAGTTATTTAATGTAATTAGATTTAATAAGCATTTTGGTTCTAGAAGCTAACTTATGCATGGATTTTGGATTGACGGAGTAATTAATTAATTTAATCTTTTCCAAGTTTATCATAATTTTGTGATTTAAAATTTCTAAGTATTTACATTGTAGTGTATTAATTTATTTTGTCAGATTGCCAGATTTTTCTGATTATTCAGCTTTAATTTATCCTTTTTCTTGTAGATCTTTCAAATTTTTATCTCATTGCCTTTTCTTTAGTAAATACCAATCCATAATATGGATATGTCGCAGGAATAGTGCTTCTCCTGCTGAGTTCTTGGGTTTTGTCACTAGAAGTAGATTTTTGCTGCTGAAGCATAGAGGTCTAGTGGAGCGGTAGGGCTGGAGAAGGTTTTGAAGGGATGAGACTTTAAGAGGATGGTTTACTAACTTACGGGCAAGGGAGAGTTGATTCACGTGAAGAAGTTGAGGGAGTTCAAGCCAGTCAAGTTCTCTAAGTGAGATACAGTGGTGGCTGCGATAAGGCACACCAGTGTCAAACATAGCAATTTTATTGTAGCAAGCCTTGAGCTTGTTTATGTCTGTTTGTGTAAGGTAAGTAAGTATAGGAGAGGCATAGAATAAAATGGAGATTAGATCATAATTGGCAGCAGAAATTCTGGCTGCCTTGGTGAGGAATTGTTTGTTTCTCTATAATGCACCTAGTTTTTTGTGAACCTTTTTTATGGTAAGAGAAATGTGAGTGCCAAATCTGAGATAATTGGATTAGATTTAGTGTGTTGGAAGATAAGGAGTTTATTCTTGCTCAGGGTGAGTAATAACTGGACATTAGATAGCCAGTTTTCTACAGATGAAAGGCTTCCTGTGTGATCTTGTGAAGTTCAGGTATAGTTGGGACTGACCAGATGAGGGTGGAGTCATCTGCATACTGTATAATAGAAGCATGCTTGGTGGCTGTGAATAGATCATTGTTTTACAGAGTGAGAATAGTAGAGGACCAGGGATGGAGCCTTGGGGAACATCGAGTGTTACAGGAAGTTGAGGAGATAGGTCATTATGCCAGACATCTGATTGCTGGCGGCCAGTTAGATAGCTGTGAAACCAATCAGTAGCTGATTGAGAAAAGGATAGGTAAGTGAGAACAGAGATTAGTAGTTTGTGTGAGCCCATGTCAAAAGCCTATACTCTATTTATTCTTGCTTCTGATCCATGTGTATGTGAAAAGTGAGTTTGTTGGTGTCTTTCGGCTTTTCCTGGTTAGGGGTCACCACAGCAGAAACTCTGGTCTGCTAATGATTGGCAGTTGATTTTTATGTACCGGCTTGCCAGGCCTGATGCACAACCTTCATTGAAGGTACGCCCATTCACGCATGTCTCCATGCAGAAGATGCTCTAGCTGAGAATCAAACTGGACGGCGTCTTACTGTGAGGTGACAATACTACCGCAGCACCAGCACCACAGGTCTGTATGTGAAAAGTGAGTAAAAAAGTGAATTTGGTTCTAAAAATTCATTAATATCTTTAATTTGAAATACATCTATGAAATGTATTAATACCTTTGGTCAAGCTTATATTTTTCATTTTCTAGTGTTATTAGAATCCTCTTCTTTTAATATACAATTAAGATCTCCTGCCAACATAATAATACGTTTTGAGAGTTGTATAGTCTGATCTAATTGGTGTTTAATTGTTTTAACACCTATGCCAGATATCCAACATACATCAATATGAGTATATCATTTTCTTTTAATTCCCATTGCTACTGAACAAAACATACCCTTATCATCACTATATGTATTTAATATATTAGGCATAGGCAAACAATTTCTCCATAAAATAGCTACTCCTCTTTTTTTCTGATTATATTGTGAACTACTTGATACAGTATAATATCTTGTAGTAAGTCTATTTATATCTTCTTGTAACAAACGAATTTCTCATAAAAAAATTATCTGATAAGTGAATAACTTTAGAAACTTATTTAAACTATTTCTCTTGTAACCATTGTTTAAACCATTAATATTAATTGAAATGCATTTAAATGTCATATAATGATTTAATACCATGGAAATGAATAAAACCATAATTATTAAATGGAACATTAACAATGTACTGCTCATAGTTATCCAGAACTGCTTATTTTCAATTCTAAGTCTAATAAACTTATTATTGTTGAGTATATACACAATGAAAATATTAGTAGACACCAAGAAATAATAGTAAACTGTATAAAAAAACTAAACATAGAATTCTTTTGACTTTCATTCCTCTCATGGAGTCTAATACTCTTAGTTTGAGTAGTAAATGTGTCCAAACTATGCCGCCCATCATCATGAGTAAATCCAGTACCCCTCTGCTATTTAGAAAGATATCATGTTACTTATTTAAATGTCACAAATTAAAAAACTCAGTAAACAAATAAATTCTTCTCTTTAAAATAAAACCTATTTCTGTACCTGTATTATCTGTGCTAAATATTCATAACCTAGAATTTAACATATATAATATTTAAAACAAGTCACTTGTATACTATAAATAATCAGAATTGATTAAAATATTATATAACATTAGGTTCAAAGCAATTAGTAACTTTTTACACATTAACTTTTAGTTTTGTGCAAATCAACTTTTTCTATATGACTGCATACTGCTATCTTCATTATATATCATCATTTCAATTACAACCTATTAGAAGTCAGTTTCATTTGTAAATCACAAGCATATTAATAGATCTTTGTATGTCAGTGTGCATGCATGTGCATATGTTTACTTTACTTATATTTTATCCCCTGTGCTGCCAGACTTTCTCATTTTATTTAATTTCTTATTTGAGAGTGACAGAGTTAAAATAAACATACAACATGAAAGGTGTCAGTAGCATATAAACAATATAATTGCTTCATAAAGTTTTCTTATGCAAAAATTAATCTCTGTCTGTCACGTTCTTCACTTTTTATACTTAGATGCACATTTCATAACTGAGAGAACGTCATCGAAGAGAAAACTATAAGCTGTATCAGCTAATATATAACTAAATCCAGTCATAACATTTTACTTCAGCAAAAGGTTTTATGCTAGCAAACAATAATATGATGGTCTAATGAAGCAGCTTATAGCTGCAAAAACGCTCACCTCCTACTCTGCATATTAAAGACTTTATGATTTTATGTGCCATGGTCTGGAGCTTTCTTCTTTTTTATTTTTGTAGTTTTATCTTGTTGCTGAAGGATCCGTTTGCCTGCACCACCATCTGGTTTTGGACTAACATATTATATACTCTCAAGTGTGAATTATTTAATAATTAACACTGATGTATTATTTGGCTTATGTTCACACTTCAACTGTTATAATTTATAATCAAGTACTTTATGTAAGAAAGGGTTACCATAATTCTTCAATCTGAAAGATTTTCCCACTCACACTCACTGTTTTATTTAACGTTCAGAAATATATAGTCACTATAGTGACTATTAAGCACTTATCACAACTAAATAAACTGTTTAATGCATGCAGTGTGTTAAAGTTGTAACATTTCAGTAATGAAACATGTCCATGACAACAGAACTGTTAAGATTTTACTTCAAATATTTTGCTATGTGCAAGTTACTTTCTGTAAATTACCTTCAAGCTTCTGTAAATTACTTGATATTACAATGCTTCATAGATCCCTCTATCTCCACTTATTGATTTCTTTATGAACATTTTTGATCATTATATTTTCCATTGAGAAACAGTATGTTTAGCTCATATTTTAAAGTATACTTGCAGTCTATCAGCAGGGTGAATGCCTAATCAAATTTTCTCAGTAAACTAACCCAAGAAAAAAATAAATATATTAATTATGCTATCCTTTCATGTTTAGTTCTTTAATTATTCTCAGACATTAACCTTTGTAATCCCTTTCCATATTTTTAATGGCATATGTATGTCTACTTTATGGGAAAGCAAAACAAAAACTCTGCATACAGGGTAAGAACCAGATGTGTATCACCCAATATGCTAAATTCTTTGTAGGAGTATTTATGATGAGTTTTTGTGTTTATCAAAAATGCTCCCTCACTGAATGGAATGACATTTGAAATCTGTTATTAAATTGGAATTTACATTATGACTCATCAGGTTATAACTCCATAATGAACCTGATTCTTCAAAATCAATTGGACACAGATCAACCTGAGAAAAAAAAATAACTGTAATCATTTTTTTATATGGGAGACAAGCCATACTGAACTCATTATGTTAGGGGTTAAGCCTCCAACCCCCAGCATTTATATATAATCATAAATATCTAGCTGCATACACACATATATTTACATATATGTATACATACACACACACACACACACACACACACACACACACACACACACACACACACACACACACACACCATCTACTTGGATGCAGAAATAATTACAACAGATAAGTGTCCCAAAAGAAAGGTATCAGTGCTAGTGCACACTCAGAAACTGCAATGACCATGGTTTCCTTTGGAAGACAGGTGTTGTGAAGTTCTTCTGCACTGAGTTGTCCCTGTTTGAGTTGGCTCATTGTGGAGTTTTCTCTCAAGGAGTTGCAGCGTACTCCATAAGGACATTTTATTTGCAGCATATTTCATTCTACTTGCCCTGGTGATAACCAAGTGTGTGTGTGTGTCACTAGTTTATTCATAAGATTTCTCTTAGTCTTATTAATTTGCTGTGTAAAATTAAACTCCACAGAAATATGTTGTGTACTTGCATTGTATGTCCCAGACAAAAGATTTTCACAAAATAAAGAATGCAGTGACAGAGCACCCTGATCAGCAAGCATTTTTTTCTCAATAGTGGAATGCCAAGCTTCTGCTTTGCATTGCTGGGAACTTAAAAAATATATGGTGTTTTTCTCTATAAAAGTCCTATGAAAACACTTCACCAAAATGTACCTGTGATGCATCACTGTTAACGATAAAGGGTTTGCTGAAATCATGGGATGTTAAAGCAGGCTCCAAACAAAATGCTTATTTCAACTGCTTAAAAGATTTATCTGCATCTGGTGTCCATTTGTACTTTAACAGACATACTCCTGTTTGTTAAATCTGTAAAAGGACATGCTGTAAATGCAGAATGGGGTGCAAAGTTTGAATACTACACAGCTAACACCAAAAATATTCTTGTGACAATTAACTAGCACCAGTGCCACAATTGTAAAGGTGAACTGTAACCAAATGGCAGGATGCCACCCACTAACCACAAGATGGTTGCCATTAGTGAAATTTGAATCCTACCACTGCCAACCAAGGGTGAGCCAATCCCTAGAAGGTGCACTCAAGTCTGTTTCAATAATTAGATTACAAAGATCAACCTGGTTCCAAGACCATAAATAGATTAAGCACTGCTGTCCTGGGACTGGGATTTCAACACCCCTCACTCACATTGGACTGCATACCAGCCACATACAGAGGTGAGTCTTTGATCCAGCACTCCTGCAGGCCCCTGTAATCACTGCTGTCTTTGTGAGCCAATGACTTCCAATGCCCCCTTTATCTGTGGTATAGTATTTATTTACACACACACACACAAACACACACACACACACACACACACACACACACACACACACACACACACACACACACACACACACACACACACACACACACACACACTTCAATAGTAAGGCTGGCAAAATTTTCTAATACACCACAGCTGTCTTCCTCGCACAGTAGTACTGCCATGACTCTGGTGAAAGCCATTGAATTACTTGCTGCCCTTAAAACAAGCCAGATATGAAATACCCAAATTATTACTTCTATCACTGTTAGTTGACCTTAAGCAGTTCCATTGGAAACATGTGCCATAATGCTTGTGACACAAGAATGTAAATAATCATCACTCTGTTGCCAAATAAACAACAGTACATACATATAATAAATACCAGCCAAAAGAACTTGAAAGTAAATAAGTGAACTTTATGCAAATAAAGATAATATAATAAATACAGAATAAAATATACACAGGTTTGCACACAGGGAAGATGAATAAATGGCAATTAATTAGTCAGGATGCCTACAGAAAATTCTACACTCCAGATATCTAAGTTCTATGGCTAGCTTACTGCAGAAATACTGATCCCAGATACATTTAATTAGTACAGATGGTTCCACACAAGCAAGATAGTATCAGCATCTCTTTTGTCTAAACAACTTCTTTTCATAAACAGTTATATAAAATACTTTTCCCCATCTGTCAGTGTCCATGACATCATCACTGTGTTTCTGGATACAACAAGAAGTAAAACCAATTTGTTTACTTGTCATAGCAACCAATGGAATATTGTCTATACACATTGGTGTCTGGTTTCTTGACAATTCATTACAGCAATGAGATCCAAGCAGAAGGGGTCACTTTGTATTCTTTTATCTTTGCTTATTATACTAACAAGAGGTGCCAGCACATTCAGAGATTCACCATATTTCAGAGGCAGTCTCTGTTCTTTAATATGCAGAAAGGTAAAGTTCCACATTCCTAACCATGAGAGCAACACACTGATGAACATGAGAGGAAAAAAAGAAGAAAAAAGAATACATTACATTTTAACTGCATCACTTAGTGTATATTATGAAGTTGTCAAAGTAAACACCAACATATTTAGTGTTGGTACTGCAATAAACACACCGTGTTTGAAAAGTCTGTCTTTTCCTGGCTTCATTTGTTAGCGAGATCTGTTAATAGCACTTTGTCAGATTTAATGTTGCTAAGAATCTTTCCTTCAGGGATGGTGTGTGTTACTGGTTGCTGGCGTACAGACACGCAAGTGTAAAAACTGCCAGTAAATCATATTCATACATATTTTTATTTAAAATAAATAGCTGACTTCCCAATTTAATGAAGTCCAAAAAAATACTGCCAGCCCAAAGTGGTGTGGAAAGAAATATATTTAATGTGACAATAAACAGACCGGTTTCGGCAAAAATTACATAGCCTTCCTCAGTGTGACAAAACTTCCACAAATAGCCACATAATATATACAACAGTTAATTGGCAAGAGAACATGATTGGTCACAATTGCTCATTTGGCCCAGGGGGGATAACCCCTCTCCCCCAGTTTGATGATCCATTTTCTTTCTTTGGAATTTAATATATTGTGCCAGCCAACCTTATTCCCTTTCTTACCAATGACTATATCTATAACAGCAAATCTGAAATTGGCTGTAGGGTGATTCAAAAAGCACTACTTGCTTTCTTGTTTTTAACATCACTGATGTGTTCACTAATATGGAGTTTCACAGGTCTCGAAGTTTGTCCTACATAAAATGCAGAACATGAGCAAGGAGCCAAGTAAATTAACCATTCACTAGAGCAATTAGCAAAGAACTTTATATCATAAACCTGGCCAGTGTTCCTGCTAGTGAATTGTTTGGTCTTGTCCACCTGGATGCAATGAGTGCAGTGCCCACATTGGAAGCACCCAACCAGATGATCCCCCATCAGTGTCATTTGACATTGTGACTGAATGTCCAAGAACCCAGTTTTGTAATGAGTAAAAAAAGAACCCAATGTTCTACCTCTCCTATACCCAAAAGGGCATCTCTCCGGTAACATATTGGCAAGCCTGACATCTCCCATCAAGCTATTCCAATTTTGTTGGATTACTTGTAAGAGATTATGTGTATTGCACCCATAGGTAGTGGTGAATCTAATACGTGAGTCCTTTGAAGGTGACCTATCCTTATATCTCATCAGATCCTGTCTATCTGATAAAGATACCTCCCTACAGGCCATGGTAATGGTGCCAGATTTGTATCCCCATGCCCTGAATCTACCCACCAGGTCACGTCTTTGTTGTACATAAGTGTTAGAATCAGAGCAAATACACTTGATTCTCATAAATTGGGATTTAGGTATGTTGCGTATGATATGGCGGAGGGTGATGACTAGAGGCATGCAAAAAGATGTTGTATTTCAGAAATTTCCAGTAAACCTGTGTGCCCAATGTGTGAGCAGGATTCCTGCTTACCCGAACATCCAAAAAGTTATCTGGTTCAGATCAAAGTTGCATCTAAAATGGATACCCCATTTGTTGTTATTGATGTACTCCAAAAACTCATTTAAAAAGGCAACATCAGCTCTCCATACTAACCAGAAGTCGTCCAAATAATGACGCCAAATGTCAATTTCGGACAAACACAGATTGTGAAAGGGATCGTAAATCAATTGTTCTTCCATATATGCCATAAAAAGATCGGCATATATAGGGTAAAATGAAGCCTCCATAGCGGTACCCTGCATTTGCAAATAACAATCCTGGTAATAGAATACATTATTATAGGTTCATAGGTAGGTACTAGGCTATCTGCCCAACGGCATTTATAAGCCTAGCCAGAGTGTGTCGGCTTTCGCCATCCCATTGATTAATTAACTGATCCTCTGTCAAGCAGAGCCAATGAAGTGATTCCAGGGGTGTATTTTCTGTTACCCATCCACTCGTCAAAGTTTCTCTTGAAAAGTGTTAGTGAGGGGCTCTGCCTGATATAATTTGGAATTATGTTCCAAAGCATGAGGAGTCTCTGTGTCAGGAATCTATCCCTCCAGCATGTTCTATTTATTGCTATGGCGAGATTTAGCTCACTAGAGCATGTGGCTCACAGTGACTTGGATTTCTTTAGGTGGAGCATGTCCATCAATTCTGAGTTGGACATGGCTTTGTAAGTCAGGCAGAGATCACCTCTGAGTAAGCGATATGCCACTGAGTACAGCCAGAGTTTTTTCAGTTGGGTTGCATAGGACATATGTTTGAGGCCAGTAATCCTCTTGGTGAGGTACTTTTGTGGTCTTTCCATCTGTTGGAAGTGTCTTGTGAGGTACATCCCAAATGGGGCATTATACTCTATGATGCATCTAATGAGTGACGAGTAGAGGGGCGCTATAATCTCTTTATTTCTAGATGCGAACCCTTTAGTAATTAGATGAGCCACATAGAAGGATTTCCTAACTACTTTGGCAATATGATTGTCAAAGGAGAGTTTACTATCTACCTGGGTCCACAGATCTCTTATTACCTCTTCTGTAATAAGGGGGCTGCCACCTATGTGGTAATTCATGGGTGTTTTGTTTTTCCCAAATGGGATGACTATGCATTTTTTGGCATTTAGCTTGAGGCCATGACTTTGACACCAGGTGTCCGTCTCAGTAAGGCCCTTTTGGAGGATGTCCATGTCAGCTGGAGAGTCAATTATGGCTCCCAGTTTGCAGTCATCAGCGAACTTCATTAGCCATAGTCCTCCTATGTTTGCCTGTACTTCTGAGAAGTATATGCCAAACAGTAGGGGTTCCAGGACCGAGCCTTGCGGGACACCACTTGTGACTGGTTTAGAGTCGGACCTGGAGCCCGCTATTCTTACCGTGTGAGTTCTATCTGTAAGCCAGTTGGCAACCCATCTCATGACGTAGGGGTTTATGTTCAGGCTGGTGAGTTTTTCTGTAATACCCGAGTGGGGAATGGTGTCGAAAGCCTTGGCGAGGTCAAGGTAGGCTGTGTGAACCACCTTTCCCTCATCTATGGCCTTGGTGACTATCTCAAGGAAGTCAACCAGGTTTAGTAGGCATGATCTGCCCTTAACAAAGCCAAACTGGGTTGGGTCAAGTGTTTGGAGGTTCCCAATGCCTTTGTCAATGAGTTCCATCATGATGTGCTCCATAGCCTTGCAGACCAGGCTAGTCAGGCTTATGGGGCGATAGCTACCAGGGTCAGTTGTGGCCCCTCCTTTGTGGAGAAGAATAACCATTGATGTGTGCCATTCTTTGGGCATGTAGCCTGTGGAGAGGCTGAGGTTGAACAGCGTGTTTAGGTGGGGGGTTAGTTCGTTCTGTAGTTTGTGCAAGATGCAGCCTGGGACACCATCTAGTTCCACTGACAATGTGTTTTTGGCTTTTGAAAGGGCTGTTTTCACCTGTGCATCTGTGATTTTTGGGACACTACACTTTTACGGCATTGTTGTGGGCTTTTTTGGAGGTGAGAGAGGGGTGAAGTTTGCACTGAATCTATCTGCCAGGATGTTGGCAATATCAGTAGGTTCAGTATATTTTGTGCTATTGTGCATTAGTTCAGTGCATATCTGCAAGTTTCTACTTAGATTCTTAACATAGCTAAAGAAGGCTTTGTGGTTATCTTTTGAATCCTTGGCTATTTTTCTTCTGAAGTTAGCCTTGGATGATATTCATGAGGAACCTTAGTTTCTTACTGATACTGATCAGGGATGTCTTTCCTTTTTGGGATTTGCTTTTTTTCTGAACTAGTTTCCTCCTTCTATTGTATAGCCTGTTTATTGCAGGGGTCCACCAAACTGGTTTCCTTCTCTTAGAGGAGTGAGTCTTGGTTTTGCTAGTGATGGCATGACCCATGCATCCTTGTAGGTGCTTATAGAGTGCATTTGTAAAGGTTTCTGCATCTTGGGCAGCATTATTCTTTAGCGTGGGGGCTGTGAAACTTACCACCTCTGTCTTAAGTAAGGTGAAGTTTGCTTTAGAAAAGTTTTATACTGTGGTTTCCTTAGTTGGGGGTGTTGGTGGTGGGGTGTGAACATCCAGAGTGATTAGTTTATGGTCTGATCTAACCAGTAATGGGTTGACCTCTGGTGTTGAACACCTGTCGCCCATGTTGTTGATGACCAGGTCCAATATGTTTTCACCTCTGCTAGGGGAGTTTACCAGCTGATCCAGGGAGTTTGAGTTGATGAATTCTAGGAAGTGCTGGGCCTGGGAGTTTATACTCAAGTAGTTTTCCCGGTGAACAATAGGGTAATTGAAATCGCCCAATATCAGGGTGTTTGGTAGGACCTTCATGTTTTCCAGTGTATCCAGAAAGGTGGAGTGGTGGTCCTGGGTCATGGAGGGTGATCTGTAGCAGGCCACAATTTGCATTGCAGATTTGCCCGATGTTAGCTTCACATGGATGATCTCAGAGGTATCATGCTGCGCCACTAACCTGGAGGTGTAGGTATCCTTAATGAATATGGATACGCCCCCTCCTTTTGTGTTTCAGTCCGTGTTCTGTGGCTGAAATGTGTGGTATGAGTTGTAGCCCAGTAGTGCTGGGGTGCTCTCTGGAGCCTTGAACCAGGTTTCAGTTACTGCACAGATATCGACATTCTCCATACTGAGGAGTGCTTCGAACATGTGCATTTTGAGATTTAAACTCCTGGTGTTGAGTAGGATAACCCTCAATTTTTTGTTAATTGTGCTGTTTACGGAGGTGGGTTTGACTTTTGAGCCTTGCCTAAAAAAGGCACTATGGGGGCAGCAAGAGCCTTGGCCAGTATTCAAAAGCCTAGGGGTAACAGGTGCAAGCCATCTCTTGCAAAGCAAGATGGCTTGTTGAGCATGTCGTCCGAAGCTGACAGACACTGGATCCCCTTTGAATGACACCAGAAGCTGGATCATTTTTTCTTTATACTGAGGTATCATTCTTGGTGCAGGCAGGATGCTACTCAGGGTCAGGGTCATACCAGCCTGGGCTACATGATCAGAGAGCTCTTCCATGTCTCTTTTCATGTAGTCCAGGGAGGTACATCTCAGGTCATTCACACCAACATGAACAATGACAGAGTCATATTTGTACTTGTTCTGGAGTGACCTGACTGCTTGTGTTATGTGGCGGATTCTGGCTCCCAACAGGCAGCTAACAGTAACCTTCTGCTTGTCTAGCCTAGTGAGTGGGACGTCAGTGTGCCTGGCTATAGAGTCACCTATTACTAGTGTGTTAGGTATGTTATTTCGCCTTAAGGGCTGTGATTGTGCAGCACACTGAATTTGTGTTTTATGTATTGTCTGGTTTGTGACAGGAGGTGCAGATTGTTTGGGTGTCTGCTTTGGAGGTCTCTGATGCTTTTGCAGGTTTTTATTTAGAGCCCATGAGCATGATTTTGTGTAGTTATGTGTATTTTTTGCCAGTGATGTTTTAGTAGGTCTGTGTGCGGCTGGAGGTGTGGTGCAAGTGTTAACCTTCTCCTCTTGACTGTCTGTTCCAGTCTTGGGTGGAGACAGCTTAGCTTCCAGTTTGGCTGCATAATTGCATCTCTCACATATGTTAGTGTTTTGTGGTAGGAGGAGAGGGTTGTCTGTGTACATGAGGCAGTTGTAACATTGCCTCAGGATACCCAGATTCATCAGCTGGACTGGAGAGTGCACGTGAAGTTGCCCTTTGGTCATGCCTGAATAGTAGGGTGAGCTGCTTAGTCGCTTGGTTGGTGAGGGGTGAATAAAGAGCCTTGCCCTGCTGGGTAATCAGTGTCAGGGTATATTAGTGCTTGCTATTAGGTCTGAGCAAGTGCTGGGCTGTAAGATGCTTTTTGAGTGCTTAGGTTGAGAGTTAGACGGTTTCAAGGGAAAAACTGAAGAGGAGACTTAGTGGAGCCGGGAATAATTTAACCGTAGCTAACCGGCACTGCACGGTGTGCAAAACCGTGCAAACACAGTTTTTATAGTAGGGAAATGAAAGAGATAGAAATTAGCCCAAAATGGCCAATAGACTACTAACTTCTGGGCTGGCACCACTCCTCCAGGGACATATAGGTTGCTCAAGGCTTCCCACTATCACAAGTGAACAGAGAAACTTCCTTCTATCCAAGTAAGGTATGGGCAACTCAGAAACTAGTATCACAGCCCTGAATTCAGCACTAGCCTGAAAACGGGACTATTCTAGCTTAGAAAGGCAGGAAACAAGGAATTTTTTTTGTTTGTTTTTTTGAAAAGATAAGGCAAAAACAGTAAAAATACACTTAAAACAGCTTTAAATGACTACAATCAGAAAAGGCTATCGCACTTTAGTGTGTAGCCTACAACAGTTAGACAAATTATTTAAACAAAAAACAACTTTTAAAAGTTAGTACATGCTCAGTTAATCTCAAAAGAAATGTGTTGAAGCCCGGTGGGTATAGTTCTGATATTTTTAACCAATGTTCCAGTGTTAACACGTCTGCCCAGTGTGGTATATTAGTATAAAGGGCAAACACATCAAGGGTGCATAACAACCACTCTGACTCGATTTGGTTATCTTGCAGGATTTGCAGGAACTCCATTGTATCTTGGATCCAGGCCCTGACATACCTAAGTAAAGGGTAGAGATATTGTGTCAAATAAACCGATAACGGCTCAATGAGATCCCCTACCCAAGACAATAGGCCTACCAGGAGGGTTCTGTAGTGATTTGCAGACCTTGAGTAGCAAATATATATGTTGTGGTTTGGGATCACTCACCATCAAATGTTTAGAAATGGAAGTTGTAATAATCCCCTCCTCCACTACCAAATTCAAAAAAGCATCAATCTGTTTTTGAAACCCCCAGTAGGATCCAGGGGCATACGCATATAATGCTGTTTATTGTTCAATTGCCTATTTGCTTCACTATCATAATTAGCCCAGTCCATAACCACTACAGCATCCCCTTTGTCAGCCAGTATGATGACCAAATTTTTATTAGACTTAAGCTGCGTTAGGGCCTCTTGTTGTATCTTTGAAAGATTATGTGACTTGCCAACCATGTCAGAATAGTGGAGGTGTAGATCTTTGAGAACTCTATGGAGAAAAAGATGAACAGTGGAATTCATCTGAGTCATAAAGCTAGACCTATGGAAATGAAGTGTTTGATTATCAAGCTCATGATCATATTTTTCAAAAAAACAATTTCAAATTCAAAGTACAACAAAAGGAATTCACGTCATCAGCAAAAACACCCTCAGGGACAAAGAATGCAGGGACAAAATTTAATCCTTTATTCAGTAACTCTGAGTTGGAGTTAAAACATATGAAGAAATGCTGAGAGCATTATTAAATTCAATTACTTGTTGGTCATGATTTGCAATAATGTCACCACATTGGATATTCTTGTGGTGTTTCCACCCTGCTCTATGTCTCCTGGCTCTAAAGGGGTATCAGAGTTGCTGCATTTAGGTGTGGGAGATGACAGAGCTAGTGGTGTTTCTGAATCTGTCATGGAGGATGAATCATCCCCTGAAGTGCTGCCAAAAGATGACACATTCTTCTTTAGGATCGACCTTGGCCATTTTCTCTTATTAGATCCCATATTAGCAAATTTGACACTTTTGTGGGGTCCACTTGGTCTCGGTTAAACTTATGTATTTTCCTGTCCCTACGTTGACTGTCCAAAGTCAATAATTCCTGACTTAACTGTTGTAAGCAGGTTTTATAACAGGCCTTCCCCTCAAACATTTTGGTTTCTTCATGCAATTTAGTAACCTCAATCAAACTGGAATCAATACATCTATTATAATAGGCCAATAATGCCTCCACAAACCCCATAGATGCTTGTTGTTGCACCCATAACCATTGTTGATCTAATTCTTGATCTATATCAGAAACTAAGGGTTGTATACAGACCCAAAGTCCTCTAGGACATATATTACTCACCATGTATGCTTTAAATAGGTGAAGATGCCACACATTAGTGCGCATAGTCTTCATACTTTTGGACAATTTAGCAAACACATCATAACAAGATGGTGTGGATTTACCCCATTCAAGGGATCACCAAGAACCTTAGTCCCTAAACTGAAAATACCAATATCATCCCTGTCAGATGACAGACCTTTGAGGAGTTGACCCAAATCCATATTCATCGAAAATTATAAAAAAACTATGAACTGGAGCAATATCGTATCGGGACTGACAAAAATGACAGCAAGTGTATTGATTATACCAAAAAACACATCAAAATAAATGATGAACCATGAGAATTATTATTTAGACTTAGAATTATTATTAAACAGGTTCAAACCACACCCCAAGGACACAGAAATGGTTCTAAATACCATAATATTGCCAATTAACTGTTGCATATATTATATGGTATTTGTGGAAGTGTTGTCATACTGAGGAAGGCTATATAATTTTTGCCAAAACCGGTCTGTTTATTGTCACATTAAATATATTTCTTTCTACACCACTTTGGGCTGGCAGTATTTTTTTGGACTTTGCTATTCTTTTTGGTGCCATGCCCTTGCCGTACCTGCTGAGGCTGGCTGCTCTGTACGTTCCCAATTTAATGGACTTGGAACTCCATGCATGCTGCTAATGCATGTTTGGAGTTCTAATTTCTGTTAAAATAAAATAATTATTTTTTACTCAATTAACAACCCAATAAGGAAGACACCAAATGTGTAATATGGAAATTATGCATTATTAGAAGTCTTCCTGCAGTTTTGAGAGGGGCAAAAGTAGCACTTCAGATTGAGCTAGATGAAATTCTTACTGGCTTAGGCTGCCTCAGGAGACAGATGCCTGAAGCAGCCTGACTGAAAGTCAAAGAAGTTGTGAATGGATTTGTAGAGATAGAAATGCAGGAAAACGGGGAAAAAGTGTGTGTGTGTGTGTGTGTGTGTGTGTGTGTGTGTGTGTGTGTGTGTTTGTGCTGTGCTTGCTTTTATTATCATTGAATAATAAGTCTGGTCCCTTATGCACTGACTTGGAAGTTGTTGCTAACACCCAACCTGTAGGATAGTATGGCATTATGCGTTTCTTTAATTTTATACATTTAATAGTACGTGTGTGAGTGTGTGTTTGTGCGTGAAAGAGAGAAAGATGGAGGTTGTTGAGCTGTATTACATGGAATGTGACTGACAACAGCAAGCTGAAATCTATGACTGTGGATTAATTTTAACTTCATTTATTAATTTCATCACAATCAGATATCTGCAGTATGCAAATTGTATGTATACATTCACTGATGAGCATATCTTTCTGGTATGGAGGTTGCAGTGAAGTGCACTGCATTCATCAATGAGCTAAAGTACATTAATGTGGCCATTATTTATGTATTCAATCAATCATTCATTCAGCTAGAATCAGACATTTGAGGTGTACGCAGTCAGTAAACTGGCTGTGGGAAGCAGGCAGTTTATGGATGAAACTAACTGACTCCTGCTTTACTTTGTTCACAGTCAAACAGTCATTGATCCTCCTTGGTTTGGCTACTTTGTGTTTATGTATAACCAGCTGAAACACTTTACAGTGACCATTATTGTTGTTGTTTTTGTTATTATTATTATCATTATTATTATTAGTAGTATTAGTATCATTATTATTATATTTGATCACAACTGGTCATGCGTTGTATACATTCACTAAAGTATTTATACTGAGAGGATACTGAAGTAATTTGTGAATGAATGTGACTGATGCCAGCTGACGTTTAGTCACATTTAAATGATCAATAGGCTGTCATAATATAGCCCCTTTTCTAGTTAAGCTGGCAAATCAAAATGTGTTATTCCAGAGCCATGGAAAACCGAGGCAGCAGGCATATTGCAAAAAAAAAAATAAATAATAAATAAATAAATAAATAAATAAAAACAGTCATCTGCAAAGATTCCAATATAGAGGAAGATTTATTATAAACAAACAAACTTTCAGACTAAAATGTGCTTTCCCAACTGACTTAAAAACATTGGTGCAAATAGTTGCTTATACAGTCATTTGAAAATCACATGACTCCAATTATAAATATATAATAAAATTTAAAAAGTCCTTTTGCTATTTCTGAAACAAATGCACTTCAAAACAGGTTTAAGGCCGACAGTATTACTTTGATCTCTAGATCTGTTAGCCTTAATCACTGTTATCCATATATGTTCATATAGTTCAGTCTTGTTATGAATATCACCTTTCCTACTGCCTTTTGTTATAGTTTGTTGTACAATAAAACAAAATTCATGCTGCTTTGCTTTTTCTGGAGTGATTCTATAATTGCCATTTTATTTCTGATATCAAAGATATATTCACATGTACATTCCTTAAAATGTCTATTACATTTGCTTACATAGATACATGGATATAATTTACATTCTGCTAAACAAACAACATTTTGTGTATGGCAATTGGTATAACCATTAAATTCATATCTCTTAGTAGTTATGGGATGTATAAGGTTCTGCTTAAGTTTAATTTGCTTTCACTCAAGACATGGGAAATTTCTTTTATGTCTACTCTCAACATTTTTTTTTTCATTTTCCAGTAACACAAGGCTGGTTTCAAAGTTGTCTTTTTCTTAAATGTAAAGCTTGGTCTCTCATTAAAAAGATCAGGCCATCAAATGATCTTAAAAAGTCCCAATGTCTCTGAATAATATCTTTCAGTACTTTAGTATCTTTTTTGTATGTAATCACTTTCTAAAAGTTTATCTATCATAGATACTGGGTACCTAATATTTTTGAAATGGTGTTCAGCTTCCTAAAAAAAACAAAGAGCCTGATAGATCATCAGACTTTGGGGAAAAACTCTTTAGGCCTGTTGCATATGCTTTTTGACTCCTCTTTTAATCGTGTATTAAGAATTTCTTTTGCATCCCCTTGTACAACCTTTCTCATTAACTGTATTAAGTCGCCTTTGCTCCATGAATGGCTTCAATATCATGTTGAATAAATTTTTTTCTGACTGGTACTTCTAAAAACACTTCTTATTTTTTAACATAAATCACCTTATCTCTCGTGTCTGTCACTTTCTTAGTGTGTCTTCTGTTTGCACTGCAGGCACAAAGGTCATTGTTTTTATATGTTCACAGGTTCATAGCTAAGTATTAAGCTAGATGCCCCTGTTGGCCATTTCCCTTTTTTGTGCTCAAAATAGCCTATCCCATTTGGTTATAGATTGGCCTTACCCATCCCGTGGTCCATACTTAATCAGAATAACTGGGATCATACCATAGACTATTTGAAAAGACCTATGCATGGCATAAAGCTTTTAGGGGCTGCTTCTATCCATTAGTAGTGCAGAGCGCAGTCCTGGGGTATATTTTCTGTTTCCCATCCATAGATACAAGGTGTACTGAACTATGGACAGTAATGAACTTTGTTTACCATGCACTTGTTTCCATAATTTCACAACATCAGTATCATTTACCTGTAGTGACCTTCACTTACCAGTATAACTCTCAGGTTCACATTATTTGAGTTTTGTTTATCCCAAAAGCAACCTGGCAGTTAGGCGAAAATCGGTTTCCTTTGAAGAAGACCAAAACCAACAGCTGGTGTGCAGCTTTGAATTCTCTTGTATTAGCATTTGTGTTACACACCACTTGTTGTGTAGCTCAGGCTATTTCCACAAGATCTTAGACAATGGGCATCTGTACTTTTGGCAAATCATGTAAACTGGTTTGTGATACTTTCAAATTGTGCCTTATCTTCATCTCAGTTTTCAGTATCTCTCTGTCTACAAAGGTGCCTGGCATATAATGAATCCAAAGTACTGAATCCTGCCAAGGTCTGTGGTACTTCTCTAATGACAGACTGGAAGTATTACATTAACTGATCCCAGTTTTTACCATCATTACCAACAACTGTTATCAGAATGGATTTTAATGTCCAGTTTAAACGTTTCGTAACCCATCTGTCGGTTGATGATTCACTGAAGTTTTTAAATTGTTTGACCTTAAAGTGTTGACACACTTTTTATGTTACTCTGGGCATGCAGCCTCTAATCATTAAGTATTTCCTCGGTATCCCTGCACTGGAAAATAAAAAGATTACCTCTTAGCAATGGATGTAGCATTAGGCATATGTAGGGGGAGTAGAATCATTGTGCATAGTTACAAAGTGCAAAATAAACAAGGTTTATTGAAACTCATTACTGGAATTTACCATTGGCTGAACAATGTCCATACCAGTATCTTTACATGACACTTATAATAGGATTGGAAACAAAGAATTTTTAAAGCCTTATGGAGGGGCTATCTTCTGACAATGAGAACATTCAGCACAGACATTCTCAACTTCTTTCAGTATTCCTAGGTAGTAAATACATTGCTAGGTTGCATGTTTTGGTCTTTTCCATTCTAAGTTGTATTCATAGTACCTGACTATATGCTAGCAGCATCACTGGATTTCTGAAAGCATTGAGAACTACTAATTGATGTACTGCTCCTGGTCTGTCCTTATCTACTATGAGCAATAAATCATTTTGTAACTGAAATATGAGCACAATGTGGAAAACATTTGTTCAGCTTCTTCCTACAAAACTCTACCTATATTTTACTTGCTGTGCTCAAAGTGCCATCATCCTGTACATTTCTTAAAGTTTATCCAGCTTGCCCAAAGGTCAGCCAGTTATGGATTTTTTTCAGGGTCAGACTGCCATGAGGTAGGTAATGCCTTCCCTCTTAACAAATACATGTACTAAGGTCTCACTGTCAAAATCTTCATCTAAGAAAGGCCTTAAGTATAATCTGCTCTTTCTGTCTTATTTTTGCTTGTTCCCTTAACCTGATACATAGAACACTCTTGTCTCTGTTTAAAGTTCCTGTATTTTGCCTCAGCAGAAGTATAATTACTGGTGTGTTAAGTTATATCATCAGTCATTAGAAAACCCTCTCATTTTTCTTTTATTTCTTGCTTCACTGTCACTTTGAAAAAGTTTCTTTAAAATAGACTTACCTTCAGTTTTACATACAGTTATCTGTTGCATAGAGCCCTCGTTTATTTGAAGTTCCTCTCCTACTCAAACAGAAATTAGCTTAGAACTCTGATGACACACTTGCTTTTTCCTGTTCACTTCCCTAAATAATTCTTTCTTATTGTTTTATGTCTCCTTCTGAATACTAGTCTGATATTTAGAATTCCCTATTTCTGAGGACTGCTGTTTTAGGTAGACATACATTTTAGAGTTTTTCTTTGTTTATGCATTGTGAATATTTTCTAACTTAATCTCCTTGGGGCATACAGACTCAATGAGTGATTACTACTATTCTGTTAGTCATTTCAAATACCAGCTCTAAATACTTTCAGATTGAATTACACATCTACTCTGCACTTTATAGCACATTATTTTTCAACAGTGTAGTATACAACTCCTTTCCTTCTATTATCTCATTATATTATGAGGCATTTTTGGAACGTGTATAATGACAGATTTCTATTAATGCTGTACATCCTTCCTCCTTCTGTAGCCACAACCAGATTGTTTGTACATTTAGGATTTTAGCATTAGGTGTTTATCTCATATGTGCGATTGTCGCTGCCCCACCCTTTTTCCAGGATAGACAGAGGTGAATCTGCAGCCTTATTCACTTACTGCTCCCCCTACCTTCACTGATAATGTGGTATGTCAAAAGAATGACCTTCTTCCCACTGCCTCCTCAAACCTTAAAGTGGGGAATGACTTTCTCTGTCGTCACAACATGTGTTAAACTGGGGATTATATGATGAACTACCTTTGCAAACATGGTCTGGATGTTTTCTGTCTTTATGAAATCAGAGTTCTTCTATTGTTTTTAAAGAAATTCTTATTTTTTATACATACTGAATTTATAAGAATAACCATAATGTCCAGCTCTGATAATCTTTGTAGTTTCCTGCCATTATTTAAGTACAGCTGATAATTTATGATTCTTACCAGAATTTGACACAGGCTTTACCACAGGTTTAAACTGTACAGCTTTAAACATAGTTTTATTGTGCAACAGTCTCAAGCAGCCAGTTTCTTAAAATAATCAGACAAAATCTCCTTTATACTTATCAATAGTTAACATTTGTTTCATTGTGTTTTTAGTAAGTTGACCCTCAGGATCTAACCATAATTTAAGTAAATCCAAAGTGTATCGTAAACCCACTTTTAGTAACACCTACCTTGAATATAGTAGCTGTCACCCTTATGGCCAGAAAAAAAAGTATTTTGAAAGGACAATGCACCAGAGTGGCCGCGATGACATCTATTTATGAGGATGTGATAAAGGAATAAGATACGGTAGGATGTCTGTTTCTTGAGAGGGGGTATCTACCTAAGCTAGTGAAAGACATAGTGGAATATTTTCTATTCCAATGGAATGATAGGTACAGACCCCATTTAGGGGAACATTTTGAGCCTTTAGTAGCAAACAAGAATGATAGTGATTATAACAGGGCCCTTGTATTAGAATATATAGTCCATATACAGAACAGATTAAGGACATGTTTACTAGAAATTGGAATTTACTAAGAAGCAATGGGGATATTTTTAGCCTTGTAGGAGAACGCCCGTATTTCATATACAAAACAAGAGCCAATTTGAAAAATAACCTAGAAAATGTAAAATAAGTACATTTTGGAGAATGTTGAGTTACAGATGGAGAATATTAAAAAAACAAGGGTTTCCTTTAAAAATGGTAATTGTAAAACTACATGTGTCATATATTTAGTGGTGTGTATGTCCTGTCCAGCATTTTATGTTGGAAAAACTAACAGGGCATTAAAAAATAGAATATATGAGCACACATATCGATTAGGAAACAAAATACCAGCAACGCTTTATATTGATATCTGTCTAGTAGTCCGGGGTGCCATACATTTAAATTTGGTATATTGGAAAAATTAGCAGTCAACCCTAGGGTTGGTGACCACAAAGTTTTGCTTGAAGAAAAAGAAGTGAAGTGGCAGTTAATGATAAATGCCTCTACCACTCCAAGTATTAATGAAAATATTTCTTTAAAACCTGTTCTACAACTTACAGCTGAATAGTCTTAAGTAGCCCAGTGTAGATAGGTAATGGTGTATATGTAGAGCACACATTTTTACATTTATTATAGAAGTGCTCATGTGTTTTTTTAACTAGTGTTTTTAGAATACAAGTTTTAATGTTCACCTTTAGTGTTTTGTGGTGACTTACTGACAATTTTACTAATTGCCCTTTTAATTTTTAACAAGATGTGATGATTGATTAATTGAGAATGATTTAGGCTATATAAGGCCATTTATTTGTTTATTGATTTTAGATTCTGATGAAGTCCTGTCAAGCAGGATGAAAGCACTCAATCACTTCAAATAAAGTTTTTTATGCATCAATATTCATGGAACTGGGAGTCTTTATGGTCCTATGCAGTTCGTCTTAGCTTGTGGTTTGTAGTTACTTCATATTTTGGATTAGTTGCTGTCGGGGACTGCTTTACTTTGTGTATTGTGTTTAGTGGCATAATTTAAGTACATGCTTTCAATCACATAATTAAGATCTTACCATTTTTTTAGGAGAGAATGTTCAGCTATGAATTTTTTTGAGCTTGTGTTATGAGGTAACATTGCTTTGTTAACTTATTATACTGCTATTTACTCCCTTTAATGTCCGCAAAGGCTTTTAAAGTTTTCCCAGTTGAGGGGATTCTAGCCCAGTCCATCTGGTCCCATCCTTTCCAGTGGGTGTACCATAAGGTACAACTTGAAATGTTGCTCCCTAATTTATTATATTAATTAAAGCATATTTTGGAGGACTGGGGGTGTTTTGGTCTATGATGGTCTTGATAAACAGCTTTGACCTTATCCTGGACTTGTATATATGAAAAGTATGAATACAAGACACATTTTTCTGAAGCATTTGAAATTACTACCAGAAAGAATTGAATGTTCAAATGCAGTATGTGTGATCAAAGCCACATGATAAAGCAAGGCAATTGTTTCAATAGTAGAGGTTTAGACAATATCAAACAACATGAATACTATACTTAAAAACAAGATGTGAGCACACCAACAAAGCTGAGAAAAAGTCAAAAAACCTCCTAAAACCCTTCTTTATTACAAAAGGATGAGCACTTTTGCGGGGTTACCACTTCATCAGATCCATATAAAAAGCAACTCAAAGTAAAACACTTATACAAGTTAAAATCACATATAATTAAAAAATCAAGTTCACCTTCTACTAATTAAAGCTGGCCTTAAAGGAATACTAGCATTAAGCCCTGGAACTTTATGTGCTTGCAGGGCTATAATCCATTTCACTTTCAAATTCTCCAAGTATTCACATTACCTCTTCTCATACCAGGTTTAACCAGTTATAAAACTCTAAAATGGAAGACATTATGCCCTGTTTTAGCCATATGTACTGCCAATGTATTTGTAAGGACTTTGTTTATGATATTTCCAACATGTTCCAAAATCCTTTCCTTAAACTTACCCACTTGCCCACATAACAACTTTGGCAGTCCGTGCAAGTTGCTAAATAGACCAGACAATTACTATTGCATGTGGCAGACAACCTAGAGACTAATTCTGTCCTAGTAATGGGGAGAATAAACACTTGTTCTCTGACTATAAAAGTACATGCTTTGCATTTACCGCAAGGCAAAGTTCCTAGTCTTGGCAAAGGATCAGTCACTGCAACCTTAGAGACATAGCATAGCATCCTTTTCAAATTCTTGTTATTTCTAAAAATAAAACTCGGACATGACCCATCCGCTTCACTGGTGGCTTCATCCACTAGTAGTATAGGCCAGTTTTTCCTAATAATATCATAAAAGTCAGAAATATTACTAGAATAGGTAAACGGCACTTTAGGATGTCCATGATTCAAGTTACTACTGCGATGCCGCCTGTTATAATTCCTGTACTTATTAGAAAATAGGGAGCTCCTTTATCATTTTTATGCACTTGTACATCCCTATGAACATCAGTTGTCAATCTATCAGGGTATCCTCTATCCAAAAGATCATGTACAAAATTATCAATAGATTCACTCATACCTGTATCATCAGTGTTAAGGCGAGATAATCTCAAAGATTGTCCTCTCACAATATTTTTAAAAATATGTGAGGGGTGCATACTGGATTTATGCAATATACTATTCTTCCAGTATGTCTCCTTAAAGCACTTGGTGTCAAGCCCTCCCAAGCCATTCTTATGGAATGTAATATCCAGAAAATCCATACTGGTTAATGACCAATGCATAACAAATTTAAGGTAGCTGGTAGCCCCTTCAAGATACATGATGAATTCATTCAATTATGCTTCCCTACCCTTCCACAACAGAAGAATATCGTCCACACACCTGCCATAATATATTAAATGTGCATTATAGGCATTACTATTCAGTATGTATTCTTCTTCTTCCCATTGTGCCAACACCAAATTCGTATAGGTGTTGGCACATGGTGTACCCATGGCCATCCCTTGCGTCTGCAGGAAATATCTATCATTAAAAAGAAAAACATTATGGCTCAAGATTAAATCCAACATCGTACAAACCACAATTATTGTATCATGACTGTAATGGCCATGATGTGTCATATAAAGCCTAACTGAGTCTATCCCCTCTGTAATAGGGATCACTGTAAATAAGGTTTTGATATCAAGTGTGACTAACAAAAAAAGAACTTTGCCTTGTGGTAAATGCAAAGCATGTACTTTTATAGTCAGAGAACAAGTGTTTATTCACCCCATTACTAGGAGAGAATTTGTCCCTAGATTGTCTGCCACATGCAATAGTAATTGTCTGGTCTATTTAGCAACTTGCACGGAGTGCCAAAGTTTGGGCAAGATGATGCGTATGTTTAAGGAAAGGATTTTGGAACATGTTGGGAATATCAGAAACAAAGTCCTTACAAATGCATTGGCAGTACATATGGCTAAAACAGGGCATAATGTCTTCCATTTTAGAGTTTTACAACTGGTTAGTCCTGGTATGAGAAGATGTAATGTGAATAATTACTTGGAGAATTTGGAAGTGAAATGGATTATAGCCCTGCAAGCACATAAAGTTCCAGGACTTAATGCTAGTATTCCTTTAAGGCCAGCTTTAATTAGTAGAAGGTGAACTTGATTTTTTAATTATATGTAATTTTAACTTGTGTTATACTTTGAGTTGCTTTTTATATGGATCTGATGAAGCGGTAACCCCGTGAAAGAGCTTATCCTTTTGTAATAAAGAAGTGTTTTAGGACATTTTTTGGCTTTTTCTCAACTTTGTTGGTGTGCTCACATCTTGTTTTTAAGTTTGGGTTTTTGTTGTTTGTAGGCCACCTTTGGCAGGAGTGCGTACTGTTTATTTCAACATGGATACTATACCTGTTATATGTCACTATGTTTATGAAATGCAGCTCATTTTTATGTTGGTAAAATGAAGAGACTGCTGCATGAGCATTTTTATAAATATAATTATATCATTGCTAATAAAAAATGCACTAACACTTTATTTAGACATGTTTGGAATTTTCCAGGAAATAGTTTTCTTTTTACTGTATTAGATAGGGTCCCTATCAATCCAAGGGGTGGCCAGTGGAAGGACAAGTTACAAATGTGTAAGCTGCATTGGCAGATCAGACTACATGAGAAGTGTTCACCAGGTTTAAATGAAATGATTTAAATGAAGAGTTTCTTTAAAATGACATCTAAAAATATTTTATTTAGTAATCATTTCCATAGACTTTATACTGATTTTTTGTTTTTAGTATGAATGTTTTATTAGATTTTGTTAAATTGTAGATACAATTAATAATAATTAATAAATATATAGTCATAAAAAGTTAACTTTATCACTTAGATGCAGGCGTTATTTATAAATACGGTTATACTGAATGTGATGTTTGTACTTGGGAGTCTGGTGAATGGATGAACTATGTTTTTTATGTGTAATGAGTGAGTTGTAATTCTTTCTGAACAAGTCTTTCCTAATAAAGATGAAAGCATTAAGGTTGTTGTATATTCTTTTGGCCCATCTTTTCTGTTTATTTGTTGTGCTTTATTAAGTAAAAGAAAAGTAAAATGATGGTGCAGACTCGTTTCAGACATACAATTTGTATTTTGTTAAAGTCCTCCTCCCCCTCAAAAAATACAGTCTTTCTAAGAAGATTTGTCACAGTCTAGAAGGCTTTATACCCCTGGATTCATTGCAGGAAATGTACAGACTTCTTCAGGATATTTTTGAATGTGTTTTCCTTTGCTGCAACAGACTCCATAGAGCTGATGTTCAGATCAAACTTTCCTAGCATTGAGATGCCAAGTTTTTCTCCGGTTGTCATGTCCACAGGGGTTCTTTCTTTTTATATACCATTTTGAATAATGTTTAACAATTCATGTGAAAACATTCTCTAAGTAACATAAAAAGTATACCAATGTCATTACAATATGTACTACATATTTACATAAATAATCTGTTTGCAGATGTGTAACTGACTGAATCAATGCCATGTGCCAATGCAAACTAAGGCCCCAACACAGGTAGCTCTTCAACTGGAGAACAGAAAAAAAGGAAAGCAGTTTAATAACCCCATAACCATCAATTGTTGCAGTTACGTTAATGTTACATTGATGTCCCCAACCCTGCTAGCTCTTCAATTGAAGAACCAAAAAAAATAAGCACTTCCCTGTAGTAACCCAATCACTACTTTGTATATTGTAAAGATCAGATTATTACAGTTGCATCCAACATCCCCCCAGCTAACTCTTCTATTGAAGAGAAAAAGATTCCCTTATCCTTAAACCTACAGCCTCTTACATACTTCCCACCCACACTACCTTCTTATATTAAAAAAAATGAAAAATAGGAGGGGTCTATCTTCCAACAAAAACATGTTACTCCCTCTTCTCCCCCCTTCCCCCAGCACAACCCTCTTGATGTTTTCCTTCTGTTTATCCATCTTTATGTCTTCCCTTTTACATTTTTTCTATCCCCCTTTCCATTCTTTTAAGAAACCATTCAGCATGTCCACATAATGATAGTCCTATATAAAACATATTAAACCCATTTATTTTTCTAAATATTAATAATAAAAGCTGCACTGTCCACCATTTGCCTTAAGTCTTTCAGAAGTGACTGTGATTAGCTGATCATGTCTAAAAGGACTACAACCAAGAGGATCTGATATAGAAAACAGGTTTTAATATCATCCAATCGCTGGGCTAATCACAAGGACCAATCTGATTGCCACCCTTAAAATCTCATCTAGTGAATCCAACTGGTACTCCACACCCCCTTGTTTTTTTATTGGCTGGTTTTGGACTTCGTATGACACTCATAGCTTATCATGTTCTGGCTTTGTTAAGATGCAATGTACAGATAGAGCAGCACTGCAGAAAACTGATGTGCTACATTATAAATCTCAACATGCAGTGTGGAGATAGAGGGCATAATTGCACATGTAAATGTTATGTTTTTGTTTTCTGAATCATGTACTGGGTTACTAAGGAAAAGTAAACAATTTATGGTGAGTTGTAAATTGCATTGCCTTACTTGTAGTGAGATTCTGAATCATGAATACCTGTTTAACCTTGTAGCTAAGAGCATCCTTTCTAAATCCCTTACACTGCCGTTTATTTATTTATTTGTATTGTGTTTACTTTCTCTTGCATTGTTTTCTGGAGACAACAATGACTGCTTTACATTAAGTCATAGACATTATTGCTTGATTTGAGGAAAGAACAAACTGCAAAGTACATCTGAACAGACTTGACTAGAAGGAATATGAAACACACTGCTATCATTTGTATATATTTTTATTTTTTATTTGTTACCCAGGCAGGTCTTCTGGGCAGAAGCACTTTTTGTTTTGACTTACTTAAAGTAGTACAGTCGGCAAGTAGAGATTGAGAGAATCAAACCCAAGACTAAAGGGTGAAGCTTATTAATAGCACATAATCTTAACCTACTGTTCTAAATTGCCAGATGTTTTACCAAAAATATTTGAAGAAAACTCAAACAAGATTTTTATTATCACACGTAGACTCAGAAAAGTGACTGTGTAAAGTAAACTTTTCAAGGGGCAGCATTTTCTATTTTGCAGATTGCAAAGTCATACATACAGGCACAAACCTAAATGAAAAGTATGTCAGTGGATATTTTAACAGCTCTTTAAAAATTAGGTTTAACAACTATATAGCCACAGGGCTAATTCTGCAACAAGAAATGACATTTTGTATATTATCTCACCCCAATGAAAGTCTATTATTAGTGGTAACATATAAGAATAGTATTTCAGTGATCACATTGCAGGTAACATCTGTGAAGTAAAACAGTAATGAATTTACTCATGTAGTACTAATGTTGAAAAGAGCACACAAATCTGGATATCTAATCACATCTAAAACATAACAACATATGCATTATTTACAAGTACATTTTTAGAGAGGTGCTGAATGAAATTCTTTGAAAAACATTCTTAGATGCTGTCAAGGTGACTATTTTTAAATAATTTCAATACTAAGAAGCTCTAAATGTTCAGAACAATTGCAGATACAAATGGAGTGGAATAACATTCAAAATGTTTTGGAGCATTTAGCTTGCAGTAGTCAGGTTCATTTCCAAAATATATTGAATTAATAATTAATAACATCTAATTTTTAATAGCAAATCACGTAAATACATTTTTTATAATCTCATAAGATCTTGATGCATGTAAATCACTTATTATACCATGATCCCCCCAAAACGTGCACACTGATTGGCCAGCGTGCCCGTTGTAAATCGAGTTATACTAATGGAAAAAGGTCCGGTCGCCCAGACTTTTTTCCATTAGTATAACTCGTTTTTTTAAAACACTGTCTCGCTATGTTAAATGGGTTTAACATAGAGACAGTTTAAAATAAGCAACGGAGATCTCCGTTGCTTATTTTAAAGCTGTCTCGCTATGTTAAACCCATTTAACATAGCGACAGTGTTAAAAAGCAACGGAGAAAGCAAGATCTCCGTTGCTTTTTAGTGTTCGCTATGTTAAATGAGTTTAACATAGCGAGACAGTTTTAAAATAAGCAACGGAGATGTCCGTTGCTTATTTTAAACTGTCTCGCTATGTTAAACTCATTTAACATAGCGAACACTAAAAAGCAACGGAGATCTTGCTTTCTCCGCTGCTTTTGCATAGCTCTGATGTACCGCGAGGCGCGCAGTACATCAGAACTGCCGCGGATGCCAGACATCTGCGGAAGGGCAGTAAACAGGCATTATACTATGCCATTATTTAAGAAAAGTAATAGTTTCTTTTCTTAAATAATGTCATATAATAGCAATAACCACTTCTGGGTGTGGGTAATGCTAAATTTACCCACGGTTGGCTTTGTTTGGTCCCTCGGGCTTCGCCCTCGGGACCAAACCACGCCAACCGTGGGTAAATTTAGCATTACCCACACCCAGGCGTGGGTTATTGCTATAATATTTTATGAACATACATGTTTAAATGCAAAGATCTGAACATTTCTTTCAGATCACTTGGTGTAATTACTTCAATACTATGCCATAAATAGGTAATGTTGCATATTTTGACAGTTTGCTTTAGTCCAGGAATGAATGTTCTCATTTCTGATTCCAGCTGTTCCACTGACAGACTGTAGCTGTTGCTGAGGTGTACCAGATTGCTCGCAAGAGAAGGCCTGCTCTAGGGAAGGGAAAGAACTGACTTAGGCCACTTTAGTTCATTTTCCACTACATGGAAGTTGTTTAGTGAAAATATGATTTTAAAAACTGAAGCAGTGCCATGGCAGCAAGAAATAATCAATAGCCCTAGGCAACTTGCTTAAGAACTAGTGGCAGAAGGATTTATTTTATGAAATGAAGTGTTCATATTGTAGATTTTTTTTCATTCAGAACAATGTCACTCAAGCAGATTCTTAGCTAGTAAACTTCTGGATTGTGAGAGACTATATTTTGGTTTTAACTCCTGCTAGGTTTGGTCATTCATGAGTTTTTTTTTTTTGAATAAAGATTATTCAAGTAGATAAATCAGCAAGAGAGCTGTAAGAACTATCTTTGCTGAAAGGGTGTCAGAAATGTGTGCGTGTGTGTGTGTGTGTGTGTGTGTGTGTGTGTGTGTGTGTGTGTGTGTGTGTGTGTGTGTGTGTGTGTGTGTATGTGTGTTTGTGTGCGTGCACGCCAGCTTACGTGTGTGTTTTTGCTTCTATCACATTTTTCTGATAGTAAGTATGTATATGACATCATATCTCCATATTCATTTTGTTTTGTTTTAACTTACTGAATGTTAGACACATTGGAAAATAAAAGTTGCTTTACATTCAAAACATAAGCACTGATTGGGCAAAGTAATCAGTATGCAAATGATAATTCCACAATTACTCAGAAGCAGCTACTGAGTAACTCCAGAGATCTACACATAATGAAAAAACTGCTATACTTTTTTGCTGGACTTGGAATATCTCTTCAGATATACATATGTGTGTGTGTGTGTTTGTGTGTGTGTGTGTGTGTGTGTGTGTGTGTGTGTGTGTGTGTGTGTGTGTGTGTGTGTGTGTGTGTGTGTGTGTGTGTGTATGCGTGTGTGTGTGTGTGTGTGTGTGTGTGTGTGTGTGTGTATGCGTGTGTGTGTGTGTGTGTGTGTGTGTGTGTGTGTGTGTGTGTGTGTGTGTGTGTAGTTTAAAAAACAAACAAATAAAAACAATGGACATGCTGTGGCAGCAACTGAATTGTATTGATGTAATATGCAAGCATCCTCATAAACCTGGGTATCTACATGGGCAGTCCATTGCTATGATATCACCTGAAGCTGCCCTCAGTGAGAAAAGATAGAGCAGGAAAGGAGTCTTACAATATGACATTTCTTTTTTGAGTAATGTGATTGTATAACAGCCACATATCACATTCAGGTGTGGGTAATATAGGTTTATTCATGGCAGGCTTTGTTTAGCCTCTTGGGTGTAACCCTCATAACAAACTACACCAACTATGAATAAACCCTATATTACCCTCACCCCAAATTAATATATTGCTAAATTGTTAACAGTCACACTAATAAAGAGTGTACTTGTTGGCTGATAATAATAAAAGAGAATGAATGATCGTATGTGGGCTCTTACACTGACGTCATTGGTGTGGAGAGGCCAAGAGAGGTCACATGACCATGTGGTTTATAATAAAGGAGGAAGCGAGGGTTGTTCTCCTCTTCCATTTTTCATTGATAGCCTTCACGTGTGTTTATTTTCCTCTGTAATGTATGTCTAACCCAACTTTCTTACCCTTAAGATGATACCGCTAACAGGTTATGGGCCCAGGAGGGAAGTAGGAAGCCGATGGCATAGACTATGTTTCGACGGAGATAAGAAGAATTACTAGTTGCGAGAGACAATGTTCTGGGACACCTGCATTTGCTAGGGCTGAAAAATGCCATTTTGTGAAATGTGCAGCAGGACCAGAGGACGACGAGAATGAGGAGGAAGGCGATGATGATGTTGAGAAAAATTAAGAGAACTGATACAGTTTGTAGATGACAAAAGTTTGTCCCTCATCATGAGAGAAGCCGCAGACGATGGTAGAGAAGTGCTTCAGATCCTGAGAAACCATTATGCTGGGAAAGGGAAGCCATGGGTAATTTGCCTATGCACAGAATTAACAAGCCTCCAGAAGGCCATCAGTGAAAGTGTCACAGACTATATTATTAGGGTTGAGACAGCCACCATTGCGGCACTTAGAAATGCTGGGGAGAAGCTCAGTGATGGATTACTAATTGTGATGAATCTGAAAGGGTTGCCTGAAACCTTTAAACCATTTGCAGTACATGTCATGCAAGATGATGATAAGTTGAGCTTTGGTGAGTTCAAGACAAGGTTGAGAAGCTATGAACATACTGAGAAATGTAATGCCAATGTAAGTAATGATAATGTGATGAAAGTAAATGGCATTGGAGAAAGAGTAAAAGCAGAGATTATATGCTATAGCTGTGGCCAAAAGGGACACAAGGCACGAGAATGCCGAAGAGAATATAAAGGCCAGAGACAGTGGTGTAGTTTGTGTAAAAACTCTAGCCACAGGAACAGTAACTGTAGACGAAAGAAGAAAGGCAATGTGAAACAAGCAACTGACGTGGATGATCACACATTTGTCCTCAGAATAAATGAGCATCAAATTTGTGAATTAAAACAGAAGGGATTAATGGTGGACACTGGCACCACATCACACATAATTAACGACATGAAAAAGTTTAAATACTTTGATGCAACTTTCCAACCAGAGGAACACATTGTGGAATTAGCTGACAGAACAAGAACCTGTGGGGCTGCACAGAAGAGAGGTAATGCAGAGGTATGGCTGCTAAACACAGAGCAGTGCAAAGTAAAGGTGATGATGACTTGGGCGCTGTATATCCACAAGGCATTTTTTCTGTTAAGGCAGCAACGTACAAAGGGGCCTTGATCAACTTTAAACAAGGCCAGGACCAACTCATCTATAAAAATGGCACCTGGCTTGAAATAATTTAGTGTGATAGACTGTATTATTTAAACACATATGATGCATCTCAGAGCTGTTATGACATTCAAGCATGGCATAAAATGCTTGGTCACTGTAATTTTGAAGATGTGTCAAAATTAGAAAAGGTGGTAAAAGGTGTGAAAATTAAAGGTAAAGTTGAGAGACCTAACCTAGATTGTGAAACCTGTATGCAAGGGAAATTTTTCCAGAGTAGAAACAGAGAACCAGATGCAAGAGCAAAAACTGTGCTTGAACTAGTCCATACTGATTTGGCAGGCCCAACTGAGCCAGTAGCAAAAGATGGCTTTAAGTACACTTTAGCATTTACTGATGACTACTCGGGTGTAATATCTGTCTACTTTCTGAAAACCAAGAGTGATACAGTCAAGGCGACTGAAGCGTTTATTGCAGATTCAGCTCCTTATGGGAAGGTAAAGTGCATCAGATCAGATAATGGCACTGAGTTCATGTCGAAAGACTTTCAGTCACTACTGAGAAAAATGTTATAAGACACGAAACGTCCGCACCTTACTCACCCCATCAGAATGGGACAGCAGAGAGAAACTGGAGAACACTGTTTCGAAATGGCAAGGTGTATGTTGATAGAGAATGACTTACCTAAAGAGTTGTGGACATATGCAGTAATGACTGCTGCTTTTATTCGCAACAGATGTTATAGCAGGCATGTGGAGCAGACCCCGTTCTTCATTCTAACAGGAAAGAAACCTGATCTTTCAAGGATAAGAGAATTTGGATCAGTGTATTATGCATACAGACAAGATAAAAAGAAGTTAGACCCAAGATGTGATAAGGTGATATTTGTCGGATATGATAAAAACAGCCCATCATATCTGGTCTATTATCCTGACACAGGAAGAGTCCTTAGACACAGGTTAATCAAGTTCCTTACTAAGAATGTAACTGAATGCCAGATTCAGACAGACCCAAAAGTGATGGATGAAGATCTTAATACCAGAAGAAGTGTGCATGTTAAGTCAGAATCAAAAGCTGACAGTCAAGACAAAAAAATAAGGCAAGAAGAGGAAAGGCAGGATACACACTACTCTAAAAGAGAGAGAAAACCACCTGCATACTTGAAGGACTATGAGTGTAAAGTTGAAAACGACGATTATGTGACAGTTAATGTTGACTATTGTTACCGACTAATATGCAACACACCGCAGAGCTTTAATGAAGCCATGACTTCATCTAACTCGGAAAAGTGGGTCAAAGCCATGAAGGAGGAACTTAAGTCTTTAAAGGAAAACAACACATTTACACTCACCACACTGCTGGAAGATAAAAATGCAGTGGGGGGCAGGTGGGTTTTCAGTGTAAAAGACAATGCAGATAATACTGAGACTTACAAAGCTAGATATGTAGCTAAAGGCTACAGTAAAGTCGCTGGTATAGATTATAATGAAACATTTGCACCAACTGCGAGTATGACATCTGTACGAAGCCTGATGCAGATGGCAGCTCAGTACAATTTAGAATTGCACCAGATGGATGTACAAACGGCTTATTTACATGCTCCTATTGACTGCAAAGTGTATATGGAGCAACCTGAAGGTTTTGAAAAGAACTCAAATAATGATGAAAAATTGGTTTGCGAACTGAATAAGTCATTATACGGATTGAAACAATCTGTAACTGGAACTGGAACTGGAACAAAATGTTGCATGATTATCTTTGTGAAAATAGTTTTATCCAAAACCCCGCAGACCATTGTGTATGCACTAGATTAGCTGAAAATTAGAAAACAGTCCTAATTATATGGGTTGATGATCTCATTATAGCAACTAGTGACAATGAATCACTAAATGATGTAAAGGAAATGCTCGAGGCTAAATTTAAAATGAAAGATCTGGGAAAGCTAAAACATTTTCTAGGCACTAACTTTACCCAAAATAGTAGTGAAGTAAAGCTGAACCAAAAGAGGTACATCACAAAAATTCTTGAGAAATTTGGTATGTCTAATTGTAAAGTAAGAAGTACCCCTTCCGAACAAAAAACAAACTTTGAATGTGACAGTGAATCTACAGATGCAAGAAAATATTGTGAACTTGGGGGTAGTTTGATATATGTTATGACAAGCACAAGACCTGATCTTAGCTGGACTGTAAGTAAACTTTCACAATATTTGTCACAACTGAGTGAATCTCATTTAACACTAGCCAAACATGTGCTAAGATACTTAAAAGGTACATTGGACAGAGAGCTGTGTTTAAACAAAAGTGAAGGGAAACTTCAGCTTATAGCATACAGTGATGCAGATTGGGCAACAGATCAAAATGATAGACGTAGTGCAACAGGTTATTGCTTTATCCTCAATAGAGACAGACCTATTATTTCATGGAAATCAAAGAAGCAACAAATAGTAGCTTAATCTACATGTGAGGCAGAGTGCATGGCATTAGCAGCAACAACACAGGAGAGTTTGTACCTTGTACAGCTGTTGAGTGGAATGGATGGAGAGTGCAAGTATGTCCCAGTAACAATATTTGAGGACAATCAAGGAGCAATCGCTTTGTCGAAGAATTCAGTAAGCCGACAGAGATGTAAATATGTTGACATTAAGTATCATTTTATCAGGTTAGCACTTAATGATGACAAAATAAGCAGTGAATATTGCCCGAAAATGGACATGGTTGCAGATATTTTTACTAAACCTGCTATGAAATCGAAAATTGAAAAGTTCATGTATTACGTATTTGGGAATGTGAAGGAAAAGTTATCCGAAAACATGTTCTTAAAATGTATTTCTATACAGCGTAAGAGCAAGTGGGGGTGTTGGCTGATAATAATAAAAGAGAGTGAATGATTGTGTGTGTGTGCTCTTACACTGACGTTGTTGGTGTGGAGAGATCAACAGAGGTCACATGACCATGTGCTTTATAATAAAGGAGGAAGTGAGGGTTGTTACCCCCTTCCATTTTTAACCAGATTGATTGCCTCCACGTGTGTTTATTTTCCTCTGTAATGTATGTCTAACCTGACTTTCTTACCCTTAAGATGATGCCGCCAACAGTACTATGCTTGTAACCTTGTTCTACCCCCATTTCCATAGTTTTTGTATATTTTCTTTTATGTCAGTTCTCAATGCATTTGGATATATTGAGTAGTATGTGCCATGGCAGCAAAGTTCAGTTAATCTGTTTGGTATGAGAACATTGAAAAAAAATCCTTTCTTTTAGAAGCTGGGCATATCTTGCCAAATTTGTAGTATACAGCCAAATAGCCTACCTCTTCACATATCTAGCACACTTTGCTAACTTCACTATGTATAAATTCTGTGAGCAATACTTATCATGGACTTACATTTTGCTGATATCTGGCATCAGATCTTTTCAGTAATCAATGAACCATCCCGCTACACCACTGAACTGAAATGATCAGAACTTTACCTTATCACATATATGTGTAAATCAAACACTGAAAACCACAAATAAAAATATACAGACATGCTTTTTTACCCTATATTGCATACTCACTAATTATAAACAAATCCAAAATTGTGCAATCATGAGGAAATGGGAGCAGCTGAATTACTAAATCAGTCACCTATCAAACCAAAAAAATTCCCAGCACCCTGTATCATAGCCAAAATATCTAAAGGAAGGCCCAAGACCACAGCCATATTATGGCAACAGATATACAATCTTTCAAACACAAAAGAATCCTGGAAACGGGTAAAACATTTTACAGGCTAGCTCAATAAAACCAGCTCTCCTCCACCATCCATTATGAAAACATATAACAAGGACCTCTCCTGCCATGTCTTTATAAAAAGACCACTTAATGCTCAAAACAATCAAGTAACCCATTGCACCCTCTCTACCTAGTCAGAAAGTCCATCTTCTCCCATATATTCATCCTGTCATTGTAATTGTGTTACATAAAGAAAAAAAGACAAATGTATGACCTCTAAAACCAAAGCTGATATGAGACACCTTTAGTAAAAAGTCATGTAATAATCACAACTCTATCTAAAGCAGTAAAAATGTATTCTCTTGGTATAGTCCTGGTATCTGTTGTATTGGCCACGGTGATGCAGTCGTTAGCATTGTCGCCTCACAGCAAGAGGTTCTCCTTTTTGATTCTGGAGCTGGAGCTCCTTCTGTGTGGAGTCTGCATGTCTTCCCTGTGGTCAAATGAGTTTCAAAGACAGGCAAGTAGGTCCATGTGTGCATGTGTGTGCCTTCTGTGAAGGTTGGTCATCGAGCTGGCAACTCAACACCATAAAAATACCACTGCCAATCAGTCTGCAAACCAGTGATCTGCTGTGGCCTCCCCTAACTGGGAAAAGCCAAAAGACATTGTTCTTTACTCCTGATATTTTTTGAAAGGAGGAAAAAAAATTACAAGGACATGCTTAATGCATAACTATATCAATTAAGCAATTAACAGTGTTAACCAATTAAAACATTCCAATTATACTCCCAACTAAGACCACAATAAACAGTAGTGTTATGCTTCAGAATGAATAAACTTTACTTTTTCAAGAATTTTGGTTGTAAATTTTATTATATTACAGAAATAAAAAAGCGCAATTAATCACTCCAGTATATTCGGATAAAAATTATGATTTATTTTGTTATAATATTTTCTTACTTTATAGAGGGAATCTCTAATAATCTCAGGAAACATTGTTTTTTATCATTAATTATGTTGTTAACCTTCTCTGACTACATCCTAAAATATCCATCAGAAATTCCTGTAGCATCATGGATCATATGGTACTTAGTATAAATTTGAGGGAGGAACATGAAGTTATGACAAATAAGTTTTAGGGGAGTTCAGCTTGTCTACATATGGATGATACTCATGGCTCATTTATTAACGGACTATATTTGAAAATGCATATGCATTTTTGTCAGAATCCTGAGCTACTTTTGAAGCATGTTAATAAGTCTCATTATCAACAGGCAGCCGTATGGCGTATTGACCAAACCAGGAGGCAATTAAGGAAGACCATGCAAGAGCACACAAGAGACATTGAAAACAAAGTGCTAACTGATCTAACAACTATGTATTTTAATGAGAAGCATAATAATGATTTGAAATTTCTTAGGTATTGTATTATTTATGGTTGTCAGAATCCTGAGCTTCTTATGAATGTTCCAGATGTCTTATTAAAAAAAAGAAGTGTGGTACATTTTTTCATATTGTACTTTACAGCCACAGGGTTTAAAGAATGAACTGGTTATGAAACATTTATTATACCTATTTATTTGTATGTTTTTGTAAGTGTATATATTTTCTCGGTATACACATTTACACTTCAGAGTTTGACTTTTGGAATGTTTACATTTGAGTGTTTCTTTAACACTTCAGGGTGGTCAGCTGTTTTAAAACAAATTTATTGATTGTTTTTAAGTTTATATTTATGAGTTAATAATAAATCACTGATAACGAGTTTGACTGAAACACAAAACATCCAGCAAACTCATTGGTGATTACCATTAATCCCCAGCTAAATAATCAAAAAAACAATCACAAATGGAAAATCAATAAGTTGCATTTGTGATTACTAACTTCAGGGTTGTATAACCAGAATCTAGAGAGAAAATTCCTGAATTATGTTGCAGTTGATCAACTGAAGTTTGACTGTATAACATAATTCGATAAACTACACCAAGGACTAATAAATCAACAATTTCAGCACACGATAAATGTGTGCACAGAAAAAATCTATAACACTCAAATTAATTATGTTGTAATTCTGTCTGTCTCTCTCAAACATACTCTGTTTCTCACTGAATTGCTACATATCATTTTAAAATATCTTCATATCAGAAATTTCCTGAATATTTTTCTTCTATGATAAAATATTTGTTGGGAATCTATTTACCAAAAGACAGATTGTGTGCTACTAGCATGTAAAAATCCCTAGCTGCAACAGTTGTTTTGTAAATCATACTAGATATTTTTTGTTTACCTTTAATACCTTTTAAAGTTACATCCAAAAACACATATCTCATTAACACTTACCTGCTTTACAAATGTAAAACAAAACCTAATATTAGGCAAAAATTCCATAAACTGACATATTTCACTTTCACAGCCTTATATAGAAATAGCAGATCACCTGTATAACCAAAAATGTTTCACCACATGTATTTCTTATAAAATTTTGCATTATAAATATATTCTTGATTCAACACAGCTACAGGAAGATTAATATATGAAGAGGCAAAAGGAGCCAACATGGCTGTACCCCTTTTCTGATGGCAATTTGTTTCATTAAATAAAAAATAGTTGCTTAAACAAAAATGCATTAGTTCCTTTAAATAATGTGAAAAGAGCTGTCTCCTAGAAATTTTCTACAGCTTTCAAACATTCACGCATAATACTACAATATACATTTTTTACATTTAAAGTTAATCGAAACGTTTCTTCCTGCCAAATTTAAACCTGTAATTTTCTTCAGACATGGTCTCTATTTTTATGAATGCCACTAACAACAATTTTGGCTTGGTCAATATGGTACTCCCAATAAAGCCAATCTTCTCTGTTAGGGAACTTATTTCCAAGGCAATAGGCCTCTAGAAAGCAACATCGCTGAATCAAAAAGCAATTTGTTTTTAACATCCAAGTGCTGAAAATAACACAAGTAGCACCTTTACTCAGCAGTGCCTTAAGGCTTTTTTCGCCTCACAGTAAGTGTCTGTAGGTAGCACTTCCCAGTCGTTTGGACAGTTTCATATACCTTGTCATATATTGTTGTACATTCCTAACATCTGTCTTGTTATATATTGTTGTACATTCCTAACATCTGTCTTGTCATATATTGTTGTACATTCCTAACATCTGTCTTGTCATATATTGTTGTACATTCCTAACATCTGTCTTGTCATATATTGTTGTACATTCCTAACATCTGCCTTGTCATATATTGTTGTACATTCCTAACATCTGTCTTGTCACATATTGTTGTACATTCCTAACATCTGTCGTGTCATATATTGTTGTATATTCCTAACATCTGTCTTTTTGCCATTATCTAACTCCTTTATAACAATCTCATTTTGACTAAGTGCTTTAACTACCAGCCAGTCGTTTTTAATTAAATGAAATGTATAAGACTGTCTTATTAAATTAAAAACATTTCAATCTGATAGTTTAATGAACTCCCCCCCAAAAAAGAAATACTGTGTTGTATCAGAATACAATTTTAGGCCACTGCCTCCAAAACTAATATCTATGTAAGACCTTTAGAACAAGCTTCTCTCTGGTGACCATAGTTTTATAGTGCCAGCACCAAACTGAGGGAATCACTCTCTACCTCACTGAAAGGCAGTGAAGTACAGAAACAGAGAGTACCTGTTGAAAACTACAAGATGTAGACATTTCCATGATAGCATAACCACATGACTTCTCCAGTTACTTCTATATCCTCTATGACACAAATCCATCTAAAAACAGCAGTCTTGTAGTAGTATGGCCTCTTCCCCAAACTCAGAACTGTACCCTTCATATTACTAAAGCCTTTTCCCTTTTTACCTCTTTCTAGCTTTCTTTCTGTTTCCTCTACCAAAAATGGCTATGCTATGCATAAAGTAGATATTTTTCTTCAAATCAAAAATGTCTGACATGGGAACATTTATCCTCCCTAGTAGAGCAATCATATGACCGCTGTTATATCTGTAATCCAGCCAAGCTAGAGTTTTCACTAGGGGATAACTTAATCTTCATTTAAGAAAGTCTCATGGGATAAATGCAAATAAGCCCTTACGGACATCAAGTGTTTCAGCCACATGGCTTATGAATGGCCACGACTTTAGTATTTTTTAAGTATTTTTGGAAACATTCCACGGACCTCCATTACAGGAGGTTTAAGGTATCTCACAGTGAAAACTATAGCTTTTATATGTGTGTGTGTGTGTGTGTGTGTGTGTGTGTGTGTGTGTGTGTGTGTGTGTGTGTGTGTGTGTGTGTGTGTGTGTGTGTGTGTGTGTGTGTGTGTGTGTGTATATATATATATATATATATATATATATATATATATATATATATATATATAGGGTCTATATCATAACATCAAAGTTCTCTAACATCAAATGTTATTAGATGGAACTCTAAACACTGTAGTGTAAAAACATTGAACAGACAGAATAGCGAATATTTTCCCAGGGAAAAAATTTGCTATTCCAAGAAACATGCACACAGCACAAGCACACACAAAAAACAGCCATCCGCACACATACACTTAAAATCCTACATTTAAACTAAACTTTACATACAGTACTAGCTATCCACTTACCTTAACCCAACCCTAATGTCCGTCACTATCGCACACTCACCTCACCCGTGCCCAACCCTAACTCACCTAACCCACTCCCTAACCCTAACCTACACGCAATCACACACTTACCTGAACCTGCACCCTAACACTAATGTCCACACAACCACACACTTACCTGACCCACTCCCTAACCCTAACTCACCTAACCCGCCCCAGCCCTAACCAACACACAATTGCACACTTACCTGAACCTGACCCATAACGCTCCAACATATTGAATGCTGAAAACAGCAAAGCCACAGCAACGGCCCAACAAATTCTTTCCCTGAGAAAGAATTTGATGTCCTGCACCTTCGCTGTTTTCAGCGTTCGACATTACGGTTCGATATTATAACATTCGATGTTAGAGAACTTTGATGTTATAATATAGACACACACACACACACATATATATATATATATATATATATATATATATATATATGGTTCCCCTTTATATCATAAATTTTCCATAACATTGACTCACTTAGCGAGGCAACAACACTGAAGGTTCAATAGAACGATCTCCTGAAATGGCAAATTTCGCCTCCAGGAAAATAACCACTTGGCCACCACCGACAACCTTTGCCCTTTTCTTCACTGTAGTGTGATCAGAGATTTGGAATATTTAAGTAGGAGGGTGGGGGCTGAAGCCCCCTATATGAGGTGGGGGTGAAGCCTCTCACTTTGGTGGGTTTAATTTGTTTAGTCTTTTTTTTTTATTGTCAGTGGCGACCAAATGGTTAGTTTCCAAGAGGTGAAATTCACAGTTCTAGGAGTTTGCTGTTTTGAAGTTTTGATGTTGTCATCTCACTGTTAAGTGAGTCGATGTTATGACAATTCGATGATATAAAGTAGATCCATATATGTATATATATATATATATATATATATATATATATATATATATATATATATATATATATTACACCTAGGTCAAGCTCTCACACAAAACAACAAATATCCCCAAGTTTTACAGGGGGATCCCCCTGCACCCCCATGTGTCAGGCTGTGCCCCCCACACCCCCTGCCAATTATATATACCAACTCCGAGATCACACTGCAGTGAAAATGAGGGTCAATTTTTTGATCTACACTGCAGTGCGATCTCTATTTAAAAGCTCCAAGTGCCTTTTAAATAGCTGTGCACCTACCAGTATATCCACTATTAAACTCCAATAGTATGGTGCACTTGAAGGTCCATAAACTCCATACCGCACTGCCAGCATCATGGGAAACAGTTTGTGTAAATGTAACTCGGCATTCTGATTTTTCTGAGAACTGCTTTTTCATGTAACTGGTGTATATACACACACACACACACACACACACACACACACACACACACACACACACACACACACACACACAAAAACACACACACACATATATATATATATATATATATATATATATATATATATATATATATATATATATATATATATATATATATATATATATATATATAAAAGTATGTATATATGCACACATATCTCACATATGTATATACACAAATCTCTCTCTCTCTCTATGTATGGGTATATGCAGATATATATATATATATATATATATATATATATATATATATATATATATATATATACACACACACACACACACACACACACACACACACACACACACACACACACACACATATGTACACATATATTGACACGCCCACACACACACACACACACACACACACACACACACACACACACACACACACACACACACACACACACACGTACCCACTGTATTTACCTGTCAAAGGAAAAATATACTTTAAAAATTATCAAAACATGGTAGGTTCAGGTTAAGGCACTTTAATCTTGCAGCAAGGAGACAAAAGTGTGCTAATACAGAGTTTGTCTAACTAGAATCAGGAAATGCAGGTATTTTTATACATTTTCTAATAAGACATTGCCTACCAAGCTGACGTAGTAAATCATAAGTTTTGTCATCATCATTTTGTAGTGATTGCTTTTACAATATTCTGCTGGTACTATCAATTTTTGTGAGAAACTTCCTAAGAAAAACAATGTGGCCTTGGCTACCACCGGTTAGATATATGCAATGTTACCATTCAAGGTACTATGGCTAATTCGAGCACAAAGCAAGTATAGATTGCAGTTCATTTTTCTAACAGTCCTTTGTCTATGTTATCTCTAACTTCTGCAGCTGTACATGTTCTCATACTTCGAACAGAGCTGATTGTTTAAAAGCATTACATTACAGAATATAGCATTGTTCATTCATTTCTTCCTGACCTAGCAGATAATCACCTGCTTCTCAAGTACATTCCCAAAAGGTATAAACATGAATATTGCTGTGCTAGCAATTATTAGGTCAGAGGGCATCTTTCAAGTTTCAGAAAGCACACTGCAGTTTCAAAAAGCATCTTTTCAGTCTCATATGAATCTCAACTGTATACAAAACAGTGCATATAAAATAGAATGAAAAATGTGTTAACTTATTTAGTTTCTAATTACCATTAAGCATGCACGCATTAATACATATTTTTCTGACATTTCCCCCCGTTAATACTTTTTAATTCTATTTTCAAAAGAATAAACAATTTGCTTATTCTCCTAACCTCTTCCATTCAGGATTTGCAGTTAAGAGAGTCATTCGGTTTAAACTTATGAAAGTGTTTCACATTCTAACAATTCTTCAATTTCAGTACTTTGATACAAAGTCTCAGAAACTGATATATCTATAAATTCTTTGATTAACTTTTTCATGCAGGGAATGCCACAACACATACATGCTCCTAATAGGAGTAATCCCGCACAAATGGCAATTAGGATGTTCATTAGGATGGAACCCCACCCCCCCCAAACAAATTCTGGAAAAAGTCCGTCAGAGGGTTTGGGCCTGGTTTGGTCATGGCCGACACTTGCTGTATCACCTCAAGGTGGTCGTTTATCTCATGTTGATGATCAGGTATATACACACAGCACTCTTCTTTGATTAAAGTGCATGTACCACCTCTTGCCGCTAGGGTGAAGTCAAGAGCCATTCGGTTCTGGAGCACTACAGTTCTCATAGCATTCAGTTCATCAGTTATCAATTCAAGAGCAGAAAAAGTTGCATTACTCATTACTTTGAGAAGTTTAGACAGTTTTTGCAGCTCCCAAATCGATTTCACTATGCCATATGCAGGTAATATGCCTGCCCACGATATGACAGCATCACTCAAGTCCATGTGCGTCAGCTTGGTACCCACAGTATGATGGTCTTTCCAGCCCGCCTCGATCTGTCCCACTGGATTTTCAGGCTTCCTGACAGCTTTCTTGGCTACATCTCGGGTATTTTGAATATTTCCCTGAGGCAGAACTGCAGTGTGTCGTATGGCCTGGACCAGGTACCCCAAAAAACAACTGCCAGACCATTTCTCAGGTAACCATTTATATGCTTTCTTACCACACACAAAATAACAATCCTCTACCTTAGTAGTTACTTTGCTATGAAATGGCTTCCCTGCATGAAACATTTTCCTATCTATTACAGATAGTTGTTTAAAAAGTACAGGATTACGTTGCACTTGATCAACAGTCTTATGCATGGACTCAAGAAATGAGTCATAATTTGAATTACAAACTGTACCCATTTTGTTTGCTTTGGCATAACATTTGTAATGTACAGTCACATTGCACCTGCTCCAACCCACTTGAATTGTGTCATTCTTATAAAAACATACAATTCCCTTTTGTGTCACAGGCAAATACACTGCTACCTTATCATGTGTTTTGATAGGTACGGTGTCATAAACCAAATTTTCCCAGGTCTCATTGACCCCTAGGGGGACTGCAGTCATTAATAACCCCCCCGTATGCTGTTGGTATGGCTGTGCAAATCCAGCAATTCGAAACATTAAAAGTCTCAGCATACATACGTGTAATTGCCTGATAAGTGTTAAAGTTTGGGTGCCAGTCTATGGTCGGCTCATCACGTTTAATCAGTTCAACTTTTGTGGCTGGGAAAAGGAAAGGCTACAACAAAAAGATCAATGTTATTAGTATAGCTATTAGAATAATTATGCAAGTTTTCTGAGGTTGTTCTGCATCTCTGTTTGCTCTATACCTGGTCATTTTGTTCTAATTGTACAACAGTAACAAGGTTTTTGTCCAGTTCAAAGTTCTTAACTAGTTTACAGTGTGTCAAATGAATCCAGGATGCTCGCTCCGTGATCTTGACTGCAGTGGGTGTCGACAGTAGTACCTGGTATGGCCCTTCCCACTTCGGAGAACTCCAGTTTTTTCTCTTCACCACCTTCACCAAGACCCATGCGCCTGGGGCTACTGCTGCTTCCAATGGTCTGGTTTGCTCTTTATCTGAAACAGAATTTAACTGCAAAAATTTGTTATTCAAAAATCGCTTCATATACCCTGCAAGTGAGCTGTCAGCCTCCTGCTCTGCAGGCATGAGAGGTTTCCATTGAGGTGTATAATATGCCCTCCCAAACAGAACTTCAAAAGGAGTTAACCCTTTTGCATTTGGAACAGTTCTCATGCTCAACAGTGCCAGAGGTAAACAGTGCACCCAGTTCTTTTGTGTCTGACTAATCAATTTTCTAAGCTTGTTTTTCAACACCCCATTATGCCTCTCTACTAATCCTGCAGATTGGGGGTGGTATGCACAATGATTTTTCAGAGAAATCCTGAAATAACGGCTAAGTTGTTGTATAGTTTGATTTACAAAGTGTGTGCCATTGTCACTATAAATCTTTTCCGGTATGCCAAATCTAGGAATTATTTCTTTAACAAGGACTTTTGCAACAGTAGCTGCATCTGGATTTTTAGTTGGAAAAGCTTCCACCCATTTGGAAAACATATCTATAATGACAAGGCAGTACTTCTTATTTTCACATTTGTTCAGCTCTATAAAATCCATACAAATAGTATGGAACGGATACGGTGGTGTAGGGAAACTCCCTTGCTTAGGTTTCAATGCTCCTTGTGCATGATGCTTGTTACAAACATGGCATGCTGCACAAAAATTTTTTGTGTAGTTTGTAAATCTATACGTTGTAAACACTCGATTCACTAACTGTACCATCCCCCCTGTTGAGACATGGCACTGCCCATGGCTCAACAAAGCTGCATATCTAAACAAGTTAGATGGTAAAATCGGTTTCTTCTCTTTGGAGATGTACAGTTTCTTTTCAAGGATTGCTCCTCGTTTCATCCACTTTTGTTTTTTTACATTTGTAGTAAGTGTCTGCATTGTTTTTAACATTTCTAAGTCTAAAATATCAGATGGTTGTAATTCCTCACTCAAAAGAAATACTTCTGAAGCTGAAGCTGCTTGTTTTGCAGCTGTATCAGCCCTCGCATTACCTTTTGAAATTTTATCCTGTTGCTTGGTATGAGCTACGCATTTGCAAATAGCTACTTTCTGAGGTAACTGAATAGAGTCTAACAAGTCTAAAATAAATTGCGCGTGGTTAATTGGTTTACCACTAGATGTTATCATTCCTCTATTTTTCCACTGCTGCTCAAAAACATGTACAGTAGAAAAAGCATACTGACTGTCAGTAAAAATGTTCACTCTCTTACCTTTTGCCAAGGTACATGCCCTTGTCAAGGCAATCAATTCTGCTGCTTCTTCAGATAAGTTGTGTGTTAAAGACTTTGCTTCTAAAATCTCGGTATCAGAAACTACTGCATACCCCACTAGATTCTGTCCTGTAGGACCCCTCCTGTACGAGCCGTCCACATTGTATGTCACCTCAGCATCATCCAAGGGAACATCTGTAAGATCTTTTCTAGGTAGTGTCTTTTGCTCAATCTCCTGCAGGCAGCAGTGTGGTTTGCCATCTGCAGGGGTTGGGAACAAGGTTGACAGATTCAAAGTTGTACATCATTCAATTGTCATATGAGGTTGGCTCAATAGCATAGTCATACAGGAAAGGTGTCTAGCAGGAGAAAGATATGCTACTTTTTCTTACAGTAAAATAATTGCGACTGCATGAGGCACTCTCAATGTGAGAGGGTGGAACAATACTACTGAGGCTGAAGCCTGCACTGCCATTGCAGCTGCGACTACTGCTTGTACACAGAGGGGCAAGGATCGCACCACTGGGTCTAGCTGTGATGAATAGTAAGCTATGGGGTGTTGTTTGTCCTCATGTTGTTGTGTTAACACTGTTGTCATATATCCTTGCTTACAGTCTACAGTTTGGAAAAATCGCTTATGATAGTTTGGTAATCCTAAAACTAAAGAAGAAGCTATCAGTTGTTTCAGTTTGCAGAAAGCTGATTCTGCTTCTGGTGTCCACTGTAATAAATCCTGTGCTGCCATCGGCTTCTTGAATATCAAGTTAGTCAGCAGAGCAGATTCAAAAGCATAGTTTGGAATCCAACTCCGACAAAAGTTAGTAGCACCAAGGAAGGACATCATTTCCTTCTTGGTAGTTGGTTTAGGTGCTTGTAATATTGCTGTTTTTCTGTCTTCATCTAATATTCTGCCTTCTTTGGATATTACATATCCCAGGTATTTGACCTGTTTTTTCCAAAGTTGCAGTTTGTTTTTGTTTACCTTGTGTCCTTGGGTGGCTAAAAATTGTAATAATGCTATGGTATCCTCTCTGCATTCTTGCTGGGTGGGAGCTGCCAGCAGAATGTCGTCTACATAAAGTAAAATCTGACTACCTTTCGGTGGGATAAATCCCGCCAGGTTACTTGCCATTTCTTGTGCGAATATTGTTGGACTTTCACAATATCCCTGTGGTAGTCTCGTATATGTATACCGTTTCCCCTGAAATGTAAATGCAAACCAATGTTGGCTGTCAGGGTGTATCGGTATTGAGAAAAATGCATTGCTAATATCTACCACAGAAAAATACTTTTGTTGAGGTTTCAAATCATTTAATAAAGGGTGTGGATCTGGCACCAAAGCTGCCCTGGGTATAACTGCATCATTTACAGCTTGTAAATCTTGGACCATACGCCATTCTCCATTTGCTTTCCTAACAGGAAATAAGGGTGTATTACATGGTGAATCAGGAGATTCTATTAAGACTCCTTCGCTGCTATTATAGGTTTGATTCCTATTTCTGCATCCTTTCTTAAGGGATACTGTCTCTTTTGAGGTCTAAATGCTGATTTTGGCGTGATAATAACTGGTGCTACTGTACGAATAAGTTCTACATCTGATTTCCCTGTTGACCAGAGAGTCTCTGGTATGTCTCGTAAGGCTTTTTCCTCTTCCTCTAGTAAGAGTGCTACTCAGCTATCCTCACTTGCCTGTGAGTGTACAGCTGGGTGTGTCTGTGTTATCCAATTTAATTTCTGCTTTTGTACTTCCTGTTCGGAAAGTTCTAACTCTGTCTGTTTTTCCCACCTTGTGACTTTTTCTCCTAGGTCTGCCCACTTTAAATTTCTATCTTTAGTTAAACTCACATGTGGTAATCGATTAGATTTGTAAAGTGCTAGAAATTCCTGGGGCAATGAACAGCTTACTACACTGTTTCCTTCTGTGTCCCAATACAAGTTTTGTAATACTAATCTGTTTGCATGGTTTCTAAACAGTTCTTGCTCATATTCTTTATCAGGTCCTGGTCTGTTACAGTAATATAGAGTGCAATGCAACAAATGCTGTTTATCAGTGTCAAGGGTGGGGGATTTACTGATGGCTACGTTCATCAGTTCTTCAGTTACTGCCCCTGGACCAGTCGTAACTAAGTCCTGGCTGTACCAATAAAATGTTTCACCCTCCGGTCACACTACAAAGGTATCCATTTGTCGCTGTGCCTCCATACCCTGCATAGTTGGAACTATGGCTATGCCAAATATCTGCATTTGGTCTCTGCCCAAGAGACTCACTGGGCATTTTGCAGAAACAACAATTTTGCTTTTCTGGGTCATTCCTGAAACTGGGTCAGTTATCGCTATGTTGTGGGAAAGTGGCTCCCGATACAGCTGTCCATTAGCTGCTTTCACTAATATGTAGTCAGATGATTATGAATTGTATGGCAGTTTGGAAGGATGCATCAGGGTCCGTGAAGCCCCTGAGTCACACAGGAATTTAACTTCTCTCCCCTCTACCAGAAGTGTAACTTCTGGTTTTGTGTCTGTTAAGTAGAGCTCTAAGCTCAATAATGCTAAGTCCAAAATTTCATTTTCTTCATTATCTATGAATTCATGTACATCCTCTATTTCTTCTGTCACATCCTCTACCCCTTCTATCACATTTGCATTTGTCTTTTCTTGTTTATTCCTATCCAGTGATTCTTGACTGTCATATAGTCATTCCTCACCCTCCTTATCTTCCGTAGTTACCTTCTTATTTTGCCTGCAATCCCTTGCTAAATGTCCCTTTTTCCCGCATTTGAAACATTCACCCCTTTTCTTTCTCTCTTCAAAGTCTTCTGATCGTTTATCAGATTGTTTGTTTCCCTGGGTATTTTTCTTACCCTTCTTCCCAGTTTTTACTACAAAGACTTCTGATCCATCTTCTACTGCAAATACTTGCGTTTTCTTTTTCTTTTTGCTATTAAAATGCCTTTCGGCATGTCTTGCATATTCAAGTAATGACTGTAATCTACTTGTACGATGATCTACCATGTACTTTGTAATAAAGCTGCTAATGGGTGCAATACTGCCTTTTAAAAATGCATTCTTTAACTGTTGCTCATATGGGGAATCATGTGTTTGATCTTCGGGTACCTGCATTCCACAATGGTTATTAAAACATTCTAATAATCTGGCATAATATCTATCAACAGTTTCACCTTCTTGTTGTATGCACTGATTAATACAAGTCCAATCAGCCCTAGGCTTCCATTTCTCAGAGATTCGGTCTGTCAGACCTTTCATTCTGTTGTCCAGTTCTGCGTTACTATGTGGGAGTGGTCTAAGCTCTGCATCACGGGGATTCCAGTTGCCACTGATCATGTGCCAATCTGGACTTACGATTTGTCTAACTACTTTCTCTACTTCTTCTCCATTCAAATGGTAACTTAACCTCATGCCTTGTAAGTCTTCTAAGAATTTTCTAAAATTAACTTTTGGATGGGGAATTCCCTCTGTGGCTTTCCGGATGTCTTCCAGTGTCCACAGTCTAAATACTAAAAGAGTTGGATCCTATCCTGCCTGTCCTGCCTGCGGATTTGGTACTTCTATGAGTGGATATATCTCTTCTTCACTCATAGCCTGTGAATTTTATTAATTTCATATAATTCTATACCCCCTCTTAAGTTGCGTGTTCGAGACCTGGTCTCGATAGGATCTCTGACAAACGGTTTTGGTTTTGCAGGAACAGCTGGGTATAGTGGAGATGGATCAGCTTGTCCACTCGCTTCATATTCTGGTAACGGAAGCAGAGGGGGAGGAGGAGGGGCTGTTGCTATTACCAAGTTATTGTCTTTATCTAAGAACATTGCTTTTGAATTTTTAATCTTTTGTTCCCTGCGGTTTGCTTCCTCAAGCCACCTGTGTGCCTGAGGGACTCCTAATTGTCGTTGCTTTTTTAGATGACCTTTCGCATCTGTTTTAAGTTGTCTAACAAGTTTAATAAGTGAAGGTTTATCTAAATTACCGTCAAATTTGTATTTATCAACCCATTTTGTATAATACTTAATATTCTCAGCACGCTGTAATTGCATATATATTAGCGTCTTCGGTTAAGGGTGGGTCTCTGGAACTTTTCGTGCACTGATTTTCCATGTTGCCTTAGCTAAGTTAGAAATTGTTACGTAACCCTTTTTATCACGTGGTACCACGATTTTACACCTTTTCACAGTTTATCTAGAATAACTGCCTACCTATTCTGTTTCCCTGATCTATGACAAGACAGAAATCTTTTTGTCCCTGATCTGCACATGCAAATCTCCCTGACAAAATAATACTGTAACAAGTCCCTGATCTAAAACAGAAAAAAAGGTAAATTCCTCCTTACCTGACCCTCCGTGTGTTGATCCACCGGAACGTTGACTCGTCCTCCAATCCCAGATCAGAAACAGTGGCTGGCCTCTTTCAAACGACAATTCAGTCGGAGGTCTTTCAAAACAGAAGAGTTGATGTGGCCACTTCTCCGTACGGGTACATGCCACCAGGCCCAATTCTGACCTGAGCCTAGAGTGAGAGATACTTTCCGGTCCGAAGGACCAAACTGTCAAAGGAAAAATATACTTTAAAAATTATCAAAACACGGTAGGTTCAGGTTAAGGCACTTTAATCTTGCAGCAAGTAGACAAAAACATGCTAATACAGAGTTGTCTAACTAGAATCAGGAAATGCAGGTATTTTTATACATTTTCTAATAAGACATTGCCTACCAAGCTGATGTAGTAAATCACAAGTTTTGTCATCATCATTTTGTAGTGATTGTTTTTACAATATTCTGCTGGTACTATCAATTTTTGTGAGAAACTTCCTAAGAAAAACAACGTGGCCTTGGCTACCACCGGTTAGATATATGCAATGTTACCATTCAAGGTACTATGGCTAATTCGAGCACAAAGCAAGTATAGATTGCAGTTCATTTTTCTAACAGTCCTTTGTCTATGTTATCTCTAACTTCTGCAGCTGTACATGTTCTCATACTTCGAACACAGCTGATTGTTTAAAATCATTACATTACAGAATATAGCATTGTTCATTCATTTCTTCCTGACCTAGCAGATAATCACCTGCTTATCAGGTACATTCCCAAAAGGCATAAACATGAATATTGCTGTGCTAGCAATTACTAGGTCAGAGGGCATCTTGCAAGTTTCAGAAAGTACACTGCAGCTTCAAAAAGCATCTTTTCAGTCTCATATGAAACTCAACTGCATATAAAACAGTGCATATAAAATAGAATGAAAAACGTGTTAACTTATTTAGTTTCTAATTAGCATTAAGCATACACACATTAATATATATTTTTCTGACATTACCCCATGAAGGAAACATACAAAAAGCAATCAAAAGCTGATGGTAAAGGAAGATGCATATAGGATTTTGTGTTATTCATAGGTAGGCACTAGGCTATTGGCCCTAGGGCCTATATAAGCCTAGCCAAACAGTACCCTGGCTTTTGCCACCCAAGAAAATTATTTTCCTGTGTCCCTGTCAAGCAGAGCCACAGAAGTGATCCTGGGGTAAATTTCCTATCTCCCATCCAGTCATCAAGATTTTGAGTGCTAATAAGGAGCTTTGTTTGATTTAGATAGGTAGTTTGTTCCAGAGTATGGGAAGTCTCTGGGACAGACATCTATCCCTCCAGCATGTTCTGTTTATTGTGGTGACAAGATTTATGTCCCTAGAGCGTGTAGCTCGGAGGAATTGGGATTTCTTTCAGTGGAACATTTCAACAGCTGTGGGTTTGACATAGCTTTGTATGTTAGGCAGAAATCGCCTCTGAGTAGGTGACATGCGACAGAGTAAAGCTGGAGTTTTTTGAGACGGTCTATGTAGGGCATCTGTTTGAGGCCAGTAATCCTCGTTGTGAGGTATTTCTGTGACCTTTCCAGTTGTTGTAAATGTCCTGTGAGGTGCATATCAAAAGAGGCATTGTACTCTATAATGGGTCGAATGAGTGATGGGAACAATGACCTCTTTTTTCCTGGATGAGAAACCTTTTGTGATGAAGTGTGCCACATAGAAGGATTTCCTGACTATTGTGGTGATGTGATTATCAAAGGAGAGACTGCTGTCCACCTGTGTTCCAAGGTCTCTTATCACACTTTCGGTGTTAAGTAGATGGGTACAGAGTTTTTACCAAAAGGGATGACAATGCACTTTTTGACACTGAGCTTGAGGCCATGGCTTTGACACCAGGGATCTGTCTCAGTGAGGCCCTTTTGTAGGATGTCCACATCATTAGGAGTTTTGATTATGGCTCTTAATTTGCAGTCATCTGCAAACTTTGTTAGCCAAAGACCTTCTGTGTTAGCCTGTACTTCAGAGAGGTAGATACCAAACAGGAGAGGACCCAGGACTGAACCCTGTGGTACTCCACTTGTCACTGGACTGAAGTTGGATTTAGAGTCTGCTACTTTCACAGCGTGGGTTCTTTCAGTGAGCCAGTTGGCAACCCAGTTTGTGACATAGGGATTTATACCTAGTTTAGTGAGTTTATCTAGAATTCCAGAGTGGGGGATGGTGTCGAAAGCCTTGGCGAGATCTAGATAGGTTGTGTGAACCACCTTAATCTCATCTACAACTTTGGTGACCACTTCAAAGAAGTCTATCAGATTTAGTAGACATGATCTGCCTTTTACAAACCAGAACTGGGTAGGGTCCAGGGTTTGGAGATTACCAACGTCATTGTTTATAAGTTTGATGATGATACATTCCATAGCCTTGCAGATCGTGCTCATCAGGCTGATGGGATGGTAGTTCCCAGGGTCTGTGGTGGCTCTGACTTTGTGGAGTGGGATAACCATTGCTGTGCGCCATTCAGTGGGCACAAAGCCTGAGGTGAGGCTATGATTGAACGTGGTACTTAGGTGAGGTGCCAGTTCATTCTGTAGTTCATGTAGAATGCAGCCTGGGATGTTGTCAGGTCCCATGGATGCTGTGTTCTTGGCTTTGGAGAGTGTTTTTTTTTTTTTCCTGTGCAGCCGTGATTACAGGAACTTTGCATTCTTCCAGTATAGAGATGGTCCCTTTAGGGGGTGAGAGGGGGGTAAAGTTAGCACTGAACCTATCTGCCAGGATGTTGGCAATATCAGTTGGTTCTGTATATTTAGTGCCATTGTGCTGTAACTCAGAGTAGATCTGAGTGTTGCCATTGAGATTCTTGACATAGCTATAGAATGCTTTGTGGTTGTCTTTAGAATCAGGGGAAATTTTGTTTTTGTAACTAGCTTTGGAGGATTTTATGAGAGATCTCAGCTTCTTACTGAGGCTGATCATGGAGTTCCGAAATCATGGGATTTTATTCTTTTTTGCACCAGTTTCTTTCTTCTGTTGTAGAGTTTGTTTATGGCAGGGGACCACCAGATTGGCTTTCTTTTTTGGAGGATAGCATCTTGGTTCTGTTAGGGATTGCATGATCCATGCACTCATGCAAGTGCTTATAAAGTGTATTTGTATAGAATTCAGCAGTCATACCTCTATTGTCCATCAGCATGGGTGTTGTGAAGTTTGGCACTTCTGTCTTAAGAAGCGTGAAGTTGGCTTTGGAGAAAGTTTTTACGGTGGTTTGCCTAATGGAGGGTGGGGGTGGGATGTGGATGTCTAGGGTGATTAGCTTGTGGTCAGATCTGACCAACAAGGAACTGACCTCTGGTGTGGAACACTGGTTGCCCATGTTGGTAATGACCAGGTCTAGGATATTGCTGCCCCAGGTGGGGGTGTGGATAAGCTGATCCAAGGCGCTGGAATTTATGAATTCCAGAAAACATTGAGCACAAGATTTGGTACATGAGTAGTTTTCCCTGTTAATGGTGGGGTAGTTGAAATCGCCCATTATTAGGGTGTTAGGTTGGGGTTCCTATCAGTTCATTGAAACTTCAGCAGTTCGAACACTATATGTTCGAACTGTGAAGTTCGAAAACTGATTATCGCGAAGCTGCGGAACACTGAATTCTTTCCCAGGGAAAGAATTTGGATGGCCATTTCTGTGGCTTGTCTAGCTCCAGCACTGTGGTGGAAAGTTACGGGTCGGGGTCAGGTAAGTGTGCGATTGTGCGGACGTTAGGGTTAGGGTGTGGGTTAGGTGTGTTAGGGTTAGGGCGCGAGTGAGGTGGGTGTGCGATAGTGACAGACTTTAGGGTTAAGGCGGGATAGGTGAGTTAGGGTTAGAGCGCGGGTCAGGTGAGTATGCAATAGTGATGGACCTTAGGGTTAGGGTTTGGGTTAAGGTAAGTGGATAGATACTGTATGTACAGTTTAGTATAGGGTTAGATGTAGGATTTTAAGTGTATGAGTGTGGATTGCTGTATTTTTTGTGTGCTTGTGTTGTGTGTGTTTCTTGGAACAGTGATATTTTCCCCTGGGAAAAAAAATGCTGTTCTAAGCCTTCAATGGTTTTGCACTTCAAGGTTAGAAGTTTGAACATATGGTGTTCGAACTTCTGACATTTCGTCGAAGTGATATAGACCCGTTAGGTTTTACCCTAATATTTTCCAGTGTATCAAGAAATGAGGAGTGGGAATCATGGGGCATTGTGAGGGATCTGTAGCAAGCTACAATTTGGATTGCAGTCTTGCCCAAAGTTAGTTGCACTTGGATAATTTCGGATGCATTATGCTGAACAACTAGCCTGGAGGTGTGGATATCCTTAATGACTATGGAAACCCCTCTGTCTTTAGTGTTTCGGTCCAGGTTAGGTGGCTGAAAGGTGTTGTATGAATTATAGCCTGCTAATGCAGGGGTGCTCTCTGGAGCCGTGAACCAGGTCTCTGTCACTGTACAGATGTCAATGTTCTCCATTTTAAGGAGTGCCTCGAGTGAGTGCATTTTGAGGTTTAAACTTCTAGCATTAAGTAGCATTACCCTCAGATTTTGCTTGCTTGTACCTATTACGGTGGTGAATTTGTCATTTGAACCTTGCCTAAAAAAGGCACTGTAGGGTTGGCAAGAGCCTTAGCCAGTATCCAGAATCCCAAGGGGGACAGGTACAGGCCATCTCTGGCAAACCATCGTGGTTTGTCGATCATGTCATCTCAGGCAGACAGATACTGGATCACCTTAGAATGACACCAGAAGCTTAGCCAATTGTTGAAGTCAATCATTTTGTCCTTGTACTGTGGTATCATTCTGGCTGATGGCAGGATGCTACTCAGGGCTAGGGTCATACCTGCTTGGGCTACAAGATTGGACAGCTCCTCCATGTCTCTTTTCATGTAGTCCAGGGAGGTACGTCTCAGGTCATTCCCACCAACATGGACAATGGCAGAATCATATTTGTACTTGTGGAGTGACCTGAGTGCATGCATTATGTGGTGGATCCTGGCATCTGACAGGCAGCTGACAGTAACTTTCTCCTTGTTTAGCCTGGTGAGTGGAACATCAGTGTGCCTGACTATAGAGTCACCTATGACTAGAGTGTTGGATACATTGTTATGTCTTATGGGCTGTGGTTGAGTGGCACACTGAGTTTTTGGGCTATGTGTCATTTGGGTTGTGCTGGGGGTGAAGGTTGCTTGCGTTTCTGCTTTGGAGGTCCCTATTGCTTGGATAGATTTTTATTGAGAGCCTCCATGAATGTAGGTGTGTGTTTTGTGTTTCTGTGTGTGTGTTTTGGTGGTGTAGGTTTTGAGGGACTATGTGATGAGTGTGGTGTGGTGCAAGTGTTCACCTTCTCCTTTTGACTGTCTAGTCCAGTCTTGGGTGAAGAGGGCTTTGTTTCCAGTTTGGCTAAATAACTGCACCTCTCACAGGTTGTTGTGCTGGTTAGTAGGAGTTGAGGGTTGTCTGTGTACATGAGGCAATTGCTGCATTGCCCCAAGATGCCCAGATTCATCAGGTAGACAGGAGAAAACACCGGAAGCTGACCCTTAGACATGCCTAGATAGGTGCTTATTTATTAAGTACTAAACATTATTTTCCTCTAGACAAATGAGGAAAGTTTAGTAATTTGTAGCCTTTTTTATTGTAAAAGATTCTGTCCCCTTTAAATTTATAACTTCATGATTCATTGCTTAATTGTTTTCAGTTGAGTCTTGAGTTGTGTATGCAAGTTCTTCCTTTTTGTAGTCAGATTGATTCTGAAGACGTCTACATTAGTATGGACAAAAATGCTTAATCACTTTTAATAAATCAGTGTTTATTGCTTTAAGTGGTGTTCAGTGTATTCTGTGGTTTGTGGACTGCAGGGATACCTAATTTTGTTTTTACAATTGGTCAGACTTTGGGTATCATTTCACCTATTTTTTGTCTGAAAGGAAGATACATAACGTATCTCTACAACTTTGATACATTGTCATACTCGATAGGTAAAAATAGGAGAACTGCTGTCATTACCTTCCCCATGTCAGCTGTGGAGTCCTGGAGCCACTTTTTTTTTTAGTGAAGTCAAAACATACTCCTATGTGTAGCATACCAAATATGTGGATGACTCCAAAGGAAGAAGCATTTTTTAACCTCACTGTTCAAATAGTACTTAATATCACAAGTAAATATTTTAGTAGAAATAACCCTCCCATCACCATTAAAGAGGGGCATCTGTCAAAAAAATATAAACAGCTAAAAACTGACACACTAGTGGAATACTTTTTTGTCCTTGTAGATTCTGTCATGTCAAATGATTTCTGTAGTACTGCTAAAATCTACAAAAAACACAAATTTGACAACTTAATCCTCAATAAGGTTTAGGGTCATGCCATGGAAGTAATCACCCCAGTTGATGCAGCCTTTATCAGCCTAGTTATAGTTTATTTTCTATAAATATCCATCATCTGATGGAATATAAAAATATAAAAATTATTTACAAAAGAATCAATGGCTTCAAGACTTGTCTTGTAGGGAGTGATTAGAGCAATTATCTCTTGTCTGTCTCTTATCTCCTTACAGCACATCTGTGCTTGACATACTGAACATTAAAGAATCCCTTACTCTCTGAAATTCTTAACTTAGAACACCTCCTGATAATGTGAATAAATGTTGACATCAGCTGCATCATGAAACATAACCTACATATTTTTATTTATATATTTGAAAGACTTCCAAGTCCACGGAATAAACTCAAGCAGTCAATTTATTCCGTAAAGGAGGACTTGGATGACTATTTGGGCATTCACTAGTTCCAAATGTGATTCAGAGCATCAACCTTCTCAATCTTTTCAGTGGCCCAAGCTTGTTTATCAGACCAAGGAAACAATCATTAAGTCATTTCCTTCACATCTTACATAGCAAACACATGTCCTCTCCTCATTTATTAAATTCTCAGAAAGTTGTGCACCTTATTTGGGTTATATTTACAGCAACACAATGACAATACTGTGGCTAATTTTCTAAATGTAGACAAAAATTCTTGAAAGGGGTGTTGTCATGGGTGACTAAATTACTTTTAATCTGACAATCTTTGTTTGTATATTATAAATCCTAAGGGTGCTAGACCTCACAGCAAATGATAAAATAACTTTTGATTTGCTGCTGTTTTGGAGGAAGATCAGTCACAGTATTAATCAGTCCAACTAATTTAACAATGTACTTTATACTTCTAATTTCAAATATTTCATTTCTGTTTGAATTTTAAAGTGGAATATAATATAGATATATTCACATCCTGTGCAGAAATGCCATTTATTGTGAAATAAGATATAAACTGTTGAACATAAAACCTCAAGAAACAACTACAGATTATTTAAAAAGTCAAGCTTGTTTAACTCATGATGCTTTTAAAAGTGTATAATTTGTTGTAGTATATGAGATAATGGATATATTTGTGCATTTTAATGTTAATCTGAATTGGCAGGTGCTTATGTGCATCAGGCATATTATATGTACATAGATAAACAGTGTTAACTTTCTTTATGGTGTATATGCTGCATTATAATCATGTAGGTAAGCCTCAGTGCTTTATGTCTAACTCCTGCTATGGATAATAATTTGTTACATTACTTTATAGGCATAACTCCATCTTGTTAGAAACAACCTGTTTGTTTTTAAACACTTTATTGACAAAAGCAAATTTACATTTTTATAAAAGTAATCAAACTTGTATTAACAGGTTCACATATACAAACATTATACTTCACATATAGCTTAGACGCAAACTTCCTTATGGAAAATTGAGATATATTATTAATGATAACTTATTGTGTTACACCTAGAGTCTAGACATAGTAAATAATCAGATAACATTGAAAAGTAACATGACCATCAAAGATGCCAACTGGTTGATGTGCTTGCCAGGTCTACAAGACAAAGTAATTTGCTAACATTTCAAATAGCATACTGAAGCACTGAATAGACAAACACACACACAATGTTTCCATCATGAGCTTTTACTTTTATTTGAACACTCAGCATTGTCTTATGTGTCTCACCCTAGAATGTTTTATACTCTCAAAGATGCAAGGTATAATATACCTAGTATGTGGAAACTTCCTTTTGTAAAGGAAGACATGCCTATATATTCATAAAGTATTTAAAGTTATATATTATATTTGAAAACTAGTGAGTACTACAGTATTGCTTGATTGGGTCATTTAGGAACGTACAACATTATTTTAAGGGTTTGAGGAGATGGTTAAGAATCAGAGAGGTAAACATGATAAAAATCACTAAGAACTTCAAAAGACATATAGGATGGAGAAAAGAAAATGTATTATATATCAATGCGAAGAAGTGTTGGAAGTAACAGAAAATAAGGACAGCAAACAATTTTGGAAACAAATTGCATTTTAGACTAGGAAAAATGCACAGATAGGGAACTACTAACTAAGCAATTAAGGATATTGGCAGTGTTATAAGGAAAATTAATTAAGAACATACATGCATATTCAGAGTGCCAGATTATAATTGCAAATGTTTAAAAAAAGATTTTAATGGAAAATGGAAAACATAGTCCTGAGTAAATTCGAAGACTGGAAAAGCTCCAAGAGTAGATAGATTAACTCATTAAATATATAAAATTATTAATAGGGCAGAAATATAATTCTTCCAATTCATGAAGTTTATTGAGCAAATGAAGTTTCCTAAACACTGTAAAGGAGTTTGCAATTAACAAAAAAGGTAACAAAGGAAATCAATAAATGTTTCATCCAATTACATTATTAGATACAATTTCTGATGACCTATAGAAGGATAGATTTGAATATTAAAGATTTAATGTTAGATGGTACTATAGCCTTAGATACCTATTGTTATTTGAGTATGGATAAGCCAAGGATACCTTCTATCTTTGGCATACCAAAAGTACATAAAGATTCTGGCAACCCTCCAATGTGCCCTGTTGTCTCAGCTTGTGGTTTTTAGGACCTATACTTTGGTAAAAATTTAAATTTTAAATAAAAAAAATGTACGCATGGGGGATTATAGTATCGTAAAGGACTCCTAGGATTTTTTAAGAATGGTGAAATTGGAATAGTTTCAGGAAGATATTATTTTTGCAAAAATAGATGTAGATTTGTTCTCTGTGATTCCATGCAATATTGGTATGGAATGGTTTGAGGAGGCCCTCTCTAAGAAGGGTACCTTTACGCATGATTAATTTCTTACCTGCTTAGAACTTATGGAGATGGCACTAAAAAATAATTTCATTTACTTTGAGGGGGAGTTTTTCCAGCAGATTAGTGGGGTAACCATGGCTGCTTGTTGTGCCCCTGCCTATGCTAATATCCTCGCCATATGGGAGGAGACGTATGTATTCAATTCCTCATTTGTGCAGAGTTGGAAATTGTATAAATGGTACCTGGACAACATCTGTATATTTTGGTTAATGCACAGGATAGATTAATGTAGTTTATTTCATATATTAATGGTATGATAGAATTTTGAAAGTTCACCTGTGAGATTAAATTTGAAAAACAAAATGGATTTTTTAGATGTTATATTCATAAGGTACCTGACATTAGGGAATTTAAGTCCACAAATTTTTGTAAAGGGACATTTTCCATCTCTTATTTATTTTATACAAGTGCTCACCTCTTCTCATGGAAGAAGAGTATGTTTAAGGGGCAAACTGTTCAAATTAGTAGAATGGTATCTGAAGAGCGGGATTTTTTGGATGAATGTGAGGTTGTTGAAAATGTTTTTGGAAAGAGGATATCCACTTAGTTTGATTGAAAATATTAAAATTGAAGTAGTGGACATTTGCACCTATTTTAGGGAAAGAAGATTGCACGAAAGATGAGGTGAGTGAAGAGTTATTGGATAAAGCTGACCCTGGTAATGATCACAGTAGTTTTAAAGGTACCTTTGTGACTAGTTTTAGGGGTGATGTTTACTGCATTTCCTGTGTTGCACTTAATTTAAAATCGTTTTTTTTCTCTAAAAACTACATTTTACCTGATTTTGGCCTAGCACTCAAGTGTGGAGTCATTTATTGCACTGTTGTGATTATTTTGCTGCTTGTGTATCTCTGCTACCTTTAAACTACAAAAAAAATCTTGATTTTTCCCACTTTCTGAAAGTTAAGAAAGTTCAGTTACAGATTTGCTGTTCGGAACTGTTTGGAGATATCTAGAAGGCCAGTGCTTGCTTGGGCTAAAGGGAAGTCTCTGTGTTCAGCAGTGGGAGTGGTTAACACTGAACAGCCTGCCTGTCCCTGGAGGAGTGGTTACTACCTAGAAGCTGTAGTTTTATTGGCCATTTTGGGTCAATTCTAAACTCCTTGATCTGTCTCTCTTAAAACCAGGCTGCCTCATGGTTTTGGCATCTTTTCAGGCTTGCTAGTTGTTGCTGAAGCACCTACCAAGGGGAGAAAACTCTGAGAGAAGAAAAGGAGCCACTTTTGTGATTTTAAGTATTTTCTTCTGATTTTTTGTTAAGTTTTACTGCTTTGCCGCCTACTTTTTGGCATTTTCCAGCTTGCTAAAGTTTATATCTGTAACAGTAACAGTACTTGGAACACATCTAGAGCCTGTTTACTGCATTTCCTGTGTTGCACTTAATTTAAAATCGTTTTTTCTCTAAAACTGCATTTTACCTGATTTTGGCCTAGCACTCAAGTGTGGGGTCATTTATTGCACTGTTGTGATTATTTTGCTGCTTGTGTATCTCTGCTACCTTTAAACTACAACAAAAAGAAAAAAAAACAAAAAATTTTGCTTTTTTCCCACTTTCTGAAAGTTAAGAAAGTTCAGTTACAGATTTGCTGTTCTGAACTGTTTGGAAGTTTCTAGAAGGCCAGTACTTGCTTGGGCTAAAGGGAAGTCTCTGTGTTCACCAGTGGGAGTGGTTAACACTGAACAGCCTGCCTGTCCCTGGAGGAGTGGTTACTACCTAGAAGCTGTAGTTTTATTGGCCATTTTGGGTCAATTCTAAACTCCTTGATCTGTCTCTCTTAAAAACAGGCTGCCTCATGGTTTTGGCATCTTTTCAGGCTTGCTAGTTGTTTTTGAAGCACCTACCAAAGGGAGAAAACGCGGAGAGAAAGAAAGGAGCCACTTTTGTGATTTTAAGTATTTTCTTCTGATTTTTTTGTTAAGTTTTACTGCTTTGCTGCCTACGTTTTGGCATTTTCCGGCTTGCTAAAGTTTATATCTGTAACAGTAACAGTACTTGGAACACATCTAGACCCTGTTTACTGCATTTCCTGTGTTGCACTTAATTTAAAATCGTTTTTTCTCTAAAAACTGCATTTTACCTGATTTTGGCCTAGCACTCAAGTGTGGGGTCATTTATTGCAGTGTTGTGATTATTTTGCTGCTTGTGTATCTCTGCTACCGTTAAACTACAACAAAAAGAAAAAAAAAACAAAAAATCGTGCTTTTTCCCACTTTCTGAAAGTTAAGAAAGTTCAGTTACAGATTTGCTGCTCTGAACTGTTTGGAAGTTTCTAGAAGGCCAGTGCTTGCTTGGGCTAAAGGGAAGTCTCTGTGTTCAGCAGTGGGAGTGGTTAACACTGAACAGCCTGCCTGTCCCTGGAGGAGTGGTTACTACCTAGAAGCTGTAGTTTTATTGGCCATTTTGGGTCAATTCTAAACTCCTTGATCTGTCTCTCTTAAAACCAGGCTGCCTTGTGGTTTTGGTATCTTTTCAGGCTTGCTAGTTGTTGCTGAAGCACCTACCAAGGGGAGAAAATGCTGAGAGAAGAAAATGAGCCACTTTTGTGATTTTTAAGTATTTTCTTCTGATTTTTTGTTAAGTTTTACTGCTTTGCCGCCTACTTTTTGCTCTCAGAGTAATCACTGTATTCTCTTTCTAAAGCCCTGCACTTGCTCAGCTCTTATAAGGAAAAACTAACTAACTAAAGCACTACACCCTCCGTGACTTCTCATAAGTATTAGACTCCCGATTGGTCCTTCCTGATCAAGTGAAAAATCAGTTCCCTTCCCTAATCTGATCAGTAAAAAAACAGTTCCCTATACTAATCTGGTATGTCCAAGGGTCAGTTTCAAGGTTACTCTCCAGTCCAGCTGGTGAATCTGGGAATTTTGAGGCAATGTTACAATTGCCTTATGTACACAGACAACCCTCTCCTCCTTCCAACAAACTCTAATACATGTGAGAGATGCAGCTACACAGCCAAAATGGAGGCAGTGCTCTCTCAACCCAAGACTGGCACAGTCAGTCAGGAGGAAAAGGTAACCTCCCATACCACAAATCCAGTCTCACACAGACCTATTGCATCTGCATACCCAACACATAAACACACAAAAACATACTTGGAGGCTCTAAATAAAAATCTGCCTAAACAGCAAAGACCTCCTAAGCAGATATCCAAGCAACAGCCACCCCTCAACAATACTCACAAATCACATATCTCACAAAATCAGTGTGCCTCACAGTCACAGCCCTTAAGGCCAAACAACACACCAAATACACTTGTTATAGGGGACTCTACTGTCCGGCACACTGATATCCCGCTCACCAGACTGAACAAGGAGAAGGTCACTGTAAGCTGCCTGTCGGGTGCCAGAATCCACCACATAACACAAGCACTCAGGTCACTCCAAAGCAAGTACAAGTATGACTCCATCATTGTCCATGCTGGTGTGAATGACCTGAGATGTACCTCCCTGGACTACATGAAAAGAGACATAGAGGAGCTCTCTGACCATGTAGCCCAGGCTGGTATGACCCTGACCTTGAGTAGCATATTGCCCTCACCAAGAATGATGCCACAGTATAAAGACAAAATGATCAGTTTCAACAATTGGCTAAAGTAATGGTGTCATTCAAAGGGGATCCAGTGTCTGTCAGCCTGGGATGACATGCTTGACAAGCCACGTTGCTTCACTAGGGACGGCTTGCACCTGTCACCCTTAGGCTTTCGTATACTGGCCAAGGCTCTTGCCACCCCCATAGTGCCTTTTTTAGGCAAGGCTCAAAGGACAAACCCCACCTCCATAGACAACCCAAGGATAAAAAAACTAAAGGTAATGCTACTCAATGCCAGAAGTCTAAACCTCAAGATGCACGCACTCGAGACTCTCCTCAGTATGGAGAAAATCGATGCCTGTGCAATAACAGAAACCTGGTTCAAGGCTCCTGAGAGCACCCCAGCACTACCAGGTTATAATTCATACCATGCGTTTCGGCCCCACAACTTGGACCGAAGCACAAAAGGAGGGTTCATAGGTTCATACCAGGCTATCTGCCCTAGGGCATTTATAAGCCTAGCCAGAATGTGTTTGGTTTTTGCCACCCATTTTAAATTAATTTTGCTATGCCCTTTTTTGAGGTTTGTATAATGTGCCTCTGTCTAACAGTGACACAGAAGTGATACCCGGGGTAAACCTACGATCTCCCATCCACTCATCAAGATTCCTCTTGAAGAGAGTCAATGAGGGACTCTGCCTAACCTGGACTGGAATTTTATTCCAGAGTGAAGGGAGCCTCTGGGTTATGACTCTGTCCCTCCAGCATGTCCTATTTATTTCAGTGCTGAGGTTCATGTCTCTCAAGCGTGTAGCTCAATGGGATTTGGATTTTCTGAGGTGCAGCATGTCCAATAATTCCGGGTTGGACATGGCTTTATACGTCAGGCACAGATCGCCTCTGAACAGGCAGTATGCCACTGAGTAGAGCTGGAGTTTCTTTAACCGGAAAGCATATGGCATCTGTTTGAGCCCTTTGATCCTCTTGGTGAGGTACTTTTGGGGTCTTTCTAGTTTCTGCAGGTGTCTGGTAAGGTACATCCCAAAAGGGGCATTGTACTCAATTAGGGGCCTGATGAGGGATGAGTAAAGAGGCACGATGACCTCCCCTGATCTAGATGTGAATCCCTTCATGATTAGGTGGGCTATATAAAATGTTTTTCTAACCACTTTGGCCACATGGTTGTTAAATGAGAGATTGCTATCAACTTGGGTCCCCAGGTCCCTAATTACTTCTTCTGTACTTAATGGATTACCACCTATGTGGTAATTTGTGAGCACTTTGTTTTTGCCAAAGGAGATGACTATACACTTTTTGGCGTTTAGCTTGAGGCCATGGCTCTGGCACCAGTTGTCTGTTTCTATGAGGCCCTTTTGGAGGATGCTTGTGTCGGATGGAGAGTCGATTATGGTGCCCAGTTTGCAGTCATCTGCGAACTTGGTCAGCCACAGTCCTTCCGTGTTGGCCTGTACCTTCGAGAAATATATACTGAACAAGAGAGGTCCCAGGACTGAGCCTTCTGGGACGCCACTTGTAACTGGTTTGGAGTCTGACATGGCTCTAGCAATTCTAACCATGTGGGTTCTGTCCTTGAGCCAGTTTGCAACCCATCTAGTGACATAGGGGTTTATTTTTAAGCTGGTGAGCTTATCTATAATGCCCGAGTGGGGTATTGTATCAAAGGCTTTTACGAGGTCCAGGTAGGCTGTGTGGACCACCTTCCCCTCATCAATGGCCTTGGTGACTGTTTCAAAGAAATCAACCAGGTTTAAGAGGCAGGATCTGCCCTTAACAAAGCTGAACTGGGTAGGATCCAGTGTCTGTAGGTCCCCAATATCTTTATTTATGAGGTCCATGATGATCCTTTCCATAGCTTTGCAGACCAAGCTAGTCAGGCTTATGGGGCGATAGTTTCCAGGACCCGTTGAGGCACCACCTTTGTGGAGAGGGACCACAGTTGCTGCACGCCACTCTTTGGATACATATCCTGTAGTAAGGCTGAGAGTGAACAGTAGTTTTATGTTTGGGTTTAGCTCTTCTTGGAGTTCATGTAGGACGCAGCCCGGGACACTGTCTGGTCCCATTGATGCTGTGTTTTTTGCTTTGGAGAGGGCGGCTCTTACCTGAGCATCTGAGATGTCAGGGGGGCAGCACTCTGCTGGGATAGATATTTGCCCTTTTGGTGGGGAGTTTGCACTGAACCTGTCAGCTAGGATGTTGGCAATGTCTGTGGGTTTGGTGTATTTTTTGTCATTTTGGACTAATTCTGAGCATATCTGGGAATTACCACCCAGGTTCCTAACATAACTAAAGAAAGCCTTGTGATTATCCTTAATGTCCTGTGTAATTTTTCTCTCGAAGCTGGCCTTAGATGATTTTATTAGTGCCCATAGTTTTTTGCTAATACTGATCAGAGATGCCTTCCCTTTTTGGAATTTTGCTCTATCATTTAGTAGCTTCCTCCTTCTATTGTATAGTTTGTTTATGGCTGGGGTCCACCAGACAGGATGTCTGCCTTTGGAGGATTGGGTCTTGGTTTTATTTGGGATCGCATGATCCATGCATTCCTGAAGGTGTTCATAGAATGCGTTTATAAAGGATTCTGTGGTCTGGGCCGTATTTTCCACAGGCCCGGGGGCTTTGAAAGATTCCACCTCGGTTTTGAGGAGTGTGAAATTTGCTTTAGAGAAGTTTTTCACTGTGGTTTTCTGGGCAGGGGGTGGGGTCGGGATGTGAATATCCAGTGAGTTTAGTTTATGGTCTGATTTTACCAGTGAGGGATACACTTCTGGTCTGGAGCATAGAGTCCCCATGTTGGTGATGATCAGGTCCAGTATGTTTTCCCCTCTTGTGGGAGTGGTAACAAGTTGTTCCATAGCATTTGAGTTTATAAATTGTAGGAATTTTGGGCTAGGGTGTTGGATCTAGAGTAATGCTCCCAGTCTATGTTTGGGTAGATGAAGTCGCCCAATATAATGGTGTTTGGAGAGACCTTCATATTTTCCAGTGTTCTCAGGAAGGCCGAGTGGGGTTCCTGGGTTAGGGAGGGTGGTCTGTAGCAGGCTATAAACTGGAAGGCAGTTTTACCCACTGTTAGTTGCACATGGATAGTCTCTGATGCTTCGTGCTGTGCCACCAACCTGGAGGTGTGGGTATCTTTGACGAATATTGATACTCCCCCTCCTTTTGTGGGTCGGTCCAAGTTTTGGGGCCGAAAAGCATGGTATTAGGTATAACCTGGTAGTGCTGGCGTGCTCTCGGGACCCTTGAGCCAGGTTTCTGTTACTGCACAGATATCAATGTTCTCCATGCTAAGGAGAGTTTTGAGTGGGTGCATCTTGAGATTTAGACTTCTGGAGTTGAGTAGCATTACTCTTAGTTTCTTATCCCTTGTGATACCTATGGAGGTGGGTTTGTCTTTTGAGCCTTGCCTAAAAAAGGCACTATGGGGGTAGCAAGAGCCTTTGCCAATATCCGAGCGAAGCATCGTGGCTTGTCGAGCATATCATCCCAGGCTGACAGGCATTGGATCCCCTTTGAATGACACCGATACTTAAGCCAATTGTTGAAATTGATCATCTTGTCTTCATATTGTGGCATCATTCTTGGTGAGGGTAGGATGCTACTCAAGGTCAGGGTAATACCGGCCTGGGCCACATGCTCAGAGAGCTCCTCTATGTCTGTTTTCATTTAGTCCAGGGAGGTATGTCTCAGGTCATTCACACCAGCATGGACAATGACTGAGTCATATTTGTACTTGCCTTGGAGTGACCTGAGTGCTTGTGTTATGTGCCGGATCCTAGCGCCCAACAGTCAGCTCACTATGACCTTCTCCTTGTTCAGCCTGGTGAGCGGAACGTCAGTGTGCCTGACGATAGAGTCACCTATTACAAGTGTATCAGGTGTGTTGTTTAGCCTTAAGGGCTGTGACTGTTTGGCACACTGGCTTTGTGAGCTATGTGTTGCATGTGTTTTGTTTTGGGGTAGCGGTTGCTTGGATGTCTGCTTTGGAGGTCTCTGCTGCTTAGGCAGATTTTTATTTAGAGCCTCCGAGTATGTTTTTGTGTGTTTATGTGTTTGGTTTGCTGTTGTGGTAGGTCTATGTGAGACTGGAATTGTAGTGAGTGCAGTTTCCTTCTCCTCCTGACTGGTTATGCTAGTATTGAATTGAGAGAGCTTAGCCTCCAGTTTGGCTATATGGATGCATCTCTCACATGTGTTGGAATTTGTTGGGAGGAGGAGAGGGTTTTCTGTGTACATGAGGCAGTTGTAACATTGCCTCAAGATTCCCAGATTCACCAGCTGGACCGGAGAGAAGATTGACAACTGACCTTTGGACATGCTAGAATAGTATTGGGAATTCCTTTATAATTGGGGAGTATCTATATTCATCAAAGATACCTACACTTCCAGGTTAGTGGCACTGCACGAAGCATTGGAAACCATCCATGTGCAACTAACAGCGGGAAAATCTGCCTTTAAGTTTGTAGCCTGCTACAGAACACCCTCCCTATTACAGGAACCCCACTTGGCATTCCTGAGAACACTGGAGAATATGAAGGTCTCTCCAAACACTATGTTATTGGGTGACTTCAACTACCCAAACATTGACTGGGAAAACTACTCAAGCCCAAACACCCTCGCCCAACGGTTCCTTGAATTTATAAACTCTAATGCAATGGAACAACTGGTCACCTCTCCCACAAGAGGGAACAACATATTGGACCTGGTCATCACCAACATGGGGACTCTATGTTCCACACCAGAGGTAAACCCCTCATTGTTAAGATCAGACCATAAACAAATTTCCCTGGACATCCATATCCCGTCCCCACACCCAGCCAAGGAAATCACTGTAAAGAATTACTCAAAAGCCAACTTTGCACTTCTCAAGACTGAGGTGGAATCCTTCAAAGCCCCTGGGCCAGAGGATAATACAGCCCAATCCGCAAAATCCTTTACAAATGCATTCTAAGAGCACCTACAGGAATGCATGGATTGTGCTATCCCAAATAAAACCAAGACTCACTCCACCAAAAACAGGAGACCGGTCTGGTGGACCCCGGCCATAAATAAGCTATACAACAGAAGGAGGAAGATACTACATGACAGAGCAAAATCCCAAGAAGGGAAGGCATCTCTGATCAGTATTAGCAAGAAACGTTGATCCCTCATAAAATCATCAAAGGCCAGTTTCGAAAGAAAAATTGCCCTAGACACTAAAGATAATCATAAGGCCTTTTTTAGTTATGTCAGGAACATGAGCGGAAACTCCCAGATATGCTCTGAATTGTTGTATAACGGTACAAAATATTCCGAACCTACAGACATAGCCAACATCCTGGCAGACAGATTCAGTGCAAACTTCTCCCCCCCTTCTCCCCCAAAGGATCAAATGCCTATCCCAACTGAATGTAACCTCCCTGACATCACAGATGCACAGGTGAAAGCTGCCCTCTCCAAAGCAAAAAACACAGCATCTATGGGACTGGACAGTGTCCCAGGCTGTGTCTCACATGAGCTCCAAGAAGAACTGAACCCTCACATTAAGTCACTGTTCAAACTTAGCCTTACTACAAGATATGTACCCAAAGAATGGTGTAAAGCTAGAGTGGTTCCACTCCACAAAGGTGGTGCCACAACGGACCCCGGAAACTATCGCCCCATAAGCCTGACTAGTCTGGTCTGTAAAGCTATGGAGCATATTATCATGGAACTCATAAACAAAGACATTGGGAGCCTCCAGACACTGGACCCTACCCAATTCAGCTTTGTTAAGGGCAGATCCTGCCTCTTAAACCTAGTTGATTTCTTTGAAACAGTTACCAAAGCTATAGATGAGGGCAAGGTAGTCCACACAGCCTACCTGAACCTCGCAAAAGCCTTCGACACAATACCCTACTCGGGCATCATAAATAAGCTTACCAGCTTAAATATCAACCCCTATAACACAAGATGGGTTGCAAACTGGCTCAGAGATAGAACCCCACAGGTGCCATGTCCGAATCCAAACCAGTTACAAGTGGCATCCCACAGGGCTCAGTTCTGGGACCTCTCTTGTTCGGTATATACTTCTCTGAGGTTCAGGCTAACACGGGGGGATTATGGCTGACAAAGTTTGCAGATGACTGCAAACTGGGGGCCATAATTGAATCTCCAGCTGACACAAGCATCCTCCAAAAGAGTCTCACAGAGACGGATGCTTGGTGCCAGAGCCACGGCCTCAAGCTAAATGCTAAAAAGTGCATAGTCATCCCCTTTGGGAAAAACAAGGTGCCCACAAATTACCATATAGGTGGTAATCCATTAAGTACAGAAGAAGTAATTAGAGATTTGGGGACCAACGTAGATAGTAATCTCTCCTTTGATAATCACGTTGCCAAAGTGGTTAGAAAGACCTTCTATACAGCCCACCTTATCATGAAAGGGTTCGCATCTAGATCAAGAGAGGTCATTGTGCCCCTCTACTCATCACTCATCAGGCCCATAATTGAATACAATACCCCTTTTGGGATGTACCTTACCCGACACCTGCAGCAACTGGAGAGACCCCAAAAGTACCTCATCAAGGGGATTATGGACTACAAACAGATGTCCTATGCAGCTCGACTAAAGAAACTCCAGCTCTACTCAGTTGCTTACCGCCTACTCAGAGGCGATCTATGCCTGATGTACAAAGCCATGTCAAACCCAGAATTAATGGACATGCTCCACCTCAAAAAATCCAAGTCCCTTAGAGCTACACACTCCAGGGACCTAAACCGCAGCACAAAAATAAATAGGACATGCTGGAGGGACAGATTCATTTCCCAGAGGCTCCCCTCACTCTGGAATAGAATCCCAATTCATGTTAGACATAGCCCCTCGCTGACCCTCTTCAAGCGAAATTTGGACGTATGGATGGGAAATCGCAAATTCACCCCTGGGATCTCTCCTGTGTCCCTGCTAGACAGAGGCACAGTAAACTAATCTTAAAAGGGTACCTTCTCTGACCTACTTTACAGAGGCACAGTAGGCTAATCTAATAGGGAGGCAGAAGCCAAATACACTCTGGCTAGGCTTATAAATGCCCTAGGGCAGATAGCCTAGTATCTACCTATGAACCTATGAACCTATGCTGGTATTATTAGAACTATTATCACCAAAGAATGGAAGTGATTCAGTAGGTTGTCAGAAATAGAGGGGAATTTTAGGACATGCCTTAAATTTATTTTTCAGAGGGAAATGAGTTTGAAGGATATATTTGAGAGAGATTCTGACTATAATTACAAGATGAGTCAGAAGAGAGCTGGTACTTATATCGGTGTAGTTGCTGCTGCTATTGCCCCAGTATTTCAGAGGGGAGTACATTTTTTACCAAGTAGAAAGAAAGAAATATCAGGGAAAATCTATTCCAACTGTAATACATATGGGGATAGTCTGTCTTGCTATATGTGATGCCTGCAGAGTTTTTAGGTAGGGAAAATGGAGAGAAAATTAAAAAATATAATTTACTAACATAATTATTACATTAAGAATGGAAATTATAAGAATGCTTTATTTAAACATACTTTAGTATATTTAGAAGCTAGGTTTAGGTTTTTTGTTATTGAGATTGTTCTTATTGACAATGGGGGGGGTCCTTGGGAGGCAAAAATAGAGTACAAGGAACTTTAATGGCATTTGGTTCTTGAGGGTAATAAAGCCCCTGGGTTGAATGAAAGTGTTACTTTTTCCCCAGTTTTAAAATTGAGTGCTGCCAGGTTGTGACCAGCTGAATTTAGACATTTTTTACACATCCATTTTTTTATATTTCTACTTTTATACAATTATTTTGTTTCTAATTTAAGTCAAGTTTTTAGCTTTGCTTATTGCTCTTTCATCCTTTAAATAATTCTTTAAATAATTGTATTAGTCATGATAGTTACTTAGGTTGCCATCATTAGAAGGGGTGTGATATTTGTTAATATGGTTTAGAGGTATGCTTTAATACTTATTTATTTATTTTATTTATTTTATTTATTTTACATTTGTTGACCGGGATAGTCCGACTGGATACATGTCCTTTTTCAGCGGAGGCCCGGGGAGAAAAGCTCCACAGAGATAACAATATACAAGTAGGTTTACAATATACATACATGTAATGAAGAGACAGATGAGGAGACAAAAGAGAAAAAAAAACTCAACAGGCATAACAGTATGGAAGTAGGATTACAAATCCATAGATAAGATGGGGAGACAGACGCTAATTCATATTATTAAATTTACTTAGGTTAGATGTGAAAAACAATTGGGCAGCTAAGGTCCACTCAGTTATACAAACATACAGTAGAGGAACATTAGTGTTATTATACTCTAATACATCATCACAGCCACAGTATAATATCAATGGAGTGTAAAGGAACAATCAAAAAAGAGAAGAATAATGCTGTAAAAAACAGGGGGATTAATGGTCAAAAGAGCAATGGTTAGGTTCAAGGAACAGGAGGCCCAGGTTAGTAAAGTGTGGTAGGATAAGTGGTCGCTCAGGAGAGACTAGTCTGATTTTACGCATGAACATAGCCATTGTGCCTTAAAGAATTGAGTTAGATTTTTTTTTAATTGAAAAAGGGAGGTAGAAAGTCTAAGGTTATTTGGGAGGGAGTTCCAAATCTTACCTATAGAGTTGGCAAAGAGAGCATCGCCCCCCTTGTTATAAGATTTGATGGTTTGTACAAGGTGTCTGTTAGAGGATCGAAGACTGCTTAGGTTAGAATAGGGGGTCAATAGCTTATTGAGTGAGGGGGTTTTATCAGGTTCCTTAATAATTTTAAACGCTTCAGTGAGTTGGTTCAGTTTGAGGAGATTGGGTAATTCTAACCAGTTAAGTGTTTTTAGGTTAAGACAATGATGTGTTCTATAGGGAAGTCCAGTTATAAATCTGGCAATGTGATTATAGGTCACGGAGAGTTTGTTGATATCAGTTTTGTTGAGAAAATAAAATACAGGAGAGGCATACAGTAGTGTGGAGAGGAGATGCGTACGGGCAATGGTTAGTTTAGCGTTGGGGGTTAAAAAGTTCTTGATTCTATACAAGGATCCAAGTTTCTTATTTACGGTCTTAATTGTCTGGCTGATGTGCAAGTTAAATCTGAGCTTGTCATCAATGGTGACCCCTAGTAGTTTAGTATACGTATCAGGCTCAATGATGGTACCATTATTAGATTGGACGTGGAAGGTAGCATTGTTGGGATTTGGTGTCGGGGCAGAGGTAGGAAAGAATAGTAGTAGCTTAGTTTTTTTTGGATTTAGGATGAGATTCCTCCCTGAGAGCCATTTTTCTACTGTAGAAAAGCAGTGTTGGGTTGTTACTTGTAGTTCAGGGAGAGAGATATCTGAGCATAAAAGGGTGGAATCATCCGCATATTGGATGCAGGTGGCTTTAGGGATAGCTGTGTGAAGTTCGTTTATGAACACGGAAAAGAGAAGGGGACCTAGAATGGAGCCTTGGGGGACTCCTATGGTATTGGGTAGTAGGTGAGAGAGCTTGTTTTGCCATTGGACTGCTTGTTGCCTACCAGAGAGATAAGCAGAGAACCAGTTAAGAGATGAATAGTCAAAGTGTAAGGTTTCAAGCGTGTGGAGAAGAAGCTGATGATTGACCATGTCAAAGGCTTTTGACAGGTCGAGAAACAGAGCTGACGATATTTTTTTGTTATTACGATTTTTGTTGACTGAGTCGGTGAAGAAAAGGAGGGCGGTAGTTGTACTATGGTGGGGTCTAAAGCCATGTTGCGAGTTAGTCAGAAGTTTATTTAGGGTGAGGTAGCGAAGAAATTGCTTATGGACACAACGTTCCATAATTTTGGCTAATGGAGACAGTATAGCTATTGGTCTATAGTTAGAAGGTTCAGTGGAAGGGCCTCCCTTATGGAGTGGTATGACATAGGAAATTTTCCAAATGGAGGGGATGGTGGCTTCGGAGATAGTTCGATTAATCAGGATAGAGATAGGGTAGGCTATGGCATCAGCTGCAATTTGTAGGTATTCAGCAGGAAGTCGGTCTGCTGAGAGGGTGGTAGGTTTAAGTTTCTTCAATAAGGTTCGAATATAGGAGGTGGGTATATGTTGTAGTTTAAAGGAAGGGAATGTGTCGTCGGTAGTATTGGTTGAGGGGGGGGGGTAGTTGACTGGCTAAAGCTTGAATCGTTTCAGTAAAGAAGGAGTTAAAGGTATTGGCTACGACTTCTGGGTTTTTACCAATAAGTGTTTCAGGGGTAGGTGTAGATGATTTCCCTGGGTGGAGGAGATTATTTAAGCCTGCCCAGAACTTCTTTGGGTTGTTCTGGTGCTTTTCTTGGAGGTGACAAAAATAATTCTTTTTGTCCAGTGTGCTAGCTTTTTTTGTTTCATTTCTAAGCTGCTGGAATTTTATACGATCTAGAGGTGCCTTAGTAGCTCTCCATGTATCCCAGGCTTTGTCCCTAATTTTAATTTTGGATTTAGTGTCCCTGGTTAGCCAGGGGGCTATCCGCACCTTAGTTCTAGTAAGTCGGTTAGGTGCATGATTGTCCAGAATGTTTAGGAATGTGTCATTAAAGAATGTCACACTCTTGTCAAGGGATAGAGTTTTTAACTTAGACCAGTTACAGGATTTGAGTTCAGCAGCAAATTGCATAGGTTCGAATTTCTTCTTGTTTCTTAGTAGTCTATGGATGGGTTGGTTTATGGTGATAAATTTATGTTTAATAATGAAAGTGATAAGATGGTCACTAAGATCATTAGGAAGGGTCCCAGTGGTATATTTATGCATGGGCATTAGTAAGAATCCAGTCAAGTATACTCTCTTTTTGGGGGGCATTTCCTATTCTAGTTGTAGAGTTTATATTCTGGGAAAAGCCGTGTAGGTTAATAGTCATAGGATTGGTCTGTGCCGAACATTGGGTCCAGTCGATGTTGACATCGCCCAGAACAATGGTTTCTTGAGGGTAGTTAGCATCTAGCCAGCTTAGTATTTGTTCCATAGTTTCTAGGTTGTTCCCAGGGGGGGTATATATTACTAAAAGATTGATACTTTTTTGGTTATTTAAGCATAGTTTTAAGGTGATTGTCTCTGCATTAGCGACCTTAGGGGGTTGGTTAGGATGCATTATGATATTGAGTGAGCTTCTATACATAACAGCTATTCCCCCTCCCTTTTTTTTACATGATCGACCCTTACGATATTGTATCTTGGTGGGAGAATTTCTTCATCTTTGGTGGCTGGTTTCAGCCATGTCTCCGATAGACACATAATATACACATAACATAACCATATAATATTACTTATTTAACATGGTTGCCATTTTAATATCCTTTTCTTAAACATAGTTAATTAAATGGATGGTCATTAATCTACATTTAATTAATTAATTGTTGGGTTTCATTGGTTAGGTAATTGTGTTATTTGTGTATGTAAATAGCTATTGCTAGTTTTTCTTTTTACATCTGAGAAAGTCTGTTGATGAAAACGTGGTGAAAAAATTAAGGCCTTTGTGATTTTATTTTGTCTTCATATATTAAAGTGTTTGTGACTGGAATTAAACCTGTGTGTTATTTATTTTCAAATGCTGTTTTTTATGGTTATTGGCACACCACAACACATCAGATGCAGATAGGATCATGCTCAGCACATTTTGAATGAAAAAAAAGACCAACATAAGCTGTACTGTCTCATATACAGCTTATGATAAAAGATGAAGAAGTAAGAATAGCACTAGAAATGAAATCAAAGAATGCAGCAGGCTCAGATGAGGTCATAACATATAAAATGTTCCAATCAGACTACAAACATACAGACAAAGATGTCATAACAGATATAAGCAAGATATTGGGTGACTTGGGGAGAAAAGTGTCTCCTGAGGGTACTCATAGCAGTAAGGAGAGTAAGGTGTATCCCAGATGGCAGGAGAATAAGCATTCTAATGCCAATGAACAAGAACAAAGGGAACATTCATTATGTGTACAATACAGAGGTATCAAACTCCTCTCACATATCACGTGAATATGCTGAGTATCTGAAAGTAAGATGTGAGATGAGCAGTTCAGATTCAGATCAGGATGTAGCACAGCTAACCCAATGTTTGTAGTGAGTCAGATAGTGGAAAAAAACATAGATGAGGAGACATGTAAAAGGGCATTCCTAGACTTGAAGAAAGCATATGACTATATTCCAAGAAAGCTGATTTAACTGCAAACAGGAAGTTGTCATGGCAGCAAATGGGGGATATCAGAAGAAGCTGAAAATTAAGATTGATGAGAAGATTGTTTGCCTGGAATAAGGATTTGTGGTGGTATGCCTTTTATAGAGAAGGAATGTTTACACAGGATTCATGGAAAGACTTTGATATCTGACTGAAAACTGAATCCAGTAGCAGCCTGAGGAGATGGGATTCTGCCTGATAGGAGCTTAATGCTGTGTATATAAGTCTTCCCTAGTGCAGAAGCAGAAGGTTCTTCCTGAACTTTTACATGTGAGTGACTGTTCGGCTCTATTTTAAGGAGACTCTTGGACATTCATCCAGAATTCACTGTGAAAGTGACAAGTGGATGTATGCTTTTTTATGTCATTTCAAAAGGTTTGTTGATTTGCTGCAAAAGATGTTGCCAAGATTTCAGTCAACTGTATAAGGTGAAGTCTGCACTACTGTCCTTGAATTTTGTGTCGCAGTAAACTGCATTTTATAGAACTCTAATCTTCAGTTCATTTAGAAGACCACACTGGTGGATGCAGTGTGTACATTTTTGGTGCAACATGCCTAGAAGTCCTAATTTATTTTTCCTTTTGCTGCCTACTGTGAGATCCAATATATCCAGAATAGTGAGAAGGGGGATAACAATGCTAACTGGCAAGTCCTGAGTGCTTTCTTGGCTGGAGTGTGCCTGCATCTTATTCTCCTGAGTGAAAATGATTACAGTGAAACAACTGAAACAATTGTTACAAAGCATAGCCACTTCAGTAGAAAGTATGTCTTCTATTAGCAGTGCAATGAAAATGTCAAAAGAGTTCTGCTGACGAAGAGACTATCTAGAGAGGATGACTCTGAAGCAGTCATAGCAGAATTTGGGTGACGTGCCCTCCAGGTGAAAAACTACTTCACAAAGAGTTGTTCTTCCCAGTTCACCGATGAGCCATTGAAACTTTGAAAGGGCAGAAAAGAACTAACTATAAGATAATGACAAAGTGAAAATAAAACTTAACCCAAGCTGGTGTTACTGTTAAAAATCAAGCTCTGAAGCTTCATAGCTGAGCATTCTGTCATAATAAAACCATAACATCTCAGTTATATGCGCTGGGACATATAATTAAGCGGTTTAAAGTCTCAGTTATGTGAGCTTAAACATATACATTTCTGGTTGGATACAGAGTGTCAGCATTCTAAAACTAAAATAATAGAAATACTAGCTAGCCATACATTTAAAGGAGCTTTGCCTACTACTTCGATGAGAAGCATTTTGGTGTGCTTGTACGAAAATTGTAAGTAATGAAAGAATGTTCAAAGCTGAGTAATTTAGACCTAAGAATGTCTCAAATTCTGTTAACAAACACAGAGTAACTAGTGCAGACATACTCTGTTTTAAATGTGAAAAAAATGGGTTACATAGCTAGATCTTACCTTTCTAATGGCAGCACTGGTATACCTATGAAAACCATGACCAGTGAAAAGCCTAATACTAATGCTACTAATGCTACTAATATACCAGTGGAATGAACTGTCTGCAAGGGTAGTAAAGTTAGCCTTTATCTACTGTCCTACAACCAAGTTAATTTAATGTAATGTCTAAATTGATAGCAGGAGATTGCAGGGATTATTAAAGTTGGCGGTATGGTCATACTTATAAAAATACTGTATGTTTTTTTAAAAAGAAAACCATCATTAAGAAAGCAGTTGAAATAGTCTGTATACATTTATGTATTTTTATTTTACATTTGTTAATTGGGGTGTCTGACTGAGCCGACAAGGCATTTTTTCACCAGAGGCCCGGGGAGAAAAGCTCCACATAGAAAATTTACAAATACATTTAGATATTTAGACATGATCAGTATACACACAAATTACAATAGACATGTTTTTACAGTGGTATGGAGCACATCAACAGTTACAGTTGAGAGAACAAACAAGAAAATATTAATTTAAAAATAAAGGTTATTAATTATAGTTGTTGTGTCTTTTGGCTTTTCCCAGTTAGGGGTCGCCACAGTGGAACAAATGTTGGAATTAAAAGAGACAATTATGGAAAAATTCCAGGCCCTGGGCAAAAAGTTGATGATTAGAGACACTAGGGTGTCCATAGATCAGGATTATTCATTTGAGACCCATAGAAAGTGGAATCACCATACATCAGTAATAAAACTGTGCAAAGAAAGAAAGAAATATCAAATAGAAATTATTACATATAGCTACCTTCTGAATCTTTATGCAGGGCAATGACAAGAATTTCACAGCACCAAAGGAACTTATAGAAGTACTTTAAAAAAACTGTAAACCACAGGAGGGACATATTGCAAGGGGTTGAGAAAAGATATGTGGCAGTTGACGGAATGGAAATAAAGTAAAGGAACATTGACAGATGGGAAAGAGGTTATTTTCTCTTGTTCACAAGGTAGCAAAACTGAGAAAAAGGGTTGAAATACTAAGAGAAGTGAGAGTGAGGAATGTGTAACAAGCAAGTATGAGACACAAATTGGAGTTCTGAACTCTTAAATCTAAAAGCCAACTTTTCCAATAGTTGTTGTTGTTGTTGGTCTTTCGGCTTTTTCCTGGTAAGGGGTTGCCACAGCGGAACTCCGGTCTGCTAATGATTGGCAGTAGATTTTTACAAAACACCGAGGTGCCAGCTCAACGCCCAACCTTCAACGAAGGCACATCCATTTATGCACACATGTCTTTCAAACGCTAACCAACCACGGGGAGGACATGCATACTCCACACAGAAGGCACTCCCAAGCCACGCCGAGAATTGAACAGGAGAACATCTAGCTGTGAGGTAGCAACGCTACCGCTGTACCACCATGACAATACCACTTTTCCAATAGTAGATGACAATATTAGGAGATGTAACTTCCACCTGTGAATAGATGTAGTTCTGTTGAACTAGAGTTGTTCTCTTTAATAAATGATAATGACAAATGAGTGACCAAGCTCAGTGTAGCATGGAAGGGAAATAAGCAAGCAGACTGTTCTGACTAACACATTTTAGTAACATTAAGTGATCACCAGCAAGTGGACACAACAGAGGAGGCAGGGCAATGCAGCCTGCAAGATGAAGGTAAGAATGTCTAGAAATCTGCATGTATTATGAAAAATGAATTGAGAAGTGAAGCTAGCTGTGATAGAGTGTGCACCTGGAAATTATTGATTTGGACTGGAAATAAATATTAACTAACAACATATTAAAGGGGAGTCATGCAGCTGACTAAATATTAGCTAACAAAATATTAAAAGGAGCCATGCAGCCAAATCAAAAAGTGCCGGTTTGCCTGGTAAAAAAATTATATTCTATGTGTTAAAAATAACAGAGTAGCATGGCTGTTCCAAACATATGTATGTAAAAAAATTAAAAAGTGAAATAATTTTATATATTCTTTCCCTTCTTTTTATCTAATGTTGTGTATTTGTGCATGTGTAAAAATACACAGGAGAATGGATAGAATAGAAAAAAAAACAAGAATGTCAAAGCATGGAGGAAGATGGAGAAATATCAAATGGAGCAGTCACTAGGTTACTAAGTAAACAGGATACACAATCTGAAATGGATACAACTGTGGGTAGACATGTATGACAATTAGGCAAAGTTTAAACTACTGGAAAAAGAAGAGAGGCAAATATAATAGAGAAATCATAGTTTTAACAGAGTGTCATGGAATTTGAGGGCAAAAATCTGAAAAGATAATAAGAGGTGATAAGGAGCATGCTTAGTAGAAACAGGAAGAATACAGTGAGGGACGGTAGGAATAAAAGACAAAACTGAAATAGGACACAATCCAAAACCAAACAAAGTAAGATGGTTGGGGAAAGAAAAATAAGAGAAGTGAGGAGATAACTGGTATGAGAAGACAGATGGGAAAAATAAGGAAAGTAGCTAAGGACACTTTGGGGAGGAAACAGACACAAGACGAGTGAGAGAATATATTAAGAGAGAATGCAGTGATAGTGGTTCTTTAAAGCTGAGGAAGGAAAGGGACAACCAGAGAATTAATGACATGACATGTGATTGCTGACCTCAATAATTCAAACACAGGACTAAAGACAAGGAGATTAGTTAAACCAACACCCTAGCTAAAGAGATGAGATATAAGCAGGGAACAGACAAGAACTATAGTGTAAGGGTGCTATCATGGTTATGGTAGCGGTATGGCTGAGGGGACTTGCCATATATTTTAAGAGCTATGTAACTGAGACAAAGGAAAAGTATAATGAAAATATGTATATAGTTAACAAGGACTTGAAGAGAAATAAATACAGGAAAAAAGTGTTTAAGTCTCTGAGCAGGTAAAAGAAGGTCACAGATAAGGAAAGTAAAAATGAGAAAAAGATGAAGGCCACTTGGTGGAAATAGACAGAAAAGAAAAAAAGAAAAAATATATATGGGGTAGAAAGTGACAAAGATTAGGTTGTGGAATGTTGGTGTATTGAGGGATACAATACTTGGAGAAAGAATAATGGGGCATATCAGAAGAATTAAACCATTCAACTTAGTCTTACAGGAAATTAATGTGACACAAGATCAAAATAAGCAGTTAAAGAGAGGAGGATATTTGATAACAAGTGCCTCATCAGAAAATAAAAAACAAAGAGGAGTGGTAATTCTATTTAAGACGAGCATACCATTTAAGGTAGTGGATAAGTGGGAAGATAAAAGAGGAAGATGGGATTGCTGGAAGGGAAAAATATGGAGTCGATATTACATTGCCAAACTCACAGGAGTTCGAACAATGCAATATCGAACCATGAAGTTCAAAACCCAAAAAGTACGAAAACACAGAACAGCGATTTTTTTTTCCCAGTGGAAAAAATCGCTGTTCTGGTACAAAAAAAAAAGCACGTAAACTTTAATCTTAAACTAACGTGGGGGGCTGTGCCCCCACACCCCCCTACTTAAATATACCAACTTCAAGATTACACCACAGTGGAGGAAAGAGCAAAGCTGTGAAAACGGGCCACCGATTTTTTTCCTTGGGAAAAAAATCGGTGTTCCATGCCTTCGCTATTTTCGCATTTTGAACATATGGGTTCGATATTACAATGTTCGGACTCCTGTGAGTTCGACTTTGTAATATAGACCTCAAAATATGCAGTTATGTTAATAAATACCCCACCCCCCACAAAATGACAAAAGCACATGTAGTAGAAATATTAGTGGAGATAAGATTTCAAGAAGGAATACAGATAGTAGTAGGAGATTGGAATTTAACAACAAGCAAAGTAGAGGTAGTTAGAGGGATATATATTAAAAAGCTAATGGTGGAAGGGAAAGTTTTGAAATTCTATCAGAAGAATTTGTGTGGTTAGATGAATGTAATGTGAGGAGAGAAGAAGATGATACTTCCCAAGACAATGGCACTAGCCTATATTAGACAGAGGTTTCACCATGATGGATGAAGCATATAGATGAATATCATGATGAGGCAATAGAGGAGGTTATAACAGAATCAGTTATATATTACGTTTCAAAGAGGAAAAAAAGAAGAGAATGGAAAAGCAATGGAGTTTGCCAGCATACTTGATATGAAAGGAGGAAAAATGGATTAAGATAGAGAAGGAAAAGCCTCTGGATGCAGGGGATGATGTGAATGGGAAGGATTAGTATAGTATGAAAAAACAAGCAAGGGAAAAGAGAAAGGAGGAGCTATAATGGAGAAGATACAGCAGGAGATAAGACGGAGACAGAAGTATACAGAAAGGCACAAGAGGGAGATAGTGAAAAAAAAATTAAATAAAGAAGGCTAGAAGTGCAAGAGAAGAATCAACCAGAGGTTAATAACAGGAAGTTAAGTAAATCCTTAAAAATGGGGCGATGAAAGGAAATGGAGAAAAACGGTTGCAGTGGAAAAGTTGTTTTTTAGTAATAACTCAATGGCCCCTAAAATATTACTGGTGATGTTAATACAACAAGAAATAGAGGAGCGTATACATTTAGAACAGGAAAAGTAGTGGTGACTAGAGAAAATATTAGAAGAATTAAGAGAGTACTACTACTAACAAGATTTGTATAAAGATAGGGAGGAGCAAAATGGAAATGAAGGGATGCAGGATCAGGGCTATGAAGCAGAGGAAAGGTCCAGGTGGAACGAGGCAGGAAAGAAGGCCTAGTAAGACCTGAAACATAAGAAGAAGTAAAAGAGCTTGAGAAAAGCTGATGAGAGGACAATCCAGGGGTAGTGATAGAATACTCATAAAGGTTTGGGGCATAGTACAGAAAAAGATGGAGAGATGGGGTCCCCTTTTTTAATAACATAGTGAAACAATAACCTTCCCCTAAGTTATGGAATGAACCAGTGATAGTACAATACAGACTTAAGGGAAAGATGCACTGTCTCCATTCTCCTCCTGCCAGACAATTTCAATATTAAACCATGGTTATCAAAGGTTCATGCAGATATGGGCAGACTGACTGCGGAAGATTCTACCCAGGGTAATGCATGAGGATCAATGTGGATTTTGGGGGGGGGGGCGGTGAAAGACAGTGGACAGTCTAATAAAAATACCATGTTTAATGCAGAATGTACTGGAAACTGATCAGGAAGTAACCTTAGTATCACACATAGAAAACATTCAACTGGATTGGATGGAGATATTTACTTGACATACTGGAAATATTCCTGGTTGAAGGGGTGAGAATGATCAAGAACATACATCGACCAGCTACTTCAAACGTAAATATCAGAGCTGGTTTGTACAGGGAAATAAAAATCCATTGAGAAATGAGACTAGGATGTCCCCTCTCCCCTGTCTTATTTGCAATGTATTTGAGCCACTGGCAAATATGGTAAGGAAGTTACACATGAAAGGATAGAAGTGGGAGGAGGAAAATGAAAACAATTAAACTTTATGCAGATGATGTTTGGATAATACTGACATGGCTGAAAAAGGATCAGAGACAGTTGTGGGAGATATGTCAGGGTACATGGTAAACCACACTAGGACTTAGTAAAACTCAGCAATTGGGTTTAATAGTCATGCACAGGAAAAGGGTAGCAACTTGGAAAAAGAAATTAAGTATTTAGGGCTATGGGTAAGAGAGGTGGTAACAGAAATATATAATAGGATATTTGAAAAAAATAAGAGTCAAATACAGAAACGAAGGGAGATTAAGATGGATTTATACCCAGAACACAAGCACTGAAAATGTGAAGAATGCTGCCGTACTTATACCCAGGCCATGTTGTTTGGAAGTTGATAGATACATACAATGAAGAAAATGAAACAAATGTGGAGGGAATTTATATGGGACAGAAAAAGGTCCAGAATAGCATGGAGTAAGTTAAAGGGAGAAATACAGAGATTAGAATTAGGGGCACCAGAGCTGGAGACTGAATTACATGCATGTCTGGTAGCAAACATCTTGCAGTTGGCAGATGTAGGATGTAAAGCTAACTGGAAGGAAATGTTAAAGATAAAGGAAAAGGCATAGGGTAGGAAGGGAGATATACTAGAAGTGATTGTGAAGCACTGTAAATAGACTTAAAATTACAAATGATGAAAGGTCTGCAAGGACTGTTTAACGTGAAATGGCAAAATACAGATTAGAAAGGCAGTGGCGGCTGGTGACTTCAAATCAAAGGGGGGCTGCAGGAGACAGCTGAATGGGTGAGGTCAATGGGAAGGGGTGTGGCCAACTAGAAATGGGAGGGGCTATGCTCAAAGCCACAAAAACTGTAACGTTAATTAAAAATGCTGCCCTGGGTGCCAAACTGTCATTATGAGAGTCCAATCAAGACAAAATGAAGTGTAGAAGAAAAAAAATATTTCAATGCATTGGCTATATGACAGCTTACTTAATATCTAGATGGAAACAAAAGGTTGTGAGGCATGAAAAAGTAAATTACTTTTTAAATACATTGCTGGATTGCTAGTCAAAATCAAGTATAAGAATAACAAGCAGCACTCAACTCAAACCACTTCTCCTTGCACTGCAGTTCTAATTGTAATTTATATTCAGCTTTATTAAAGTACCAAGTAACATGCTGAAAGAAGCAATCTCTGTGATACCCCCACTTGTAAAAATGTTTCTTAGCCAAAAAAGACCTGCTGCCTGACAACTATCTACTTGTTTCATGTGGGAAACATGATCAAAGTAAAAAATGAAAAGCAAACAAGAAACAAGCTCAAGATACATTGCTTAAAGGATTACTGAACATGTTATGGACCACTCATGATAGAGTGGCATTCTGTTTAGTTTACGGGTAAAGCCTGCAGAGATGACTGGAATTCTCCAACAAGTGCAATGAGCTTCTTAAAATAATGTAATCCTGTCCTTTATTACAAATACTGTCGTATGCATTTCAATACCCAAGGCTTACACATTATCTAGTTATGTAAGTATTCTCTACATGGCAACAACAAAAATGCTTTCAATGTTGGCAGTTCTTTAACAGTATGCTTATTAAAGCATACTTGCACCTTACAATCTCAGATAAGCTTACCTGATGGTCATTAAAGCATTGCTACTTAAACACAGAGCAACAGGCACTTTCTGAGTAATAATAAGCATAAATCAACAGTACAAAAATTTGATAGAAACCAGACCATTCTGCAAAATCAAGGACAGATGAAAAGTAATCTATAACTCTGATTATTACAGTTATTTCTTAATTGTAAACCCTCCACATTTTCTTCCAAAATTGCTATTTTGCGGAGGGATTATTAGGGGAATAGCAACATTTTGAGCCAAAATTGGGGACAACTGAGAGGTTTGGCTATGCCTAATTCTATAAAGCAATTTATTTGCATGTACCTCTCAACCTGTTACTGTAATAAATCTGGACAAGGCCAAATATATCGGGGGAACATATAAACAGTACTAAAAATTGCTCTTGTATAAACTGAGACAGTTGATACAATAACAGGTCTTACTTTAGCATGCATTTTTCTGAAGGTTATGAAGTCTGAAACTCAGTGTCTCTCATTATTTAGTGACTTAATTCCTAAATGAATGACTAAATGATTTGCCAGAAAACCACAAATGTTATAAGGAACAAACCAAAAATAAGAAGCAAAACTCTATTCATCCTGTGAAAATCTGGACAGTTGAGAGGTATAGTTCAGCTGGGGCTGTCTTTGAGTTTGCTGTCCTTCCCTCTCACAAAATCATGGTCGAATGGAGCCCCCCCCCTTGCAGCCTTTCCAATGAACCATTACTTGGCTATTTTACCCCATTTACCATAAACACAAATGTGCATACTGCTGTACTTCTATGATGATTTGGACTTCATTTGAAAGTTTTATTTTGCATTTTACAGCACAAACACTAAGACATCTGCTAAACAAAGCAATGCAGTCTCACAATGAAAACAGACTTAGCATTAAAACTTCTCTGCCCTTGAAACTCACATTCATTGAAACAGCACTGAAACTCACATTCAAAGAAAATACATTTTGCCAGTGGCAGATAAAGATTAACTCTGGGCTGTTTTCAAATCATAGGCCCCTTGCATATGAAACATACATGTGCTCTTTGATACACGTTCCTGATTGTACTAAATTATATTCCTTGTGCAATACAGTACAGTTGTTAGAGGGCATTTTAAATTTGTTTTGAACATTTTTCCAGTAAACAATGAAGCAAAACGCATGCATCAATAATGACAAAACTGCCCAATTCAGAACATTTTCCAGTAAACAATGAAACAAAATGCATGCATCAATAATGACAAAACTGCCCAGTTCAGAACATTTCCATCATAAAAGTCTGCTCAAACTTCTACAGTCCACCATTATCAGTAAATATGGAAATCTCTGAAGAAGTAAAAGTCATCCAAATAATTCCACATTAAAGGAATCTGTAACTAATGAAGAGGTTGCTGCTAGCAAACAACTTTATATTTCATTGTTTCATCTACAAAAAGAGTGCCTGTTGCCCTCGAGGAATAAATTGCCTATGTTGCATTAAAAAAATGATAAGCTAGTAATATTGCAATAGGGAATAGATGACAAAGTGATAACAGGTTCATAGTTACTAGGTATCTTTGCCAGAAAGACTGCAGCATCCACCCCCTTTACAACACAGTACAGTGTCAGCAATGCATTTATCTACTGTGGGAGTAGAACCCAGAACCTTCTGCATCAAAACCAAGTACGCTAACTGTTGTTCTATTAACAATGCAAGCAAACTTAGCATAAGCAGCACAAAGCTTTTGTTCCCCGGCAGTTCTCAGCTTCTTATAAAATCTACTTGACACTCAGCTGCATCTCTGAACTTTGCAGCACAAGAAATCTGGAAAAAGCCAAAATTTATTGGGGGGGGGGGCAAAAGCCCAAAAACCAGGGATACATTTTAAACATTGCTTGTATAAATTTGAAAAGTTGCTAGAATTAAATGCTGTGCTACCACCATACATTTCATTGCCAAGTATTGAACCCAGGACCCTGTGCAAAACAGTCAGAACAACATACCACTACACCAAATCATCTGTTTTATGAAAGAAAGGAAGATTGAAACTTAAATGGCTACCATTTAGTGAATTCAGTTCTTACCATAGCTGCCAACCTCAGCACAAAACACCTGAACAAAGCCAATAATGGGGGAATTCAGCACCCAAACATATTCATTGAATTCAGTTCTAACCATAGCTCTCAACCTGTTAGCAAAAAACATGTAGACAAGACAAAGCCAGTAATGGGGGAATACAGCCCCCAAACATATTCAGTGAATTCAGTTCTCACCATAGCTCTCAACCTTAGCACAAAAAACCTGGACAAAGCCAATAATGGGGGAATACAGTCCCAAAAATAGAGACAAATTTCAAATATCCATCTTATAAACTTTGAAAATTGCTAGAATAAAAGGTTTTGTGTTACATGTACTTTCTGAAGAATATGAAGTCTGAAATTTAAATGCTTGTCATTTTATTTAACATTTGTTAACCAGAAAAGTCTGACTTGGAACAAAAGCCAATTTTCAACAGAGGCCCAGGGAGAAACACATGTCTTTGTAAGATGGGAGGACATCAGAACAAACCCACACAAACACAGGGAGGACATGCAGACTCCACACAGCCAACTCCCCAGCCAAGAATCAACCAGAGAACCTGTAGCTGTCAGGCAACAATGCTACCAGTGCACCACTGCACCACTGACTGTGTAAAGAAACAAAAATACAGAAATCATAAATGTTATGAGGAACAGAACAAATATGAGGAAACAATCTGCAAATTTTTGACAAATAGTGGTGGGTAGGGAATTCAGGCTCTTGCCACTTGGGCCCAAGGTACAGGATTCAAGCCTTATTCTCTACCCACCACCATGTAGCAACTGGGGCATTGCATGCACACACACCCACTCTACCTGTAGATTCTGTCCTCTATAGCAATCCTCTGCAGCGGCTAAGTCCTCCATAGCAATCACCTGTCTCTGTCCTCCATAACGGCCCATGCATGCTGTTGGGTCTCCCACGAGACGTGAGTAGGCTGGAGCATCCAGACTGCAGGCGATGCAGTCCAGTGACTGTGCGGTCATCACCACACAGACCTCTGTGCTGGAAGGGCAGAGTTTCCTGCCTTCCCTATCCAGACTGCCTAACAGAGCAGTCTGGGGTTCAGGAATGAGCACGCATGTGTGGAGTTCTGGTCTGCCTAACACAGCAGTCAGAACTAAACACGCATGCACTGAGTCTGGGACTACTCATGAAAGATTTTTAATTTTATTTTTTATGTGGGGGGAATTTATTTTATTCATTTTACAGGTGGGAGGGCTGCAGTCCAGCAGTCCTATAGCACAAGCCGCTCCTGTAGAAAGGCTGGAATGATCAACTGACACCAATACAAGAAAGGGAAGGAGAAAGAAGAGAGGGACTGTGCCGTGGTGGAGCAAAAGACAACATACGTTTAACTATCCGGATCAAACAGATGATAGAATAAAGAACTGGGGGTGGGAATACATGAAGAACACCAACTAGAAGATAGTGATTGTCAACTGAGAAAGATTTAAAATATGTTGGAGGGTAGACGTAGTAGACTATTTTTTTTGTAGATGGGTGTTCTTTGGAGCTACATAGCTGTTATGACTGCTAGCTTTTTAGCTTTTTTCTGAGACTAAAAGAGACACAACAGGCAATATTATTTCTGGCCTCTCACTTCAGTTTACACGTGTGCTACAGTAAGATTAATTAGCAATATTTCCTCTAATTTGCAAAAAAAAATGCTTTTTTGATTATCAAATAATGTTGATGCAGACCACTTGTATTATCAGATTAAATATCACTTTGGTACACCTTGTTAATATTTAACTAGCAAGAGCTTAAAAATCAGGTAATGATTTCGATATGTATGAGGTTGTACCAGGCACTTGACTATTTAAAGCTATACCTCACTATACTCACAAGCAACAGTGCTAATTCTGGCCATAATCAAAAGTTACTAGTTCCATCTAATTGTGTACATTTTACTGTCATTGTTTAATAATATAGCATATGCTGCTTGCTTCCTTTTTCTCTTACTGAATTTATTAAGTCTTTATAGCTATGTACAATACATGTGTAATGTTTAATCAGCATATCATAGGTTAGTACTAGACTAACTGCCCTTGTAAACCTAGCCAATTATCCCTTGTGAGACTCAAACCCTGCACTTTGCGTTTAGAAGGCAAACACCTTAACCATTAGGCCACCCTCCCAACCAAAAAAAAAAATCATGTATCTTCATCTATTCCCAACTGAGATATATATTTATATTGATTACAAAAAAGACATATTTATATACAGCCCATTTCAAAGATATAGTCTACCATGGGAAGGGCTAATATACAGCTACCCTGTCCCAAAAATGTACTTTTTTCCTAATTTTTATATTTGAGCCTTGTCTTGACTATCGCCACCTGAAGTTGTGCAGTTTACTAGTTTGCCAATGTTCTTAGCTAAAGCTGTTTCAGTTGGTATGTAGAGAATTCTAGCTTTCCCTTTAGATTAATTCAAGTCTGCATATTTTTTACATTTGAGCCCTGTCTACCTCTTCCTGAAGTTTTCAGCCTGCTACTATCAGTATTCTTGGCCAAAGCTGTTTCACTGGGCATGTCCTCATTAGCACTCTTCAAGAAAAATCTTGATGATTGGATGGGAAATAGGAAATTCACTCGGGGATCACCTCTGTGGCTCTGCTCAACAGTGGCAGAGGAAAATAATTTTCTTGGGTGGCAAAAGCCAGGGTACCTTTTTGGCTGGGCTTGTATAGGCTGCAGGGCCGATAGCCTAGTACCTACCTATGTAGAGAACGTTGACTTGCCAACACAATATACCTTCCTCTATTACATACACACTATAGTAGCTAATCAAGCTAACTTCCTTCTCAAACATTTTTTTTCTTCTTATCTCTTGTCCTAGACAAAGGTCTCTGTCAGCCCCCGACTATCAAGCAACCACACCTCTCCCTCCTAATGTGCATTGTCTCCAACTGTGAGGGCAGTCTCTCTAAGCAAGTTAAACAAAAAATGCCTGCACTGGGGATTAGAACATTTTCCATCCTGTATTAACAGCCCTGCATGTTACTGCTTTTTAAGTATCTGCTGCAAATATTCTTAAGTCCTCTCAAATAATTGTATTGGCATTTGGCCTTTTTTGTAATGATCACTATAGGTATGCACACATGAGCTGGAGCACAGTCAGCACCAACCCCTCAACCCCAATCCCAGTTTAATAGTGCCTTTTTCAAGTAAAATCTGTCTGTTAGTTACGCTCCCATTAATAATACATCAGTCCCCCCAACACACACTATCTCTCTAGTTTCTCTTGTTATGCAGCTGTAACATATATCATAAATTGCTGGATAGAAAGAAATTTTCTCAAATAGTAATGAAGAAAACCTATACATTTTTAAAGTAATACAAACACCACTAATAAAAGTTAAACTGAATAAAAATGATTATCTGCAGTCAGGAAATCTCAGTTATCTTTTACTAGTCCACAATATTGCTAGGTGCAACCTGCTCTCTTCCCCTACCCCTATATCCCCTACCTCCTCTAAGTTTATTTCTCACCTTAGTCCCACCCTCATAAACAGCCCACCAATCCATTACAGCTTCCACTAGCCAAAACCTGTCTATCCATTAGCAAACTCTTACATCACCAAATTACTATAACTGCAAATACTTTGACCCACCCATAAAACTATACTACCAATCCGTAACAGCTTCCTTCACCAAAACCTAACCAACCAATAACATCCTCTTATATCTCCTTATTATTACAACTGACAATACCTTTTTCTGCATTCTTCACCATCTCCTTTAAAACATTCCATACCCTAAACTCCCCACTCCCTACCATGATACATTGTCTCATTCTAACCTTCCTCATTATTAACCTACTCTACATGTTACCAAACACAACTCCCTGACTATTTCACCTATTACCAAAAGTCACATGATTATAACATAACCCCTTCATCCATCCTGTTCAATATAAGTCCCCACGTATAGACAAATCACTACACTAACCTTCTTAAACCTAAAATACTCTATACCTCCAAAAAAGGGTCAAAGATATTATCACCGCAAAAACTAAAACAACACATTCATATCTGTGTAGTACTGAATTTACTGCTAACATGTGGCATTCACCTCAACTCTGGACACCAACTTACTCCACAAATAGTAAAACAACCCTGCCCAAAAACCTAAATTCCTCTCCCAGCAAAATAAGAAATAGCAACAAGAAACACAATCTATTCTATATGAAATTAAGAAACATCTCAAAAAAATTCCAGAACTACATGTCTGGGAAAAATATCAACCCCGAGCATATTAGCAATAACAGAATCTTGGCTAAAACTGAATATCAGTAACACAGAAATACTCCATCCTCCCCTGCTTTGACATCTTTATAGCTGATAGATTAAATAAAAAGCAGGAGGTGTAGCAATAATATACCACAGTAGCATAAACCTGTTACCTTTCCCACTTCCCAGGCTCTCCTTCTTCAATGCTGAATTACTTCTAAATAACCTAAAACTAAATGAACACAAAACAATATGTGTGGTAGCCCTTTATATCCCACCTGGAGACAATATCAGCACCTTGGAGAACATCCTATCCTGGCTATCTGTTAGTGTGAAAGCACTTTACTATCTCAAAATACTGAACTCTCAAATTTCAGTATCTCAGGACGAAAGTGCTGAAAGTGCAGTTGAACAAAACTGCACTTGATCAAATTCGAAGTCTCGAATTTGTGGTTGTGATGGAGCAGTACTTGGGATTTACTGTTTTTGTACGATGCGGTCTGCTGTGGAATATGGTTTGCTTGCCATTGTGTGGATATATGTGGATATTCAGGTTAAGTGCTGTTTTTTTAAGGGTTTTGGGTAGGGATATGAGTGTATGTGAGTGTGTTGGGAATATTTAGTTGTAGGTTAGGGTAGGTAGGTTAGAATGTGAGTGTGTAAGTGTTGAGAGTGGTGGTGTTTGTACATATGTGGTGTGTGTTTGTGCAAGGGGAATATAGAGTATGTAGTGGTGGGTTTAGTGTTGTCTTTGTCTTTTTAGTGCAACCTTAGAGTTAGTATAGATAAGTAGCAAAGGCATTGGGGGGGTTCAGGGGGGCTTGCCCCCCCTGCTTATATGTAGGGTAGGTGTGTGTATTTGTGTTGTTGTGTTTGCGTGTGTTTTGTTATAGCATAGGGAGGAAGGTGTATGTATGTTTGTGTGGTGGAGGGTGTATTTAAAAGTCGCGATTTTGAATTTCGCACTTTTGGCGTTTCGATATTGTGAATGTTCAGCTTTATAGTCTCGAGATACTGAAATCTGAGATTTCAGTATTTCGAGATTATAAAGTAAATCCGTTAATGTACACTCAGATAAAATGATACTAGGTGGTGTTAAATCAGCTGGTCAAGTCTCAACTCTGAGATAACTTCTAGTCTAAACCTAAACAATTTATTCCAACTTATCAGTTATCCTACCAGAATCAACCTGAAAATCATAAAACTACCATGCAAGACTGGTTATTAACATGTCACTCTGATAATACAAGTTCCTATAGCACCTTAGCTAGCACACTTCGTGACCACCTGCTCACATATGCTAGAATAGAATTCCATACTTCCTAGGGAACACAAGTATAAATCCTCTTGCAACACGAACAACTTTGACCCACAACTATTTAATACCTCACTATAGTCTCACAACTGAAACATCTTAAAATTTTTGCCACTAGATGATACTGCTGTGTATTTTAGTAAGATATTTATAGAACTGCTAAACAGCCAGGTCCCTTTAGGATTAAAAGAGTGCAAAACAACCCTGCTCCTTGGCTCATTCCTACTACTAGGAAATTAATGAGTAATAGAGATAAAAGCAAGAAGACATGTCTTAATAATAAAACAAGAAACAATCTCCAACAATATAAATACTTACAAAATAAAGTCAAATGCCAGATCAAACTTGACAAGAAACATCATTACTCTGATTTGCATAACAGATGCTGCAAAAATTCTGGACATTCTGGCCCATCATATGTAAAATACTACAGCCTGGATCAAATGGACAACCAAACCCCAGCCCTTGTGTTCCCCAGAAGAAACAGCTAACACTTTCAATGATTATTTTATCTCTAGCATCACTAAACTACTTCACAACAAAATGCTAAACACATCAACCTCCTATAATAATCCGACCACATCCCACTCAGTCTCACCTCCCTGTTCCATTAATACTCACTCTTTCTCTTCTCAACCAGTATCTTATCATAACAATGAAGAAATAGCTCCAGCAAATGAAGCAGAAAACACTTACTGCAGATGGAATTCCTAACAGAGAACACTTACTGCAGATGGAATTCCTAACAGAGAACACTTACTGCGGATGGAACTCCTAACAGAGAACACTTACTGTGGATGGAATTCCTAACAGAGAACACTTACTGCGGATGGAATTCCTGGTGATTTCTTAAAGTAGCAGCAGCTCAATCCCTTCACATTGTGCTTGTGCTTGACATGGGTATCCACTTCTGCCGTGTGTCTTTCATACTTGCAGTGTATATTCTATTCTTACTACTTCTGTAAAAGGATTTCAATCTGTATGTTTATCTGTTGTGGAGATTTTCTCCCCTTGTATATAATTACTTACCATCTACTGCAAAATGTTTTTATGTCTGTTTTTGTGGGTCCTTTCTCCCCAACTGATTGCAAAATATTTAATCTGTCACTGGAATTTCTCCCCTAGTATATAATTACTAAACTACTGTTTACACGTTTTTGAATCTGTTGTGGAGCTTTTCTCCCTGGGCCTCTACCGAAAATGGGCCAGTCAGACTTTCCGAGTTATCAAAGGACAAATAAAAATAAACAAATAAAATAGTGCAGGCAATAGATGTGTGAAGAAAAAGGGCAGATCAGTGAGAGGAATGATTAGGGTTGAGAAAACTATTAACAAAGTCAATAGTGCAGAGTGGGAAGGTAACGAGCAGAAACAGGAAAAGGAAATCCAGGAAATAATAGAAAGGAAAGAATGGTAACAGAGAGCACAGCTGTGTGCACTTACATAAATGTAGATGTTCCAGTGTACTCACTGTTGCAGACATTACATTTGGGTTATCTGCTGGCAGGTTGCCCTCAGTAGGCCTGATTAACAAAGCCTTGGGTCCTGTGTCAGTTGCTGTCCCTTCTTCCATGACGTCAGGTCGTCAGGGGTATAAAACATGCAGCCGACACCATTACATCAGTTTTTCTTGCCCCAGATGTCAAGTACCTCCATAATGGGGAGCAATTAAATATAAAAATCACAAAGGTATACCTCCAACAAAAAAGCAAATACACCAAAAAGGCTTTTAAGCATAGTAAAGGAAAGTAGAGCTATAGCCAAAAGAAGGTAGGGGGAAGAAGGGAGGGAACCAGGACTGCAACAGTGAATACACTTAAACATCTACATTTATGGTAAGTGTACACATCTGTAGTATGTTCTTCATGTTTCACTGTTGCATTCGTTACATTTGGGTAGATTCCCAAAGCTATGGTTGGGAGGAGGAGTTTAGATAGCAGTAGGAGCAGCTATAAGGCCCTGCAAGATTGCAGTGGCAAAGCCAGCTCTGCATTTAGAGAAAATTGGCAAATGGTAATGCTTGGTGAAAGTATGTACAGAACTCCAGGTAGCAGCTTCTAGGATGTCCCTGGTAGGAACACCTCTGAGAAAGGCTGTAGAGGTAGATGCAGCCCTGGTGGAGTGAGATCTAATCCCCTGGGGGATAGGTTTTCCATGATACTTATAGCAGAAATGAATGCAATGGCTTATCCATTTAGAAATGGTTTGTTATGAAATAGCCTTCCACTCTGCCCCTGCAGCAAATGCTACCAGCAGTTGTTCAGATTTTCTTTGAGGTTTATTCCTGTCCAAGTAGAATCTAAGTTGTCTGTGCACATCCAAGGAATGCAGAATCCTTTCCCCTTTGTTCTGTGGATTGGGAAAGAAAGCTGGCAAATGAATGGACTGATTTAGAGCCGCACTGGATACCACCTTGGGCATGAAGGATAGACTGGGCATGAAGGATGGATTGGTCCTGAGTGATACCCTGTCTGCATGAAAGATGATGAAAGGCTCCACTGCCATAAAGATCTGTAATTCAAATACCCTTCTAGCTGAAGTGATTGCTAAAAGGAAAGCTGTTTTCCAAGAAAGAAAATGTTAAGTCTGCAGTAGCAGCTGGCTCGAAAGGAGGGAGAGTGAGTTTCTACAATACAAAGTTAAGGTCCCAGGCTGGGGTTGGAGCTCTCCAGGGTGGTCTCAAATTTTTGGCCCCTCTGAGGTACTGCTTGAGCAGTGGATGAGAGAAGAGGAGAGGCGCTGTGTTATAAAGAGCTGAAATGGCTGAGGCATGGATTTTAATGGAGGAAAAAGACAGGCCCTTGTGAAGCATCTCAGTTAAGTATTGTAAAATCTGAGGTAAATTGGGCGCTGCTGTGCTCATCCCTTGAGATTGGTTTCAGGCACAGAATCTTTTCCATTTTTCAGCATAAGACTTTCTAGTACTAGGCCTCCTTGCCTCTAAGATGACATCCATCTCAGCTTTGCTGAGGGATGTTAAGGGAGAATTTAAGTAACTAGCCAGGCTGCAAGGTTCAGTCTTGGAAGCTGAGGGTGCAGAATCTGATTCTGCTGCTGAGGCAGCAGGGAAGGAGTCTGAGGCAGGTGCCATGGAGATAACATTGATACACTGCGCAGGAGGGGGTACCAGTGTTGGAGCGGCCAGTCTGGAGCAATCAAAATCATCCTTGGTTTGTCCTGTTTGACTTTTAGTAGTACTTTGGAGAGCAAAGGCAGCAGGGGGAAGGCATAGACTGATAGGTTTTTCCAGCCGAAGGACAGAGCATCCGCTTTCCAGGCTTGTTTGTGGGGAGTCCTTGTGCACAATTTGTTCAACTGGTAGTTCTGGGGGGAGGCAAACAGGTCTATATCCGGGCTCCCCCATTCGCTTGTCAACATGTTGAAAATCCTTGGTTCCAGTTTCCACTTGTGTGGGTCCATAAGGTTTCTGCTAAGTCCATCTGCCAGTGTATTTAACTTTCCTGGCAGGAATTGAGCTTGTAGGTGCACTTGGTAGCTTAAGGCTGTGTTCTACAATGCCATGGCTAGTCTGCAGAGGGGTAAGAATGTGTACCCCCTGCTTGTTTATGTACCACATAACCGTGGTGTTGTCCGTCTTTACCATTAGTTTTCCTGGAAGAATGTAGTCCTTGAAGGCTGTCAGAGCATTCTGTACAGCTAACATTTCTTTTTGATTGATATGCATTTGACTTGGGGTCCATTTGCCCTGAATGCACTTCCCTGCCAGGTGAGCCCCCCATGCATACTCTGATGCATCTGTTGTTAGGCTTTGGGCAGCAGGGGATGGTCTGAAAGGTAGTCCCTTGTTTTGGTGGCAGGCCTGTGCCCACCAAAGGAACTCTAGGCGTAGGCAAGGTATGATAGGAATCATTGTTTCTAGACTGTGAGAATGTTGACTCCATAGGCTTTTTAGATACCACTGTAGTTTCCTCAGATGCAGTCTTGCATATGGAATTAAAAGAATGCAGGAGGCCATGAACCCCAAGGCTTGCAGTATTTGTCTTGCAGATAGCAGGAATTAATTTGCTTTTCTGGCGTGAGGTAAGTCATCTGGGAAGTTGTATTCAAGCTTGCTCCCAGGAATGTAATTTGTTGACAGGGTACCAGTTGTGATTTCTTTTTGTTTATGGTGTACCCCAGACAAGTTAGAACCCTTTTTACAAATGCCAGATGATTCAAAAGTATGTCCTGGCTTTCTGCCTGAATTAGACAATCATCCAGATAAGGGTATATTTGAATACTTCTTTGCCTGCAAAATGCAATCACTGGAGCTAGGCACTTTGTGAATACCCTGGGTGCAATAGATAAGCCAAAGGGCGCTTTGAAGCGTAGGTATTTTCTGCAAGATTCCCTGATTGGGTGTGCAGGTATGCTTCTTTTAGATCTAGTGTTGCCAACCAGGCATCTTTGCCTAGCATAGGAATTAACTGGTGAAGAGTCAGCATCTTGAATTTTGGAATCTCCAGAAAGATGTTTAGAGTAGACAGGTCCAGGATAGGATGCCATGAATTATCTTTTCTGGGTACCAGGAAATGTCTTGAGTAGAAACCTTGTCCCTTTTCCTCTTCTGGTACCAGTTGAATAGCCCCTATGCTTAAGAGAGAAAGTACTTGTTTTTGGGCCTCTACCCACTGATTTGGGGGTAGGTTCGGCCTCCTGCTTGGTGTTGGCAACATGTGGAAGTGAAATCTGTACCCCTAGGACACTATATTTAAAACCGATTTGTCCTGGGTAATGAGTTCCCATTTCTTTGCATGAAGAGCAATCTTTCCCCCAAAAGGGACAGTCAGTTGATAAATACTTGGAAATTTTAAAAGGAAGTCATTGAGACAGTTTACCATAGGGGGAGTCTTATTATTCCCAGATTTGGAAGTTGAGGTCCCCCACTGCTTAGTTCTGTGTGTCCCCTGGGACTGAAACCTGAGGTTTTTGCTGTGTCTGGGTTTGGCTTGAGAAGACCTGGAAGGGGCTGGAAAGGACCAATTCTTAGAAGGCCAGTTTCTACTAAATCTAGGTGGCTGAACTTGTAAAAAATCTTTAACAGTTTGCATAGATTTAGCTTTATCTTCCATCTTTTTAAGAACTTCTTCAGCCTTGTTGCCAAACAGGCAGTCCTGATTTAAAGGAGCATCCAACAATTTAGCCTTAACATGATCAGGCAAAGATTGCTCCTTAAGCCAAGCATGCCTTCTAAGCACAGACCCAGTAACAGCAGCCCTGCAAGAGGCCTCTAAAGAATCAAAACCGCATTGCAAAGTATGTTTTCCAATTTGTTGAGCAGAATGCATTAAATCCTGTAAGTCTTTATTTTCCACACATTCAGGAATCAACATAATTTTCTGTTTAAGTAGTCCAATAACATGTTGCTGATACTTTAACATATGAAACTGGCAGTTTAAAGCCCTAATGGCCAAGGTTGCAGAAGGGTAAACCTTCTTACCCCATCTATCCAGCACCATGGAGTCTCTATCAGAAGGGGAAGGATTTTAAGCAGTAGAAGCCTTAATGCCCTTGGGCCCCTGTGAAATAGTCTCTGGATCTGCAATAGGATTTTTAAAAAGGAACTTGTGGGACTCAGGGACCCTATAGTATCTGTCAGGTTTTCTGGGAGCAGGAGGCAAGGAATCAGGGGCCAAACTAGATTTCAAAAAAGCATCATCAACAATGTCTAGTACAGGAGGAACAGCTAAAGGCCTATGTTGAGGTAGGAGAAGGAAATCCCTAAGCCTCTTTTTTGAATCAGAAAAATCCTGGCTTTCCCAGTGGAAATGCTCCCTTACAGTATGTAAGGTTTCCCCAAAAGAAAAATCTTCAGGAGGGGAAGCAGAGGGAATAGCGTCCTCTGCATCAGAATCCTCATAGGTAGGTAAGGACAAATCCAGGTCATCAGAAGAGTCAGAAAAAAACAGAATCCTGGTCAGATGATTCATAATCAAGCTCAGCCCTAAGCCTCTTAGAGGGGGGAGTGGGTGACTTCCCCTGATTAGAGTTATTAGATCTTCAGCCATTTTTATCATTTTTTGTTTAGGCATAGAGGACTGAGCATGTGGCCTGGGCATCGGTTTTTTAGACATGGATCAAGATTTCGGCCTTATTAATGAAGGAGGTGTCAATTTAAATTGCAAGTCCATAGGCCTGAATACACCCTCAGAAGCTGGTGCCTGCACAGCGGTTCCAGACCCATCCAAGGTAGAGACATTCGTGGGTTCCAAAGTTGAAGTATCTCACGGCATACCAGACTTCGAATGGGTCTCAGTAGAGGCCTGCGAATCAGAAGTAGTGGGTATCAAGGGCTGCGAAAGCACCTCACTGAGTACCGGCGAACTGGCAGCTGGCTTAGGAAAAGCGTCATCGGCAGTTTTGGACCTCGTCGGCCTGTCTCTGTCTTTATCTTTGCGTTTTTTCAGACTTACGGTAGTCGGATGGCTAACCAACATTTCTGGACAGTTAAACTGAGAACCAAAATATTTAGAGGCAAAAATATACCAACAATGGATAGTGCGCTGATTAAATAAAGCACAAAACCGACAACAAGGTACTAGGCAAGGAATACGCACTGATGAATGAAAATCTTTATGAGGTATTTGCTTTCCACAAGTAATGCAATTGTTAACTTTTACTGACATCGGTAAGGAGCAAGAAAACGTTTCCCCAACAGGGTACTTAGCTTTTAGTTGAAGACTTCGGTTCTGAAATTTGAAAATGAAAATTTCAGGAGTCGGCTGACTGGCACTTGCGAACTGCTTCTGCTTCAGGCACCGCATGGCAAGAAAGACTGATGTAATGGTGTTGGCTGCATGTTTTATACCCCTGATGACCTGACATCATGGAAGAAGGGACAGCAACTGACGCAGGACTCAAGACTTTGTTAATCAGGCCGACTCAGGGCAACCTGCAAGCAGATTACCCAAATGTAATGACTGCAATAGTGAAACATGAAGAACATCTTAATGTTAACCAGATATATATCTAAACATGCTACTTTTGAATTTTTGCAGTGAAATGCCTGCATGTGTATTTTATACACCTATAAAGTTAAATATTCCCAGGGTAGAAGGGACATGTTGAAGATGTCAAGAAAGTAGAGGCACATGGGAACATATATTTTGGAATTGCCCAAAAAAAAGATATTTAAGGGGTATACAGGAAATTTTAAAGATAGCATTTATCCAAACAGAAAGTGTTCCTTTTGGGATATGAAAACTGAGTATGAGAAGATGGAAAGATTTTATTGGGGCTCTTGATGAGATAAAAAAGACAGTAAGTAAAAATGGAAGTGAGGCAGAAGAGCTCTATGAAAGGAGAGGTAAACAGAATGATGGTTTTGCTTCCATTTGTAGAAAACAAATTTTTGGCTAAGTCACAACTAAAGGGCTAATCAGACTAATCACAGAAAACCAGACCAGACATACCATATATATGTCTTAAAACCATGGTAAGAAACACAATCATCTATAGCTAATTTAATAAGAGAAATTAGTAGGTCTGCTGAGGAAAGAAAACTGACCTCTATTTCTGCAGTTCAGCAAGATAAAGTCCAATTGTATAAGCAAACTTTTATAGCTGCTCAAACGATCAATCATAGTTGCAGAAGCCTAAGCTGTATGGGATATATCCTGCCAGGTACTCAGCTTCCAGAGCTTCAGGGCACTTAACATGAGCCCAAACCATTAGTCATCTCAATTTGAGCTGTCTAAAAGCCAGCTATAGGTGCCAAGCACTTCAGAGATTTCATGCCAACTGAAATAAGAAGGCCAAGCCACTAAGGAGTTATACAACCACAACCAAAAAAGTAGCTAAATTGCAGGCCGTTGTTCAAAGTATCCTTCTGTAGTCCAAGATGAGCTGAGAGTCCCTTCCCCCACACTATTTCTCAGCTGTCAAAACTGTCATTGACACATAGAGATCTTTGCGGTTTCATGTGTGACAGATGCTACTGGAAAAGAAAAGAAGGGATTTGAGAGTGATTCTGTTCTCCAGTGGCTGCAGTGGAAAGATTATTTTTATTTATTTATTTTACCTGAATATTGTAGAAAATGCTATAGTTTAATTTGAGTTATAACTAATGTTATGTTCTTTTTCCATCTTAGTAGGTAAGTCTACAACAAAATATGAACAACTTTCTATTCCTTAACTTTGGATAACTATTTTTTTCTGAGGCACAGATATCTTGCAGCATTATAACTTCTATCTTTTCTTGTTATTCTGCTCATATAGCGATTTGTTAAAGTACAGAAAAATCACTCTTCTACAAAACTGACTCCTCGATAATGGCACAGTAAAATGAAGGGACTGGAAAATAATTATATTCCCCAGTACCGGCATTTGGAAGATTTTTTTTTTGGGGGGGGTGGGTTGTTTACAAGTTGCATTTGATCTCCCGGATAGTGACACAAGTACTACTTATGTCCTGGGCTCCAAGACTTAGAAATTACTCTGTGTACTTTTGCAGGAACTGGACTCTTGATAGTTACAACTGTTAGTAAATTGAGGCATGAAGCAACCATTCTTGTTCTTCTAAATGAACTTGTGATATGTCTGCCAGTAAGTTCAGATGACTAAAGTTCTGCTTCCAGTACTAAGTGCACATGGTTTGAATCTTTCCATCTTCCTGTTCCTACTATGTGACCTTGAGCAAGTCACTTAAGCAGGCAGTGTATTGTGGCAATTGGGAATTTCAGCTACACTTCCTAATGGTCTCGTGGACTAAATGCTTAGTCACTTGTAACTATAGAAAGACCTTTTTAAAAAGACTTTCTTAGCATGTTTGGTGCAACTCTAACTAGTGGATAGTAAGCTTAACCAGTTCTAAACATTCTGTGCTGTTTGAAACATTTTTTGAGAGATGCTCAGAAAAATATGTACCCATTTGAGTACACTGAGTATGCCCAGCTAAGGTTAATAAACCTAATAATGAAAAAATGGACTGTTTGGTTTCCTTGTCTGAGTGTGCCACTCTTTCTTTGGTTGGAGGTTTAGCCATACTCTGCCTGAGCAGTGCTATGTGCTGTGTTATGTGCCTACTGGATATGGAATTGAAGATTATAAGTGTCCTGTTTAGTGTTTCAATAGCACAGGATTTCATACTAAAGTGGAAACAGAAACAGCAGGCCTGTTTCATATGTGTGAGCTGGGATCTTCAGCCCCATCACTCCCGTTGTTTATTTACTAACTTATTTGCATTTTTAATGAGAAAGCCCGACTAGTAAATAAGATCCCTGCTCAATGAACAGACATTGTGAAAAGCTCCATTGTTACATATACAAAGTTATTATGAAAATGTGCAAAACATCTCTTCTTTCGGCTTTTCCCGGTTAGGGGTCGCCACAGCGAAACTCCGGTCCACTAATGATTGGCAGTAGATTTTTTTATGGGTGCCGAGGTGCCAGCTCGATGCCCAACCTTCAATGAAGGCACGCCCATTCTACACATCTTTCGAACGCCAAAAAACATCTATTAAAGCAAAAGCATTTATAACTTTATAAGAGAGACATCTCAAGATTTAAAACAATTAATTAATTGCACTGTGCAGTTTTTTATATCAAATTAATAGAAAGACACATACTTTAAAGACTTTTTTACATGAAAAAAATTACCTAACTGCAGATTGGAAAGTGAAGTGTCATTAGCTGTATATACACATGTGTGCACGTACAAAATCACACGCACCCCTTAGAGTCCAGCAAAAAGAATGGGTTATGAAAAAGCAACCTTATCTTGGAAACTAGCTCTCCTATGCACAACCCCTGCTGGCCTGACTAAACTACAAACACGTATATTAATAACACTAGTTTCGTTACTTAAATACTACATTACATTACATTGGAAGGATAGAGAATCACTCACTTGGGAGGGTTTCAAACAATTAGCTATTAAACATCTACTAGCTCACAAATATTTAACTTACATTCAGAAATCCCACACCCACTTTACAGAATTTTGGTAATCCCTTTTTGAACACATTCTAATTTGAAGTTGGTATATATAATTAAGGATGGACTTTTAGCATATGTGTAAATAGCTTTCATTATTTTGATTTTATGTTTTATTAATCAGCAATGTATTCACTGGTCATACTGCTACCTGTTAATTATTGTTATGCTCACTGTATATGTTTTTATAAAAAAGAAATAAAAGATTTTGCACAAAATCATACACACACATTAATCTGTTTATATACATGCATAAAATTTTACACACATTTACTTTATATAAATATATCATCATCAGCCCCCTTTTTCCAATTTTTCTACATGGGGTCGGGGTATCGTGTTAACTGTTGCCAATTGTCTCAATTCAGTGCTACACTCTTGCCTATTCCAACATTCATGCCTGACAGTCGCAGATCTTATTTCACACAATGCATCCACCTCTTTGCTGGATATCCTCGCTTCTCTTACCTTCTTCCTGACTGTCCCAAATCCTACTCACCAGACTGCCTTCTGTTTTCCTACACATGTGCCCAAACCACTGTAATCTGTTCTTTTTGATCTTTTCTGCAATTGGAGCTACTTTGGCTTCTGCTCTTATGTCCTCATTTCTTCGTTTTTCCCACAGTGTGCATCTTACCACCTTTCTCCGGCACTTCATTTCCATCACCTCAAGCTTCTTCAACTGTTCTGCCTTTATTGCCCAGGTTTCCATACCATACAGTAGTACTGGTCACACCACTATCTCTTACACTGTACTTTTCAGCTTCTTTGGCATTCTTCTGTCACAGACTACACCTGATACTGTATGCCAGTTGGCTGCAGCCCCCCTGGTTCTAGCTTTGACCTCTTCATTCAGACTACCCTTCTCCTCAACTACCTCTCCCAGATACTTGAAGCTGTTTACCTGTTCCACTATCTTCCCTTCTATCTAAATTCTCAGCTTCTTCTTATTTCACCAGTTTGCTGCCATTGCCACCATCTTATCTGTGCTTAGTTTCATCCCATGTGCCTTTAGATTTGCATTCCATTCTCCTATCCTTTGCTGAAGTTCTAGCTCAGAGTCTGCCTGTACTGCCACATCATCTGCATACAGCAACTTTGTTGAGCCATAACTTCCACATATATACACATATATGTGTAGTATATAGATAGATAAAGTACTTTGGATTTCCTTTTCCTAATGCTTTTAATGGCATGGCACATAACACATGCATGCTAAATTAAGTTCAGCCTGTATATCATTGTTGCCATCAATAGTTACATTTTCTTTGTAGACTAGAAAATGCTTGTGTACTCTACGTGTGTAAGGACTGACTCAAAAGTCAGTGCAAGCTGTTTCTTCCTATGCATCTTTGCATCCTCCTCTGGTAGGTTTTCACAAGAATGCAGAAAAGACCTTCTTAGAGACATTATCAATGAACCTCATTGATAGGGTTGCCACCTGTGTCTCTTCCTTCATAGCAGTCCTGTCCCGGAGGCGTACAAATGGTAAATGTGTTGATACTTTACAAGAATTCCATGAAAAAATATTTTCTGACTTTCCTCCAAATGTCACCAACATATTCAATACTGCATTTAAACCATTTTAATATATAAAGTAGTACAAACTACCAACATTTAAAGGTTAGTATTTCAATACTCTGAGGCTTCTTAATTAAATGTATGAGGTTAGAACATGTATGCTATAATATTAAAAAATACTGTGAAATACTTTAATAAAAGCCACTTCTGACAACGTTCTTTAGAGCCATCTTATCTCTTACACTTTTTTATTTAGCCCCATTTTATTTAATTTATTCAATACCCCTTGCATCTTCTGCAATTACGGCTTACCTTGACCTTGCTAAAGCATTTGACACCATTCCCCATTCAGGTATTATTGATAAGCTCACCAGCCTGGGCATAAACCCTTACGTCACAAGATGGATCGCAAACTGGCTCTCAGACAGATCCCATAAAGTAAGAGTAGCGGGATATATGTCCGAATCCAGACCAGTAATGAGTGGTGTGCCTCAGGGCTCTGTCCTGGGGCCCCTTCTGTTTGGCATATATTTCTCAGAAGTACAGGCAAGCACAGAAGGGCTGTGGCTGACTAAGTTTGTGGATGACTGCAAACTGGGTGCTATAATAGAATCTCCGGCTGACATGGAGATCCTCAATAAGGGCCTAAATGAGACTCATGCATAGTGTCAAAGCCATGGTCTCAAGCTAAATGCAAAAAAATGCGTAGTAATCCCCTTTGGAAAAAACAGTGTACCCGCAAACTACAACATAGGAGGTAAGCCCCTGAAATCTGAAGAAGAAATAAGGGATCCAGGGACCAAAGTAGATAGTCAGCTTTCCTTTGATAACCATGTTGCCAAAGTGGTTAGAAAATCCTTCTATGTGACCCATCTAATCACGAAATGGTTCGTATCAAGATCTAAGGATGTAATGGTGCCCCTCTACTCTTCCCTCATCAGACCCATTATTGAGTACAATGCACAAATTGGAATGTACCTGGCTAGACATCTCCAGCAGCTGGAGAGACCACAGAGGTACCTAACCAAGAGGATTACTGGCCTCAAACAGTTGCCCTATGCAGCACGATTGAAAAAGCTAAGACTGTTCTCTGTTGCATAACACTTTCTCAGAGGCGATCTCTGTCTAACGTACAGAGCCATGTCCAACCCAACATTGTTGAACATGCTCCATCTTAGCAAAACCAAATCTACTCGAGCTACACGCACTAGGGATATAAACCTCAACACAACAATGAATAGAACATGCTGGAGGGATAGATTCCCTTCGCAGAGACTTCCCTTACTATGGAACAGGGTCCTGATCTACATAAGACAGAGCCCCTCACTATCACTTTTCAAGAGGAACCTTGCTGAGTGGATGGGCAACAGAAAGTTCACACCAGGGATCACACCAATAGCACTACTAGATAGGGGCCAAGGGTACTAGCTGCTAGTACAAGGGTCTAGGGAACTACTAAAGGGGCGGTGAATACCGCACAACGTGCCTGGGCTAATATATGCCTTTGGGCAGATAGCCCAGTACCAGCCTATGAACCTATAATTCATGTTCAATTCCCAAACTAGTCGTACCTCTCTAAAGGGAAGTCACCTTATCTTATCAATATTATGTGTATCCCACCTCTGACATTCATTTCTTCAATATTTCTTCTATCATTTCTTTCACTCATCTTATATTTTCTTCTGCCTTCATCTGTGTAATTCATGCTGTCCAGCCTTCCATATAATTTACACCAGTGTATGGTATGACAAACCTCTATTCCCACTTCTTCCACTTCTCCACTCCTTTTGGTCTACTGACTTTTGTGATCTGCTTACATGCATATTCCCATTTCTTGAAATTGTGTACTCCTTAACAGCTCATATCACCCTCCAAATGTCAATTAACACGTTTTTAATTTCTTTTCTTTTTTTTTTTTTGGTTCCCCTTCTGCTTCATTCTTCCTGGCTATCCCAGTCCAACCCCTTCTATTGACTGCTCTACCAGCCTCTCCTACTGCTCCTGTGCAAAGACACAACCACCCCTCTTTTCTGCTGTACGTTATGCTATCTTCCTCCCTACTCCCACCTGTCTCATACATAACTTCCTACTTATGACCACACCCCTGACCTGCTGTCATCTCATTGGAGCCTAAAAGACTATCAGGTGTTCCTGTCTAAGACACAAATACTTCTGCTCCTTCCCAAGCATGTTGATTTTGATGCAGAAAATTCTAACTGGCCATTAGCAATAATTCTCAAAGGTATGCCTTTTTATAGTGCAGAAGCCTACAATCTCCATATAAATACTTGGCATACCATCTCCAACATGATCAGCCCTCGTAGTATCTTTGGATTCGGTGTGGTAGAGGACATGCTGTTTGTTCTGGGTGGTATCAGCTCTGATGGAATTACATTAATTTCCAGTGCCAAATGCTATGAAAGGATGACTAGAGAATGTATGAAGGACATGACATGAGCATTTCCCACAGTTCTTTCAGCTGTTGTGTCATTTCAGGCTTGACAAATGTAAGAAAATATGCAGTCCAAAGGAACAGCTCTAATGAATATTAATTTCAAGAGAAAGTAGCATTGTTATCTTCTACTAATGCATTAACTAAGCAGTAATCTTTAGAGTTCTGTTCTAGATAATTTAATAGATTGATAAAGTGATTATGGGAAAATGATGTCATATTTTCATTAGAAATATACAAGCCTCATACTACAACAGAAAAACATATGGCTGTCTTGGTATTACAGAATTTTATTCCTTTTAAAGACTTTCATTATTTATTTATGATATAATATATCGAGGTACGGAACAAGGTGAACGCCCAGTCCAAGCAGCCAAAAATAAGATAAATACCAAACCAAGTGTTAGGGCGAAACACAGCTCAAAAGAGTAGTAAAATAAAGTATCATTTATGCGTCTCATCAACCTCCAGTCACCACAGCTAGTCCAAGAAATAGACGTCCAAGATAAAAATCAGTTCTCTTTATTGCACACAGGTACCAGAGTTAGCGCTTTCACCTTTCGGTTTCATCAGACTCACTACAAGGTACAAAATCAATGAGTCTTAAATACTTCTAAAGGCGGGAAAAACACTCAATTAAGCTTCTTAACAACAACTTTGCTGTGAAGGAAATGTTAGTTTGCTGTTATTTTTTGTATTTCTGTATTGCCTTTCTATATTTTGAATACTGTAGTTTGTTTTCTTTACCTTGTGTTTTGCTTGCATTCTGTTTAACAGCATATTAAAACTTCAAAAGAGACCACAGCTCTCTCTGTTCTGAGTCAGGCAGAAATAAGAACTGATTAATTAAGGACTCATTCATAAGACAGAAAAGGTCACTTAAGGTTAATCACTTGTTAACAGAGGGGGTGGAGCTAGGAACTAAAATTTCTATTTAAGGAGTAAACTAAAACATTTCAGAGCTTTACCAGAAAGGCTCATCCAGACTCTGCTACACTTTGCTGTGAAGGAAAGGTTAGTTTGCTGTTATTTTTGTATTTCTGTATTGCCTTTCTATATTTTGAATACTGTAGTTTGTTTTCTTTACCTTGTGTTTTGCTTGCATTCTGTTTAACAGCATATTAAAACTTCAAAAGAGACCACAGCTCTCTCTGTTCTGAGTCAGGCAGAAATAAGAACTGATTAATTAAGGACTCATTCATAAGACAGAAAAGGTCACTTAAGGTTAATCACTTGTTAACAGAGGGGTGGAGCTAGGAACTAAAATTTCTATTTAAGGAGTAAACTAAAACATTTCAGAGCTTTACCAGAAAGGCTCATCCAGACTCTGCTACACTTTGCTGTGAAGGAAAGGTTAGTTTGCTGTTATTTTTGTATTTCTGTATTGCCTTTCTATATTTTGAATACTGTAGTTTGTTTTCTTTACCTTGTGTTTTGCTTGCATTCTGTTTAACAGCATATTAAAACTTCAAAAGAGACCACAGCTCTCTCTGTTCTGAGTCAGGCAGAAATAAGAACTGATTAATTAAGGACTCATTCATAAGACAGAAAAGGTCACTTAAGGTTAATCACTTGTTAACAGAGGGGTGGAGCTAGGAACTAAAATTTCTATTTAAGGAGTAAACTAAAACATTTCAGAGCTTTACCAGAAAGGCTCATCCAGACTCTGCTACACTTTGCTGTGAAGGAAAGGTTAGTTTGCTGTTATTTTTGTATTTCTGTATTGCCTTTCTATATTTTGAATACTGTAGTTTGTTTTCTTTACCTTGTGTTTTGCTTGCATTCTGTTTAACAGCATATTAAAACTTCAAAAGAGACCACAGCTCTCTCTGTTCTGAGTCAGGCAGAAATAAGAACTGATTAATTAAGGACTCATTCATAAGACAGAAAAGGTCACTTAAGGTTAATCACTTGTTAACAGAGGGGGTAGAGCTAGGAACTAAAATTTCTATTTAAGGAGTAAACTAAAACATTTCAGAGCTTTACCAGAAAGGCTCATCCAGACTCTGCTACACTTTGCTGTGAAGGAAAGGTTAGTTTGCTGTTATTTTTGTATTTCTGTATTGCCTTTCTATATTTTGAATACTGTAGTTTGTTTTCTTTACCTTGTGTTTTGCTTGCATTCTGTTTAACAGCATATTAAAACTTCAAAAGAGACCACAGCTCTCTCTGTTCTGAGTCAGGCAGAAATAAGAACTGATTAATTAAGGACTCATTCATAAGACAGAAAAGGTCACTTAAGGTTAATCACTTGTTAACAGAGGGGGTAGAGCTAGGAACTAAAATTTCTATTTAAGGAGTAAACTAAAACATTTCAGAGCTTTACCAGAAAGGCTCATCCAGACTCTGCTACACTTTGCTGTGAAGGAAAGGTTAGTTTGCTGTTATTTTTGTATTTCTGTATTGCCTTTCTATATTTTGAATACTGTAGTTTGTTTTCTTTACCTTGTGTTTTGCTTGCATTCTGTTTAACAGCATATTAAAACTTCAAAAGAGACCACAGCTCTCTCTGTTCTGAGTCAGGCAGAAATAAGAACTGATTAATTAAGGACTCATTCATAAGACAGAAAAGGTCACTTAAGGTTAATCACTTGTTAACAGAGGGTGGAGCTAGGAACTAAAATTTCTATTTAAGGAGTAAACTAAAACATTTCAGAGCTTTACCAGAAAGGCTCATCCAGACTCTGCTACACTTTGCTGTGAAGGAAAGGTTAGGTTGCTGTTATTTTTGTATTTCTGTATTGCCTTTCTATATTTTGAATACTGTAGTTTGTTTTCTTTACCTTGTGTTTTGCTTGCATTCTGTTTAACAGCATATTAAAACTTCAAAAGAGACCACAGCTCTCTGTTCTGAGCCAGGCAGAAATAAGAACTGATTAATTAAGGACTCATTCATAAGACAGAAAAGGTCACTTAAGGTTAATCACTTGTTAAAAGAGGGAGTAGAGCTAGGAACTAAAATTTCTATTTAAGGAGTAAACTAAAACATTTCAGAGCTTTACCAGAAAGGCTCATCCAGACTCTGCTACACTTTGCTGTGAAGGAAAGGTTAGTTTGCTGTTATTTTTGTATTTCTGTATTGCCTTTCTATATTTTGAATACTGTAGTTTGTTTTCTTTACCTTGTGTTTTGCTTGCATTCTGTTTAACAGCATATTAAAACTTCAATAGAGACCACAGCTCTCTGTTCTGAGTCAGGCAGAAATAAGAACTGATTAATTAAGGACTCATTCATAAGACAGAAAAGGTCACTTAAGGTTAATCACTTGTTAACAGAGGGGTGGAGCTAGGAACTAAAATTTCTATTTAAGGAGTAAACTAAAACATTTCAGAGCTTTACCAGAAAGGCTCATCCAGACTCTGCTACACTTTGCTGTGAAGGAAAGGTTAGTTTGCTGTTATTTTTGTATTTCTGTATTGCCTTTCTATATTTTGAATACTGTAGTTTGTTTTCTTTACCTTGTGTTTTGCTTGCATTCTGTTTAACAGCATATTAAAACTTCAAAAGAGACCACAGCTCTCTCTGTTCTGAGTCAGGCAGAATTTTTCCCTCCCTCCCACCCATTTAAGTTGTCTTGTTAAATACCACTGTCTTTCTAGTTGCCCGCCTCTTATGTTAATCTGACCATATATCTCATTTCTCTCTACTTTCACTGGCTTATGTGAGTAATCACAAAACCATCACTTTTGAAATCCCACGCCTTGAATTATTTAAATTTATTGGCCATCCTACAGTATTTCATAGTACCAAAATACAAAAGTAACCACCCCTTTCAGTCCATCTTGCTGTTTTAAAAATAGTAACTCTCCACTAAACCTTAACGTTTTAAACAGGTAAAACTCAAGTTACCTACTTTCATATCTAACTTCTCTAGTGCACACTGCAGAGTGCATTCTTTTCAATCTTACCTTTAAGCATCCCTGTTACTATCACTTTCTCTAATACCTAAAAAGATCATCTCTACTTGACTCCAAGTAGACTTTTCTCTATCTGTTAAACCTAGCACTTGCTCCTACAGTACTTATTACCTTGATACGGCACTCTTATAGATAGCACCCCAAAAGGCAAACCCCATTTCTCGGTCACCACATCCCCGGAATCTCTTTTAAAGTTTTTTTGTCTAGTCCTTCTAGCATGTCGAGGGATCAGTTGCTAGTGTCCTCTCCTGCTCAGCTGATGAACCTGGGAATATTGAGGCAATGTTACAATTGCCTCATGTACACAGACAACCCTCTCCTCCTCCCACAAAACACAAATACATGCGAGATGCAACTATACGGCCAAACTGGAGGCTGAGCAACATAGGACTGGCAAGACCAGTCAGGAGGAGAAGGTTACCACACACACTATAGACCCAGTCTCACATAGTACCATCACAACCTCAAATCATACACATAAACACACAAAGACATACTCGGGGCGTCTGATCAAAAATCTACCAAAACAGCAGAGGCCACCAAAGCAGACACCCAAACAACCACCACCTCAGAACACAACACCTGCAACACATAGACCTCACAGTCAGAGTGTCAAACAGTCACAGCCCTTAAGGCCAAACAAAATGCCAAGACACACTAGTCATTGGTGACTCCATAGTCAGACACACTGACGTCCCGCTCACCAGACTGAGTAAGGAGAAGGTCACAGTAAGCTGCCTGTCGGGCGCTAGAATCCGCCACATAACGCAAGCACTCAGGTCTCTCAACAGCAGGTACAAATATGACTCAGTCATTGTCCACGCTGGTGTAAACGACCTGAGACGTACCTCCTTGGACTACATGAAAAGAGACATTGAGGAGCTCTCTGATTATGTAGCCCAGGCAGGTATGACCCTGACCTTGAGCAGTATCCTACCTTCACCAAGAATGATGCCACAATACAGAGATAAGATGATCAGCTTTAACAATTGGCTTAAACTCTGGTGTCATTCAAAGGGGATCCAATGTCTGTCTGCCTGGGATGACATGCTGGACAAGCCACGCTGCTTCGCAAGGGACGGCTTGCACCTGTCACCCCTGGGATTCCGGATATTGGCAAAGGCTCTTGCCACCCCATAGTGCCTTTTTAGGCAAGGCTCAAATTCTAAACCTACCACCCTAGAGCACAAAAAGGAAAAAAACTAAGGGTAATGCTGCTCAATGCCAGAAGTCTAAATCTCAAAATGCACGCACTCGAGGGCCTTCTCAGTATGGAGAACATTGATGTCTGTGCAGTGACAGAAACCTGGTTCAAGGCTCCTGAGAGCACCCCAGCACTATCAGGTTTTACCTCTTATCATGCCCCAAAATCCGGACAATACCAAGAAAGGAGGGGAGGTATCCATATTCATCAAAGACACCCACACCTCAAGACTGGTGGCAACGCACGATGCATCAGAGACCATCCAGGTGCAATTAACCATAGGCAAGACTGCTCTGCAAATTGTAGCATGTTACAGGCCACCCTCACAAACTCAGGAACCTCACATGGCCTTCCTGAAAACACTAGAGGGGATAAATGTATCACCAAACACCATCATACTAGGTGACTTCAATTACCCTAATATAGACTGGGAACACTACTCAAGCCCAAACACCCTAGCCCAAAAGTTTCTGGAATTCATAAACTCAAATGCCATGGAACAACTAGTCACCATCCCCACAAGAGGAGAAAACATATTTGATCTCATCATCACGAACATGGGAGCACAATGTTCAACACCAGAAGTATACCCCTCACTGGTGAGATCAGATCACAAACTAATCTCGCTGGAGGTCCTCATCCCACCCCACCTGAAATAAAAAGACCACAGTAAAGAACTAGCCGACTTCACACTTCTAAAGACTAGTGTGGTCTCCTTTAAGGCCCCCGAGCCGACGGAAAACAGTACCCAAGCCGCTGAATCACTTACAAATGCCTTCTACCAGCACCTGCAGGACTGCATGGATAAGGCAATCCCAAGCAAAACAAAGACTCTTTGTACCAAAGGCAAGCGTCCACTCTGGTGGACCCCAGCCATAAACAAACTCTACAACAAAAGGAGGAAGCTACTACAAGATAGAGCAAAATCCTTAAAAGGTAAGACACCCTTGATCACTATAAGTAAAAAACTAAGAGCTCTCATAAAATCGTCCAAAGCAAATTTTGAGAGAAAAATAGCTAAAGACTCAAAAGACAATCATAAGGCCTTCTTTAGCTATGTTAGAAACCTGGGAGGAAACTCCCAGATATGCTCAGAACTAGTTCAAAATGATGTGAAGATTACTGATCCTACAGACATTGCCAACATACTGGCTGACAGGTTCAGTGCAAACTCCCCCCCCCCCCCAAAAGGAGAGATATCTATACCAAGCGATTGCAGCCAGTCAAACATCTCCAACACCCAAGTGAGAACTGCTCTCTCCAAAGCAAAACACAGCATCCATGGGACCTGATGGTGTCCCCGGCTGTGTGCTCCACGAACTCAACGAGGAATTAAACCCACAGCTAGGACAGCTGTTTAATCATAGTCTTACCTCTGGATACGCAGGAGTGGCGCACTGCAACTGTGGTCCCACTTCACAAAGGCGGTGCCTCCACCGACCCAGGAAATTACCGCCCATTAGCTTGACAAGCCTTATCTGCAAAGCCATGGAGAGGATCATAATGGACCTCATAAATAAAGACATAGGGAATTTGCAGACTTTGGATCCATCCCAGTTTGGCTTTGTCAAAGGCAGATCATGCCTTCTAAACTTGGTTGACTTTTTCAAACAGTCACCAAAGCCATTGATGAGGGAAAGGCAGTCCATACAGCCTACCTCGATCTGGCGAAGGCCTTTGATACAATACCCCACTGTATCATTGAAAACTCATCAGCTTAAATGTTAACCCATACATCACAAGATGGGTTGCAAACTGGCTGAGTGACAGAACCCACAGGGTCAGAGTTGCTGGCGCCATGTCAGACTCAAAGCCTGTCACAAGTGGTGTACCACAGGGCTCAGTCCTGGGCCCACTCTTGTTTGGCATCTACTTTTCCAAGTACAAGCAAACACAGGAGGGTTATGGCTGACAAAGTTTGCAGATGACTGCAAACTGGGCCATAGTAGAAAACATATCTGACACAGATATCCTTCAGAAGGGTCTCACAGAAACGGATAACTGGTGCCAGAGCCATGGCCTAAAGTTAAATGCCAAAAAATGCATAGTCATACAAAACAAGGTTACCCCTAGCTACCAAATAGGTGGCAATCCACTGAGTACAGAAGAAGTTATCAGGGACCTGGGGACCCAGGTTGATAGTAGTCTGTCATTCGACACCCATGTAGCTAAAGTAGTTAGGAAGACCTTCTACATTGCCCACCTTATCATGAAGGGATTCTCATCTAGATCAAGGGAGGTCATAGTCTCCCTATACTCATCACTCATCAGACCAATGATTGAGTACAATGCCCCATTGGGAATGTATCTGACCCGACACTTGCAGCAGCTGGAGAGGCCACAAAGTTCCTCACCAAAAGGATAAAGGGTCTCAAACATCTGTCCTATGCTGCCCGACTGAAAGAACTCCAGCTCTATTCAGTCAGAGGTGACCTTTGCCTAACATACAAGGCCATGTCAAACCCAGATTTGATGAATATGCTTCACCTCAAAAATCTAGATCCGAGACTTAAACCTCGACACGGCTATTAATAGGACGTGCTGGAGGGATAGATTCATCACCCAAAGACTCCTATGCTGTGGAATAAAATCCCGGTATGTGAGGCAGAGCACTGGCCTTGTTCAAGAGAAATCTTGACCAATGGATGGGAGATCGCAGATATACCCCAGGGATTACCTCAGTGTCACTGCTCAACAGAGGCACAGCAAAATAATGGGTATAGTTCCCCATACTAAAGCTTGTAAATGCCCTCGGGCAGATAGCCTAGTATGAACCTATGAACCTATGAACCTATAAATTCTACCAATGGAAGTCTTAAGCAACCAACTCTATCAATAAAAACTTAAAAACATACTTAAAATTCAAATATAATGAGCCTATTCTTATCACTAGGCATACTAAAGTAACAATATTAAAATAAGCAATAAAAAATAAACAATAAAATCAGACACAGACTTATTTAACTTTAAGTCTCCTCATCCTTAGATAAGGTTTTAAAGAGACCTTTGCATTAAGGCCAGGGGCCATGTCTGACCTCAGCTTCAGAATCCAAGCATTCTCTCTACTCTCAGTAATAGCCCAAATATCACCACCTCTACTAGTGACATTTATAATCTCAATTATCCTGAAGCTAAATGTATGTGTGCAGTCTGTATCCATGACATGTTTGGCTAGTGCATTAGTAACATTGTTAACCCTGATGTTGTACATATGCTCACGCATTCGATCCCTCAAACATCTGTTCGTCTTACCAACGTAAAATGACGAGCAGATGTTGCACATAGCCAAGTAAACAAGGTCTCTAGACATACAATCCCCTCTAGCCTTGAAGGAATAAGAAATGTGGGTAGTAGGATGTATAAAAACAGAATCCCCTTGGACTAGCTGTGGTGACTGGAGGTTGATGAGACGCATAAATGATACTTTATTTTACTACTCTTTTGAGCTGTGTTTCGCCCTAACACTTGGTTTGGTATTTATTTATGATACCTTTAGGCTACCATTTAGTAGTTGGGTGTTTGATTCATTAGTTCAGCTAGAAAAGGCACAACTAAATATGTTACAATGACATGTAGCAGTCACAGGGATTAAATACCTACCTCCTGTGTGGTGCAGGGCACTGTACACGTCACTGACAAGGAGGGATTTGCCCAGCAGTACAGTCTTGACATCTGTCTTAAGCAGTAGTCAGTAAATTAGCATACAACCCATTGCTAGTGTATCTGCACAAGACAACCTTGGCACTTGCCTAGTGTACAGTGTTGGCTGGGGTTGGGGGCGGTCAGTCTTACAACATTAAATTAAAAAAAAAAAGAATTATGAACGTCTTAAAAAATATGATTTCCTGGTCAAAATCCACACTTTATATCCTCTTGAAAAGGCATCGATTTCCTGATTGGCATGTACCAGCTCCTCTTTCATTGGCAAATGCTTTGAGCCAATGAGATTGGTCTGAGAAAGAGAGAGATCTGCCTAATAATTTCTGTTTGAACTCTGGCAACAAGCAGGATGGTGTTGTAGCTTACACTGAGCAGAGAGATGAACGCAGGTTCAAATAAGGAGAATAGGAATCTGGAATTGAATGAACAGGATGTTTTTTTTTTTTTTGCTTTGCATTGGAATGTGAATGGAAATCAATGTATATGTTGAGCAAATGGGAGGACTGAAATGAGTGTGTGTGTGTGTGTGTGTGTGTGTGTGTGTGTGTGTGTGTGTGTGTGTGTGTGTGCATGCGTGTGTGTGTGTGTGTGTGTGTGTGTGTGTGTGTGTGTGTGTGTGTGTGTGTGTGTGTGTGTGTGTGTGTGTGTGCGCAATGCCTCTTTTAAGGGACAAGCCCAGTTAAGTGCCTTGCACAGACTCAAACCCTTTATTTTTAGCTACCAAAAGCAAGAACCTTAGTCCTCCATGCCAACTGTCAGATCTCCATTAACATGTTAAGCAACATATTCTGCATTATTTGGAGAGATGATCAGAACTCTATGAGCTTCAGCATCGATCATGTAGTCATTGTTGCAGATTATCATGGTACAGTCTTCTCTACAAGGTCAGATTGTAAAAGATTTCCGAGTTTAGTTAAAAACTGTTACTCTGCCAGCTAGTACAGAGGACTAAAGTTCTGACTTGTTAATAAGCTGGCTCTTGTGGCAAGGGTGCAGGGTTTGAATCTTTCTACCTTCATTTACCTGTTGTGTGACACTGAGCAAATCACCTAACCAGACAATGTTTTGCAGCAATTGGGAGTTTGGCATAGGCTCCTTAATAGTCCCTAGGCCTAGTAACTATGAACCTGTTGCCACTGCTTATCAGTTATTCCTTATTTGTATAACTGATCCAGTTCAGGAAATTTTATGGCAATATAAGCAGCATACCAGTTTTTAATAGAATGTAGGCAAGTTATTTTTCCAAGGGCAACAGGTACTTCATTTGTAGATAAAGTTGTGTGCCAGCAGCTACCTCTGCATTAGTAATAGTTCTCTGAATAATTCCAGATGACTTTTTACTTCTGTAGAGATTGTGCATATTGACTTAGCATTTGCTATCAAGGTTTAATATTTTTTTCTCCTCTCAAAAATACTCTTCAACTTAAACTGTTCTTCACATGACTGGATTGTATGGTATGATTGTAGTGATCTGTATACAATATCATGTGGTTCACTCAACGATACCAATAAATTACACATAATTTGTGTCTTGAAATGAATAAGGGGTATACATAGTCAACAAAGTAGCTATAACAAACAAAAAGTGGCTATAACTGCTGGTGGGAGTGGAGGGCTGCCCGTGGGTGAATGTACATTGTGCTCTTATTATATGGTCATTTTTAAACTGTGTGTTTGTGTCTGAGCATGTGTGTAAGAATTAAGACGGAATACCTTGGCTACTTTGTTTTTATGTGACACTAATTTGAAAATATGTGACTTTGGTCGTTAGTATTATTATTCAATGATGTAGCTATAATTTCTGGGTTTGGGGATATCTGCAGTTAGAAATGACTGACTCCACTGAGATGATAAAGTTAAAAAGTCATTAGTCTGTCTTTGCAGGATTAGTATATATTAATGTAAAGCAATTGGAGTACTTTACTGTGGTCATTTTATCACAATCATCTATTTGATGTGTACACAGTGGAGAATGTGTCCATCATTGAGTACAAATATTGGAGGATTATAATAACAGCAGTTTTAGGGGCCTTTTATTGCTGAGATATTCTGAAATGGCTAGTTTTGTCATTATCGGTTAATACAATTTTATGTTACAGTTTACTGGAAAAAAAAATATTCAAAAGTACAAATGTAAAACATATTCTAAGAAATATTACTGAATTAACCAGGAAATGTAATTTAAATAAATCAAGAAGATGAATCAAAGAGCACATGCATTTATGCACATCCTAAAAATTTGTGGGGGAGACCATAGTTTGAAAATAGCCTGAGGCCCAGGCTACATTTAGTCCACCAGTAGCCAACTGCATTTTTAAAGATTGTGAGTGTCAAGGAAAGAGAGGTTCACTGCTGCTCATACTAAGTCTGTTTTAAATGTGAAACTGTTTGGCTCATTAAACGGCCTTTGGTGCTTGTGTTATAAGATTCGAAATAAATGTTTTAAATTAAATCCAAATTTCTGTAATAATTGTAAAAGTAAGGAGAAAAATAACATGCTCAGTGACAGGTTTGAATAGCATTCATGGTAAAGAGGGAGAGAGATAAGTAATGGGATGCTGAATTAGCTATGAGGTTGGTCTACTACCCTGCTCAGGGCCCAATATGACTATCATCTGGCCCTTCTACTGCCATCATTGCTGACCACACCACATTTGCACTTCAAAGTAAATTTGCTTACAATTACATAGCAACAAAAACAGATTTTGCCATATCAAATAACATTTCCTGACAGTGTAAGCATGATCAGTATCTACATCTTTTCAGCAGTTGGTAGCTCAAGTGGATGTAAAAGATCCCGCAGCACTTATCAACAAGAGTGGGGAGAGTTCTTAGCTCTTCTGGACAAATTTCCCTTAGCCAGTAGGATTGCCACATTGAGTCTCCCCTGAAAAGAGGCAGCTGGGCCTTATTCAACTAATCCAGTGACCAAAAAGTGTGAATAAATAGATAATGGTTGCAGCTGTATCTCAGTTATTACATTATATCTTTGTTCTCTAGTTTAGTGCACTAGTCATTGTGTATGGTTACTATATTTCAATAGATGTCCTGGTATAAAATTATTTTGAAACTTTTCTCCCCGGAATCCACTTCAAGCCTGCTTTATACAAGTCATTGTAGGCATAAAGAAATCATTTTTTCCATGTTAATAGAATGTCTGTAATGTGAGTCACAGTCACGTAACACAGCTTCTAAATCCTATTTTAACTTCACATTTTTGCTTGAATTACTCTAGTTTGCATTCTCTGAGCAGTATATGCTCAACAAAATAAACTAGTGTAACACATATTTTAGGCTTCCAGTTTTTAGTCAAAGTACTGGCAGACACTCAGCCATATTCTTCTTTGGGTATCAAGACTATTATTGTAATCCTGGAGCTGTTAACTGACCACTTGTACTTGAAAGTACTTTTAACATACATTTAAACTACTTTGCCATTCACTAGTTTCAACATTGGGAAGGACTGTGATTTTTATCTTGAATTTTGGCAAAATGTGCTGTATTTGTTTAAAAATATTTTCCTTACAATAGAGCACAGAACACGATAAGTACAATTTTCTGTTCTTGAATACGGGTTAATGATATTTTATCATTCTACTGAGGCATGAATGTTTTTGTGCATGACATTTTCCTATCTTTGTCGTATTGGTAGCTGTACCCTTGACTTGTTTCACTGTATCATACCAATATTTCATCCCAACCACAATTCTTGAGTGTGACAAATTAGCAGGGCTGGTCTTAAGCACAGGTGAACTAGGTAACTACCTAGGGTGCTATGCTTATAGAGGTATGCTTTCCATATGTATTTATTTATTTTTAGAACAGCATTTCTTTGCTATAATAAATTAAATAAATAAATAAGGCACCCCCCCCCCCCACTAAAAGAAAATCTACCCACAGAGCAGTGGGTGATCCATGGGGGCAGTGCTCTACATGACTTGACATTCAAGTCACATAATGTTACATTACCTTAAACATTGCAAGGCCACAGGAGAAGAGACCTCACAATGTTCAAATACAGGTGCAAATCTACCTCAGTGAGTTTTCCACTTATCTAAGTCTTTAATGCCTGGCTTTGCTAAATGACTGCCATGGGGAAAACATTGGAATGGAGTACAAAAATCAAAGACATTCTGCAGAATTGTATAGGGAAGAGAAAAGCAAAGTGGTGTTTAATGAGATTAGTGTTATTATCCTGTTTAATTCCAATAACGCTGCTGGCAGTCATCAATCAGATATTTTAGCTTTGTCATTTCTACTGGCAGTTGGGATGAGAGTATTGACATGATGAGAAGTATTAGTTTTTATAATAATACTTTCAATGATCAACCTTATAATTTAGGCAATATTTCTGGCTTTGTGATTTGTGTTGGCTGTTGGCATGAGGATAATATCATGGTGAGAAGTGTTACTACTGTTTTTACAGTAATGCTTGCAGTGACTAACCAGAGATTTTGAGCAGTATGTTTCTAGCTTTGTGATTTGTGTGGACAGCTAAGATGAGAGGCATGATATGATGAGATAAGTGCCATTACTGCTTTTACAATGATGCTGACAGGGATCAATCAGATCATCATCATCAACCCTCTTTTTTCTCCATTTTACTTACACAAGGTCAGGGTGTCATGTTAACTGTTGCCATCTCTTTTCTTTCAGTGCCACACTCCTGCCTTCTTCGACACTCATGCATGATTGTCACAGATCTTGTTTCACACAATCTATCCACCTCTTTGCTGGACACCCTCATTTCCTCTTACCTTCTTCCTGTCTGTCCCAAATCTTCTTCAAAAGATTGTCTTCTGCTTTTCTGCACATGTGCCTGAACCACCTTAATCTGTTCTCTTTCATCTGTTCTGTAGTTGGAGCTGCTTTGGTTTCTGCATGGCCTCATTTCTTCATTTGAAGTGCCTGAGAAGGGTGTCCATCCTACCACCTTTCTCAGGTAATTCATTTCCATCACCTCTAGCTCTGCCTTTACTGCCCAGGTTTCTGTACCATACAATCGTACTGGTCACACCACTGTTTTGTACACCTTACTTTTCAGCTTCTTTGGCATACTTCTATATCAACCAGTTATTTTTGACAATATTTTTCTGGCTTTCTGATTTGTGTGGATTAACTGAGATTGTAATACTTTAAAGTATTGCAAACTGCTTGCATGGACTGTGGAGGTAAAATAGTATTATACAGCCATTAGAAGTGGCTATAACTGCTGGGTGTAGTTGGGGATGGGGTTGGCTGGATGAAAGTAACTGACCTTTTATTTGGTCAGTTTTAGACAGCCACTCTCTGGCGTTGAAGGACTAGTCTGCTTTTAGGAGAAGTAATATGGAGTACTAACTCTACACATCATATGCACAGACATTGGGTATAACTGTAGTGGTCATCTTTTATGGAAGAAAATTACTAGCTATTTCCTGATGTTTGCTTATTATTTTTGCTTTCCAGGACTAACATGATTATGTGAAGGAATCAATCAGTTAGTCAGAGATCACTGTCCTGAAATCTATCTTTGTGAAGCAGGGAATATCACAAGTTGTAGTCAACTATGGCCCTGAGTTTGTCCATCAGGAGTTTGATAATTTTGTCAAACAATGGAAACTAGACAAGAACATCAAGCCCTATGCATCATTAGTCCAACAGACAGGCTGAAAAAAGTTCAAGTTGTTAAAAATATATTTTTTAAAAAAGTAAATATTCAAAATCTGATGATTTTTACTTACTGTTTCTAAGGTACAGGACAACACTCTAATACAGCCTATAGGACTGTTAAAAGCCAAACCACTTATCTGTCATCTCAAATCAAAATTATTCATGTCATGTTTTTTTTTTTTTTTTTTTTAACCAGGGCCAGAATGAAAGTAAACAACAGCAGAGATGTTACAGCAAAGAAAATAAAAATAAATATGTTTCTATAACAAATGACCAAAGAATCTTTCCGTTTGGAATGAAACAAAATGTGTCAGAATAAGTTAGGATTTTGCTGAGTTATTTAGTTCACAAAGATCTAATGCACACAACTGTACTGGAGCCTGCAATGCTCTTAGATAATATTGCATGCAAGATGTAGACATACAAATTAACTGGAAAAACAGAAGGCATTTCTAGAAACTACTAGATGTATGGATGTAGTCAGATATCTCAGTCCAGAATCAGATCTCTGAAACATTACTGTGAAGGCTTATGGGGAAACCTCACTACTTAGAATGTACTCTTCAAATGTCAACGACAAGGTGCTGCTGATCTAAGTGAAATTAGTGACTGTGTTAAATTAGTCAGTCAATCAATGTGTATTCTCCATAAATGTATGTATATATATATATATATATATATATATATATAGAGAGAGAGAAACCTCCAAACCCAATGTCTATTAGAGGAAACACAAACCCAGAGCAAAAAAAGGGAGCCGTGCAAATGTATTCTTATGCTGCTTGCCCCAATCCTTGAACACAGTCAAAATTAAAGCTCTTAGAAAGAAATGTGTATCAGACACTTACTGGCATATGAAGGACCAAGCTACTAACAGTAGGTCGAGAAATAGCCCAGTATACACAGCAATATAGCTCTTTACCGTTGCACTAAATCCACATAAAGTTCTGTTGTTCAAATTAACTGTGCTCCCATTCCATAAAACCAGCGATAAATCCAAAATAGACTGCTGACACCATTCGGTTCGAGTACAAAATGTTTAATAGTAAGCGCTTTCACGGCTGAGAGAAGCCGCTTCATCAGACAAACACAGAATCGCCATTAAGGCGCCAAATTTAAACAAATTACTTAAACTGTTAGAAACTCCGCCCATTAACTCCCATTAAGTTTAAAGTGACAGAGCTTCCTAACAACTATTCTTTAAGTGTCATAAAGCTATAACGTTAAAAACATTAAAATTTATAAAAACATGAGTAAAAATAGTATCGGAGACAATAACAGATCCGTAACAAACTGTATAAATACATATATACACAATGTTTCATTTTGTTGCGGCAAGACAAATCACATTTGCAACATGTATATAGACAACAATAATACTTATTTGCAGGTAAGCTAAGATACTGAATACCAAGTCTTAGCAAGTATTGACAGCGATTGAATCCCCAGTATGTATAGCTAAAGTAGCTATCAATACACATCAAAGATCCGCCAAAAGTAGTCCAACTTACGTTGCAGAGTAGATATAGTAGCAACTAGTTAACAACAAAGTGCCCATTACAAGTGCAAGCTATCCAAGCAATGCCATTAGTGCAATAAGAAATCATTGCATATCGCGGACACTTCAAGCATGGCCTGTCTCTAAGATAAAGCTCATGTATTATATAGTAGGCTTAAATACAAAGAACTCAGTGAGTTAAAACCAACCCAATAATCAATGGACAAAAGACCGCAAAACATTCGCGGTGAACAATATTGAAAAAAAAAATTAAAAATAACCAAGCAAACTTAGCAGCAACTCAAGCCGCAATAGGTAAAGAAACCTTGACTGTAACGCTAGCAGCGCTCATCAGGGTTAACATAACTTACGCAACAGAGTATGGATCAAAAAAACGAAAGGCATAAAGCCAATTCCATATGCAAACAATGCGAATGGTTAGTGCATAAAGCAATACCTTCAAAACTCAGACATACCAAAATGATGTAGCTCTAGAGCTGGTATGATATGTAACAAAGCGAGAAGTAGGTATAAAAACCGTGACTATAGCGCTGACAGCATTCATCGGGGTTGACATGTTTTACACAACAAGATAGGGGTCAAGGCAACAAACGAAAGGCACAGAGCCGATTCCATATGCAAAAAATGCAAAAGGTAACGTTAGTACATGGATCCATATCTCCAAAACTCATGCATACTAAAAGGATGTATTACTAAGGCTGGTATGATAAGCAAAGAGGGGAGTGGTAGACAGCAGGTCAAAGAGCTGTCGCGGTGCTATTTGTGAAGGCCAGGTAGCAAGGGTGAAAATGGACCATTGTGTCAGGCAATACATGAAAATAGGAAATGTGAGCACCTCCTACATGGCTCAAAGAAGAGGAGAGATGATAGTGTTCCTGGAACCAGGAAGATGTGACACACAGATATAAGGAGAGACTGTGGGGTAAAAAGGGGGGGAAGTGATAAAAACAAAAACTATAGATTCCCCATGGAAACAAGCAGGGTAACAGAAGGTGAAGGGATCTGGAAACTAAATAATGTCAAAGGAAAAAGTAAAATGACCAAGTGCAAAAAAGGGGGGGGGGGGAAGGAGGGTAAAGGGTCAGAACTGTGGGAAAGGTACAGATCAGGCTGGAAAAGTAAGCATGACAGTGTAAACCCAAGCATGTATGCATGCCCAATGACTATCTCAAAGACCTTCCTTTTAAATAAGGTTTTATAGATAACACTTCATTTAAGCCTTTTTCTCTATGAGCTGCTAATCTGCACATCCATCTTAATTCCGCTTGTTCCGTAAGATTAATTAAGTCTCCTAGTCTGCAGCTAGGCTCTATTACTTGAAAGACTTGAAAGAGGAAAGTATGCATGGGGCCTTCCCTGAGAGTATGTTTTGCTAGTGCACTGTATTCATGTTTTCTAGCCAAACAGTACATGTGGTCACGTATTCTTTCTCTTAAGGTTCTATTCGTTTTGCCCACATAAAACGAAAAGCATGTCACACAGTGGGCCACATATACCAAATTCCTGGTATTGCAATTACTGTTACAATTCAATGTCCAGAGGTGCCCCGAGACAGGGTGTCTGTAATAATGGGATTCGTCTATATGATCACATTGTGGGCATCTGCCACATTTGCTTGTTCTCTCAAAACCTGTTCGTTGTAAAGTGTTACCATTTCTCGAGCCACATAGCAATCTTTTAAGGTTAGGTAGATTGCTAAACACAAAATTAGGATTAGGGCCCACTATCATGCTGATGCTGTCATCCGTATTCAAGATGTTCCAATGTTTCTCAATTATTGATTGGATCCTATGGGTTCCTTGCCCATACGGTACAACAAAGCCTAGCATTCTATCGGCATGATTCTCATTGGTTCTATTAACTTGACTATATCCACCAAGTAAATACGGTTTGGCTCTATGCTCTCTGAGATCATTCATTTCTTTGTAGACATTCTGTATTTCTTCATGTGAATATGCTCGTGTGAAGAGACCCTCACTTAGCTCATTCAATCCTGAAGCATAGTCAGTGTCCTTAGTGGATAGCCTCGAGACTCTCATGGCCTGCCCTTTGATGATGTTCTTGAAAATGTGTGGTGGATGCATGCTATCCCTATGGAGAAAGGAGGGTTTATAGCATGGTTTCCTGTGTACCTTGGTGTCAAACGTACCATCTGTCTTAAACAAAGTTATATCAAGGAAATCAATTGATGCATGATCATATTTCATGGTGAACTTCAAAAACGAGCTACTGGAGTTCAACTTATGATAGAAAGCAAATAGCTGTTCTATATTCCCTTTCCATAGGAAGATGAGGTCATCCACAAACCTCCTATAAAATAGGATATGTGGATCATGTATTATATAAGCTTCTTCGAAGGTCGCCATGACCAAGTTGGCATAGCTGTTGGCACAGCTCGTGCCCATGGCGACCCCTTTGACCTGTTTATAACAGATACTGTCATAGATGAAGATGTTATTCTCCAGTATTGTTTCCATGAGTAACAATAAGAAGTTCATTCTGTCTACATTCAGTTCGGAATATTTCCTTAGATATGTATGCAGCATTTGAATACCCTCTCCATTAGGGATGCACGTAAACAAAGAAGTTACATCCATAGTTACAAGAACTATGGAGTCAATTCCTTTCTTGTCAAAGGTGCCAATTATACTGTGTAGATCCTTCAATAGATGTTCAGTGTCCTGAAGAATATATACCGATTTCTTCATGGGTTGCTTAAGTTCATGATCCAATAGCATGGACAGCGGCTCGGTCAACCAACCTGCACCTGCTACTATGGGTCTGAGGGGGGGTTGACGGAGATTTTTGTGTATCTTCGGTAGACCCGAAATGGTTGGAATCACAGGATAATCCACTTGTAGGAAGAGTTGTAGATCTTCTGTAAGATGACCCAAGGCCCTGCATTCTGATAGCATACAAGTAATTCTGTCTTTCATGCTATCAACTATATCCACAGAGGTCTGTTCATAAGCCTCCTCTCCTAGCATTTTTAACATCTCCGTATTGTAGTGTTGAGTATCCAATACAACTACTGAACCACCCTTGTCTGCGGGGCGTATAATAATATCTTTATTACTCTTCAGTCTGTGCAGAGCCTGCATTTGTATTTTAGTCAAGTTTTCTGTCAGGGTGTGCTCACGAATTCCCTGTGTTGCATATATATCCCTCTCCACAGCTCTCACAAAAATATCCAAATGAGAATTAAGAGGTGGCATAAACGTGCTTTTTCTTTTAAAACATGTTTGTTGATCATTATTACAGTCATGGAAGAGCAGTTTAAGCCCAACTTTCCTAGCAAAGCATCTGAGCGCTAGGATAGATTCACTGTGATCGATGTTGAAGGTGGGTATGAAAGACATACCCTTATTCAAAACTTCAAGCTCTTCATTCGACAGAGTATAGCTGGAGATGTTGTAAATTAAGCTGTTTGACCCCAGAGATTCTGAAGGGTTTGTTGCGAGTTCGGCGGAGGAGGAAGGTCTTTCCTTTTGGCCCCTCGTACATGATCGTTCTCTATCGATCTTTTTCGGTTCAGACGTATAGGAAAAGGAGCCTCAGTAGGGTTATGGATTTCTACCCTATCCAGCTGTATTTTCCTTCTCACAGTCCCTGCTAAGGTGGTACTAGCAGCACATTCATTCTCATTCACCTCAATCATCTTATCAGAGGTGTTCCCACAAGGGGTAGTATAGACCGAAGAAACTAAATTCTCAACTGGTGATTGTATGTTATCCAACAATATAGATGGATGATCTTCTTGGGCAATAGACGAGGCTATTGCCTGGTTACTGGTCAAAGAAGGTATTGGATCTGTAGAGGCCACATGCACATTGTGCTTAGATTGATGCATATGCTGGTTGAGTTTGTTATGTTCACCTAGATTAAGAATAGGAGCATTAGAAACAGAAGGACCATTCCTTCTGTTCAATCTGTCAGCATTAGATGTGTCCCTAGGGGGCATTGCTTGATGTGAAGTATTACTGGCTCTCCTATTTAAATCACGATCATTCCTTCCTTCAGGTATGGTACGTGGCCATACGAAGACATGTTGTTCTGAAAAATCTTTGATATCCCTGCTCAGCTTTTTTCTTTTGTTGTTCAGTAGGTTTACTTCGTATCGACCTACTCGATCAAAAAGTTCATGCATATACAGCTCTGTGGCATCACTCCCTAGGAGGGTGTTCAGGCGATGATGTAATTTGTCCATATTCCTTTTGCATTCCTCCTCAATAGGAAGGAAAAAGTCAATAAGGAGTCTAATATAAGCCCGACTAGCATCCAAATTAATTTGCTGCCATCGCTTCAGTAAGCCTGGATATAAATTCCCATATGTCGGCATGTGCAAAATTCTTAGACCTCTTGGTACAATATCTTTAGCTAAACATGCCTCCATGTGGTATCTCTGAGTTTGTAAACGTTTGAATTTATATAACTCATTGTCCATATCTCTCTTTATGTTTCTAATGAGGGTTTCATCTCTCACCTCATTATCATTATTGCTGACTGAATAGTGTCCATCAAAGGCAACTAATGGATTAATAGTGTCTTCCATCAGATCTCTGATGTATGATCTGGACTCAGGAACTTTATCTTCATTAGAATTGTTGTTCGCGGCTCCCAGCATAATGAAAATACAAAGAGAAACCTCCAAACCCAATGTCTATTAGAGGAAACACAAACCCAGAGCAAAAAAAGGGAGCCGTGCAAATGTATTCTTATGCTGCTTGCCCCAATCCTTGAACACAGTCAAAATTAAAGCTCTTAGAAAGAAATGTGCATCAGACACTTACTGGCATATGAAGGACCAAGCTACTAACAGTAGGTCGAGAAATAGCCCAGTATACACAGCAATATAGCTCTTTACCGTTGCACTAAATCCACATAAAATTCTGTTGTTCAAATTAACTGTGCTCCCATTCCATAAAACCAGCGATAAATCCAAAATAGACTGCTGACACCATTCGGTTCGAGTACAAAATGTTTAATAGTAAGCGCTTTCACGGCTGAGAGAAGCCGCTTCATCAGACAAACACAGAATCGCCATTAAGGCGCCAAATTTAAACAAATTACTTAAACTGTTAGAAACTCCGCCCATTAACTCCCATTAAGTTTAAAGTGACAGAGCTTCCTAACAACTATTCATTAAGTGTCATAAAGCTAGAACGTTAAAAACATTAAAATTTATAAAAACATGAGTAAAAATAGTGTCGAAGACAATGACAGATCCGTAACAAACTGTATAGATACATATATACACAATGTTTCATTTTGTTGCGGCAAGACAAATCACATTTGCAACATGTATATAGTATGCATGAGTTTTGGAGATATGGATCCATGTACTAACGTTACCTTTTGCATTTTTTGCATATGGACTCGGCTCTGTGCCTTTCGTTTGTTGCCTTGACCCCTATCTTGTTGTGTAAAATATGTCAACCCCGATGAATGCTGTCAGCGCTATAGTCACGGTTTTTATACCTACTTCTCGCTTTGTTACATATCATACCAGCTCTAGAGCTACATCATTTTGGTATGTCTGAGTTTCGAAGGTATTGCTTTATGCATTAACCATTCGTATTGTTTGCATATGGAATTGGCTTTATGCCTTTCGTTTTTTTGATCCATATTCTGTTGCGTAAGTTATGTCAACCCTGATGAGCGCTGCTAGCGTTACAGTCAAGGTTTCTTTACCTATTGCGGCTTGAGTTGCTGCTAAGTTTGCTTGGTTATTTTTAATTTTTTTCAATATTGTTCACCGCGAATGTTTTGCGGTCTTTTGTCCATTGATTATTGGGTTGGTTTTAACTCACTGAGTTCTTTGTATTTAAGCCCACTATACAATATATGAGCTTTATTTTAGAGACAGGCCATGCTTGAAGTGTCCGCGATATGCAATGATTCCTTATTGCACCAATGGCATTGCTTGGATAGCTTGCACTTGTAATGGGCACCTTGTTGTTAACTAGTTGCTACTATATCTACTCTGCAACGTAAGTTAGACTACTTTTGGCGGATCTTTGATGTGTATTGATAGCTACTTTAGCTATACATACTGGGGATTCAATCGCTGTCAATACTTGCTAAGACTTGGTATTCAGTATCCTAGCTTACCTGCAAATAAGTATTATTATTGTCTATATACATGTTGCAAATGTGATTTGTCTTGCAACAAAATGAAACATTGTGTATATATGTATTTATACAGTTTGTTACGGATCTGTTATTGTCTCCGATACTATTTTTACTCATGTTTTTATAAATTTTAATGTTTTTAACGTTATAGCTTTATGACACTTAAAGAATAGTTGTTAGGAAGCTCTGTCACTTTAAACTTAATGGGAGTTAATGGGCGGAGTTTCTAACAGTTTAAGTAATTTGTTTAAATTTGGCGCCTTAATGGCGATTCTGTGTTTGTCTGATGAAGCGGCTTCTCTCAGCCGTGAAAGCGCTTACTATTAAACATTTTGTACTCGAACCGAATGGTGTCAGCAGTCTATTTTGGATTTATCGCTGGTTTTATGGAATGGGAGCACAGTTAATTTGAACAACAGAACTTTATGTGGATTTAGTGCAACGGTAAAGAGCTATATTGCTGTGTATACTGGGCTATTTCTCGACCTACTGTTAGTAGCTTGGTCCTTCATATGCCAGTAAGTGTCTGATACACATTTCTTTCTAAGAGCTTTAATTTTGACTGTGTTCAAGGATTGGGGCAAGCAGCATAAGAATACATTTGCACGGCTCCCTTTTTTTGCTCTGGGTTTGTGTTTCCTCTAATATATATATATATATATATATATATATACACACACACACACACACACACACATATATATATATATATAGATATATATATACACACACACACTCACATATATATCTATCTATATAAGTATATATATGTATATATATCTCTATAGATATATATATATATATATATATATATATATAGGTTCACTTCTAAATCTCGAATGTTCAAACTCCCGAATCTCAAAATGCTGAACTCAAAATCTTGAAAGCTCAAAATACTGAAAACTCATAATACTGAAAACTCATACAGAACACCAACACTGACTATACTGCAGCAGAAATACATTCAGAAACAAAGAAAAGACAAACCATATTAGTCTATTCCAACTATAAGCAGGGGGGCAAGCCCCACTGGACACCCTCATTAGGGGGGCTGCTCCCTCCACACCCCCTGCTACTTAAATATATCAACTCTGACATCACACTTCACTACACTAAGATGAGTTATGTTGTAGTATAGTACATTAAAAGGGAACATGACTAAGGTTACAACAGGCAGTCATGAAGCATGTAAAGGTAATTTTGCCATTTTCTTCTGTGAAGTGCTATCTTGGAGTTGATATATTTAAGTAGCAGGGAGTGTGGGGGGTGCAGTGCCCCATGGGAGGGGGTGTAGGGTGGCTTGCCTCCCTGCTTATAGTTGTAGAAGAGTAATATGTTTCTGTATATATTTCTGTTGCAATATAGTAAGTGTTGGTGTCCTGCATGCTTTTTGATATTATGAGATTCAATATTATGAGTTTTTAGTAGTTTGAGCTTTCGAGATTTTGAGCTTTCAGGATTTAGAACCCATTTATATATATATGTATAGATATACATATATATATATATATATATATATATATATATATATATATATATATATATATGGGTCTACTTGATACGGCCGAAATTTTAAAATGTTGACTTTCATATGGCTGAGACCATATGATCGACATTTGAAATCTCAACCATACAAGTAAAACACAAAACACAAACTTACCTTAATGCTGCTAGCCCCCCACACCACCCGTAACTTAAATATACCAACTACAAGATCACACTACAGTGCATAAGTGGAAATCTTTCCATTCTGCACTGTAGCGTGATGCTGGTTCCCCATGGTCGACATTTCAAATGTCGATCATATGGTCTCAGCCATATGAATGCCGACATTTCGAAATGTCGACCATTAGGAGGGGACCTATATATATATATATATATATATATATATATATATATATATATATATATATGAGTAATTAAAAAAAAAAAATCACATAGATATCAAGACTGCATGTAGCTGCATATTAAAAAGCATGCGTTGGTTATTTTGTTTGATGCAATTATCACATAACTCACAAAGTTAATGGCAGCATATTTACTGAAGCAATGTAGGCATTGGCGGCACGAGAAGGGAACATGTGCCCCACCTGTAAATGTTTGTGCCCTCCTAACAGCCCCAGTCTCTGGTAATGCTAAAAAGTGTGTAACACTAGGAATATAAAAATAAATGCTTGATGCTTTCAGCTAAGTGCATCCCAGAAGGATATGAGTTCATGACGCAAGCACAGCTGACTTTAGTGCATGTTTTGAATGTCTTCTGGATGGGAGATTAAGAGGTGTGTGTGTGTGTGTGTGTGTGTGTGTGTGTGTGTGTGTGTGTGTGTGTGTGTGTGTGTGTGTGTGTGTGTGTGTGTGTGTGTGTGTGTGTGTGTGTGTGTGTGTATGTGTGTGTGTATGTGTGTGTGCATGTGTGCCTGTGTGCGTGTGTGTGCCTGTGTGCGTGTGTGTGCCTGTGTGGCTGTGTGTCTGTGTGTGCCTGTGTGGCTGTGTGTGTCCTAGTTAAGAGAGTTGTTCAGAGTCTCACAAATGGAAGTAGAAATAATCAAACCCTTATGAAGAGCCTGGAGCTTTAATCTTCTACACCAAACTTGAGGAGAATAACCAGGCTCTCTCACCACGAGGTTGTATAAGGTCTTGATATGTCCAAACAAAACTCAAAGTTCATATAGATAACATGAGCAAGTCGACAAGTCAAAAGCAAAAGCTTCACTTTTCCAATAAGCAATAAGCAATCCAGTATACGAACACCAAAAAACGTTTATTGGAAGCGCTTTCGCGTAGTCACCACTACGCTTCATCAGACAATACACATAAAATTCAAAGCATCTATTTATACAGATAAATATAAAAAGGCGCCAAATCAAAGCAAACAAATCATTCAATTTTTCAATTAGAAAATTAATTAAAAAGTTTTTGGTTAGTACGTGCTGCTCAGAAAAAAACCCAAGATTTTAAAGAGCTAAACAGTTCATGAACCATTCTCCAGCTAGTTGTCAACACTAAAAGTTAACGCTGACAGCGAGTGTTCCATAAATAAATAAATAAATAACTAAATCACCACGTCTCAATATGAAAAAGCACATTTAAAACAAAAGCAATAATGACATGTATATGAAACATTTTTCTGTAAAAATTGATAAATAAATGTCTTCTTTGATGAAATATAAATGCGTTATAATAGCAATGAATCTTCCAAGTTTGTTTGTTAGTCTTTAATAAATTCATAGATATAGCGGTGAGCTCAATTATTATAATAAAGATGGTAAATTTGATAATGTTCATAAATATTTAAAAAATTTCAGTAATATGAGTCTAACAAAATATGAAATATAAAGTGTAAAATATATATAGTTGGATGTATAATGAAATATATATAAAGAATAAATAATCAATATTTTATTTATCTAATTAAATATTAAATATTAAATATGGAACATTAGATATTAAATATTAAACATTAAATAAATAAATAGACAAATATATATAGTTATAATACGTCTCTATGAGTATAAATATAGAAATATAAAAAGCATATGTGAATTTGATTATATATAAATGTGAATATAAATACAAATTATTTTAGCATAACAATATTAGTATGTATAAACTGTTATAGATAAGTATTTGATTAATCATTACAAGAACTAAACAGTGTAGTAAGCAAATACTATATGTATGTTATTCATCATTCATATATAAGTGAATAAATAAATGAATAAATATTATAAATATAATTATATACAAGAATAAATAGACAAACAATGTGAACATGATATAATATAATGAAACTGTAGTTTTAAATATTAATGAATAAAAAATGAAGACTTTATAAATGTTTGTAAAGGGGGGAAATGTGTTGTACAAAAGACAATATACACAAAGTGCAGACAGAGAAATAGCTAAAACTGGGAGTCAAAGTTGACTGCAGGCCAACAATCAGTATTCAGTTCTAAAATTCTATCTGGCTTCCAAAACAGGTTTAATAGAAACTTGGTTGTTGATACCAGGGGGTATGTGTGCAGCCAATCTTAATATCCATTTTAATTCCTTGTTATTCAGAAGTAATGAATTATCTCCACCTCTCTTGTTAGGTATAACTATCTCTAGTACCTTAAACTCAAAATCATGATGGGGGTGTTCCAAGATGTGTTTTGCTAATGCGTTTAATTCATTCTTCTTCTGAATATCATATAAGTGGCCATATATCCTATCTTTTAGGCATCTTTTAGTGAGGCCAATATAAAAGGCTGAACAATTTTTACAGGTGGCCAGATAAATGAGATTCTTAGTACAGCAATTAGCATAGAACTTTGGATAAAAAATAAAATCCAATGTAGGGTGTTTAAATTCTGTTTTTCTTGAGATGTAGCTACATCTTTTGCAATTATAACAGGGAAATGTGCCTTTCTTGTTGCTAAATGATAAGCATAGGTTTTCAGTGGTGCATTTATCATTACATAGTAATTGTTTTAAGTTCGGGCTGTTCTTAAACATAAAATGTGGCCTATCCCCTATTAGTTGTTTGACAAAAGGATCTATAGTAAGTACTTTCCAATTATTATAAAAAACCTTTTTAATGTCATTAGTAATGCTAGTAAAATTCAGAATTACAGGTACAAAATCTTTATATCCATTGGAGTATTTTATTTTTCTAATATGGGTATCTTGATTCTTCAACAGTGTAGTCCTAATAACATTGTTCCTGGTGGTTGAGACGAGGCCTGGATCATAACCTCTCTCCCTAAATAATAATTCTAAACGGTCTGCTTCAAATTGTAAAATATGTATATCTTTACAGAGTCTTTTTAATCTGATAAATTGGCTCTTGATAATACCAGGAAAAACATACCTAGGGTGCATACTGTCAAAAGTTAAGAGTGTGTTCCTCCAAGTTGGTTTCCTGTAAAGTGTAGAACTTATAGTACCATCCTTAGTAATATTTAATGTCACATCCAGAAAATTTATGGATTTGGAGGAGCATTCCATAGTAAAACGTAAAAAGGTGGATGTACTCTCAAGATGGTTCAAAAACTTTGTAAAATCAGTCTCAGTACCTTCCCATATGATAAAAATATCATCCACAAAACGTTTGTAGACTTTTATCTGAGCAAATAGGGGGTGAGTGAATAGGCAAGAACGTTCCCAGGCTAAAACAACCAAGTTGGAATAGGTGTTTGCACACGGGGTGCCCATTGCCACCCCCCATTTCTGTAGATAGTGCTCATTTAAAAACATGAATACATTATTATTTAGTACTACATCTAATAGTTGGCATACAAGTAACTGCCTATCACTTGAAAAAGACGTATCTGTCACTAATATGTCTCTTATAGCTTCAATGCCCAAATCATTGGGAATTGAGGTAAAGAGATTTTTCACATCTAAGGTAATAAGGATGTATTCATGTTGATGAGTGTCTAATTGTATCTCTGATAGACTGTCTAGTAGGTGATATGTATCTTTTAAGATAGTGTCGAAGGAATCAACCACTGGTCTGAGTAAAAACTCTATAAAACAAGAAGCATTAGCAGTAACCCAGTGATCACCTGATACTATGGGTCGAAGTGGGATGGGATGTATATTTTTGTGGATTTTCGGGAGTCCCTTGATGATGGGTATGGTAGGGTTATCTATCAGTAGGTAACTATACATTTCTTCACTGATTTGTCTGCAGATGAGTAAGTCATATAGCATATCTTGTACATTCTTGATTATTGTGTTGACTTCATATAATTCCAATTTTACATAAGTAGTATCATCACTAAGCATTTGGCACATATTAAAATTATAATCAGCTCTGTTTAAAACCACAATCCCACCCCCTTTGTCAGCTGGTTTAACAGAAATTTCATTACATTGTTTCAAACATTTTAAAGAATTAAACTCTTCTAGGTTTAAATTGAAAAAAACAGGTTTTATCTTAGTAGAAAATAATTCATAAAAGTCATGTTCACAAATGTGTAAAAAACATTCTATATTATGAGGTAGTGGGGGCATAAAAGTGCTTTTCCATTTAAAAACAGTAGGAGCAGCATTATTGGTAGAGTCAGATTTCTCTCTGAAAAAAACTTTTAAAGCTACTCGTCTGCAAAATAATCTAAGATTAATTAAAACATCACTCAGTGTGTCAGCACAAGCTGGAATAAAGTTCAGTCCACGGTTTAAAAGAGAAATGTCAGCATTAGAAAAATTATAGTCAGAATAGTTATATAATAAACCAGTCACTTTTTTGTTCGTCTTGTTGACTGAAAGCTTTCTGTTGATAGCTTCCTTTTCCTTGGGCCTCGACTCATAGACCGTCCTCTGTGCTGAAATCTTTGTTTCACAGGGTATGGTAAAAAATTTGATTTAGAGGGACCCAAAGGAACAACAGTATTAGGATCTTTAGGTCTGGCTCCTGGATTACTAGCTGGTTGTTGCAAAGCTAGTTGATTCGGAGGGGGCGTGTCAGTCACAGCAGAAGCCGTAAAACTATTGTTAGTCCCCTCTAAAATAGTAACAGGCAAAGAAACATTAATTGGAAAAGTGTTATCGTTGTTAACATTATTATCGGAGGGGCCTTCTACAGATGTAGAAGGCTATATGTAATTCATATTATCGTTTACAATGTTATTCTCATTCTGTACTAAATTGTTGCCTCTTGGCCAAACAAATACTTGTCGTAATTTAAAGTCTTGAAAGTCTCTCTGTAGTTTACGCATTTTGGTTGCCTTCAGCCTCTCGCTGAAGGCATTTACTTGTAGACAAATATTGCGTAATCTACGAGTGCAATATTCCGCTTTAAAGCGGTGGCTAAGGTCTTTAAAATTAGCATCAACTTTATCTCTTAATTCAACTTCTAGAGGTGTAAAATAGTCAAGCAGAAGCTTGATATACCTGTGTCCAAGGTCAATATTCAGATCCTGCCATTTTTTGAGGAGTACCGGATGCGCCTCTCCATACGATGGCATACACATCACTCGCATTCCTCTCGGTACGATTGAATAATGTAGACAAGCCTCTAGATGTTGCCTTTGCCAGGCATATCTTTGTAGTTTGTACATATCGTCCTCCAACGCTTTAGATGCAAGGTTAAAATCAGATATATTGAAACCCTCTGTATTTGCGGGAGTGACATGCTCAGTTTGAGAAAGGTCCAGAGCCAATAAAGGGTTAGCTTGTAAATGTAACAGGTCCTCTAGATTTACCACTGCTTCTCTCGTCCCTGGAGTATAGTCTAATTCGATGTTAACGGTATCCATCGTGTGCTGACGGTGAAAATAAAGTAAAACAGAGTAGTAAGCAAAAAAACTCTTCACCAGCAGCTAGAGAGAGTGCCTGTAACTGAAGACAGGTAAAATGAGGAGAATAACCAGGCTCTCTCACCACGAAGTTGTATAAGGTCTTGATATGTCCAAACAAAACTCAAAGTTCATATAAATAACATGAGCAAGTCGACAAGTCAAAAGCAATAGCTTCACTTTTCCAATAAGCAATAAGCAATCCAGTATACGAACACCAAAAAACGTTTATTGTAAGCGCTTTCGCGTAGTCACCACTACGCTTCATCAGACAATACACATAAAATTCAAAGCATCTATTTATACAGGTAAATATAAAAAGGCGCCAAATCAAAGCAAACAAATCATTCAATTTTTCAATTAGAAAATGAATTAAAAAGTTTTTGGTTAGTACGTGCTGCTCAGAAAAAAACCCCAAGGTTTTAAAGAGCTAAACAGTTCATGAACCATTCTCCAGCTAGTTGTCAACACTAAAAGTTAACGCTGACAGCGAGTGTTCCATAAATAAATAAATAAATAACTAAATCACCACGTCTCAATATGAAAAAGCACATTTAAAACAAAAGCATTAATGACATGTATACGAAACATTTTTCTATAAAAATCGATAAATAAATATCTTCTTTAATAAAATATAAATGCATTATAATAGCAATGAATCTTCCAAGTTTGTTTGTTAATCTTTAATAAATTCATAGATGTAGCGGTGAGCTCAATTATTATAATAAAGATGGTAAATTTGATAATGTTCATAAATATTTAAAAAATTTTAATAATGTGAGTCTAACAAAATATGAAATATAAAGTATAGAATATATGTAGTTGGATGTATAATGAAATATATATATAAAGAATAAATAATCAATATTTTATTTATCTAATTAAATATTAAATATTAAATATTGAACATTAGATATTAAATATCAAACATTAAATAAATAAATAGACAAATATATATAGATTATAATACGTCTCTATGAGTATAAATATAGAAATATAAAAAGCATATGTAAATTTGATTATATATAAATGTGAATATGAATACAAATTATTTTAGCATATCAATATTAGTATGTGTAAACTGTTATAGATGAGTGTTTGATTAATCATTACAAGAACTAAACAGTATGTTATTCATCATTCATTTTTTATCCAAAGTTCTATGCTAATTGCTGTACTAAGAATCTCATTTACCTGGCCACCTGTAAAAATTGTTCAGCCTTTTATATTGGCCTCACTAAAAGATGCCTAAAAGATAGGATATATGGCCACTTATATGATATTCAGAAGAAGAATGAATTAAACGCATTAGCAAAACACATCTTGGAACACCCCCATCATGATTTTGAGTTTAAGGTACTAGAGATAGTTATACCTAACAAGAGAGGTGGAGATAATTCATTACTTCTGAATAACAAGGAATTAAAATGGATATTAAGATTGGCTGCACACATACCCCCTGGTATCAACAACCAAGTTTCTATTAAACCTGTTTTGGAAGCCAGATAGAATTTTAGAACTGAATACTGATGGTTGGCCTGCAGTCAACTTTGACTCCCAGTTTTAGCTATTTCTCTGTCTGCACTTTGTGTATATTGTCTTTTGTACAACACATTTCCCCCCTTTACAAACATTTATAAAGTCTTCATTTTTTATTCATTAGTATTTAAAACTACAGTTTCATTATATTATATCATGTTCACATTGTTTGTCTATTTATTCATGTATATAATTATATTTATAATATTTATTCATTTATTTATTCACTTATATATGAATGATGAATAACATACATTAGTATTTGCTTACTATACTGTTTAGTTCTTGTAATGATTAATCAAACACTCATCTATAACAGTTTACACATACTAATATTGATATGGAAAACACGTCGGGGCCAGACTGCTGGTGTTGCAGTCAGGAATTGCTGCAGTAGTCTCGTCGGGAAGGGGTTTGGATCTTGGGAATCTCGTGGGTCTTGGATTATTGCGCGGGCAGCGTTCAGGATATTATGGAGAATGGACAGCCGGGACAGGTAAGTGTGTTTGAAAGTATGGTGCTTTTTACTATATGAAGTTATGCTATGTTTACTGTTTGAATAGATGGTGGTGTGAGAGAAAGAAGGTATTGTGCTTTTTACTTTGAAGTGTGTGTGTGTGTGTGTGTGTGTGTGTGTGTGTGTGTGTGTGTGTGCGTGTGTAAATGCCCCAGGTGCTCATGGTGGTGTGGTAGGGAATAATTCAGGCTTGAACCCTGTACCCTGTATGCAGGTGTTAAAGACTTGAGTTCCCTACCCACCACCATTTGTAAAAAAATTGCAGATTTTTGCCTCATATTTGATCTGATCCATTCCTCATAATATCTGTGGTTTGTAAATGTTGCAATGCTTGATATTTGATGGTGTAGTAGTAGCATTGTTGCCTCAAAGCTGCAGGTTCTCAGATTTGATTCTTGGCTGTGGTTCCTTCTTTGTGGGGTCTGTTATCTTCTCCCTGTGTTTGTGTTGGCTTGCTTTTATTTGATGGTGCAGTGGTAGCATTGTTGCCTCACAGCTGTAGGTTTTCAGGTTTGATTCTTGGCTGGGGTTCCTTCTTTGTGGGGTCTGTTATCTTCTCCCTGTGTTTGTGTGGGTTTGCTTTTGTGTCCTCCCATGTTACAAAAACATGTCTGCATTATTTCTTCCTGGGCCTCTGCTGAAAATTGTTTTTTTGTTCCAAGTCAGACTGTCCTGATTAACAAATGTTAAAAAAAATGACAGGCATTTGAATTTCAGACTTCAGGTTTCTGAATGTTTAATTTCTTACATATTTGATGGTGCAGTGGCAGTACTGCTGCCTCATAGCTACAGGATCTGTGGTTTGATTCTTGACTGGGATGCCTTCTTTGTGGAGTCTGCATCTTATCTCTGTGTTTGTGTGGATTTGCTCTGGTGTCCTGCCATTTTACAAAGACGTGTCTACAGTATTTCTCCCTGGGCCTCTGCTGAAAATTGTTTTTGTTCCATCAGAAGTAAAATTGACAGGCATTTGAATTTCAGACTTCATAGTCTTCAGAAAATACATGGTAAAACAACTTTTTATTCTAGCAATAATATATAGTAACACAACCTTTTATTATAGCAATTTTTAAGTTTATAAGATGACTATTTGAAATTTTCCTTATTTTTGGGACTGTAATACCCTGTTAGTGGCTTTGTCCAGGTTTTGTGCTAAGGTTGACAGCTATGGCAAGAACTGAATTCACTGAATATGTTTGAGGGCTGTATTCCCTCATTACTGGGTTTGTCCAGGTGTTTTGTGCTAAGAGGTTGACAGCTATGGTGAGAATTGAATTCATTAAATGATAGCCATTTAAGTTTCAGTCTTCCTCTCGTTCACAAAACAGCTGATTTGGCGTAGTGGTATGTTGCTCTTGACTGTTTTGCACAGGGACCTTATCTGTAAAATGTACGGTTGTAACACAGCATTTTTCTTTCACAAAGCAGGTGATTTGGCATAGTGGTATGTTGTTCTGACTCTTTTGCACAGGGACTTTGGCAGTAAAATGTATGGTGGTACCGTGGTAACACAGCATTTTATTCTAGCAGCTTTCCAAGATTATACAAGCAATGTTTGACCCACCCCAATAAATTTGGCTTTTTCCAGACTTCTTGTGCTGCGAAGTTGAGATGCAGTTGAGTATTGAGTAGATTTTACAAGGAGCTGAGAGCTGTAAGGGAAGAGAAGTTTAGTGCTAATAGCACAACACGCTGTGTACTTGCTTTTGATCCAGAAGGTTGTTGGTTCTACTCCCATAAGGGGTGAATGCTGCCGTACTGAAAGTTAATATACTAATTATGAGCCTGTTATCAGTTTGCCATCCATTTCCTATTGCAATATTACTAGCTTATTTTTAATGTAATTTAGGCAATTTATTCCTCAGGGGTATCAGACACTTTATTGTTCGATGAAACCATGAAATATAAAGGTGACTGCTAGCAGCAACCTCTTCATTACATATTTATTTAACGTGGAATTATTTAGATGACTTTTTTACTACTTCAGAAATTGTGCATATTTACTGATAATGGTGGACTGTAGAATTGTGCATATTTACTGATAATAGTGGACTGTAGAAGTTTGAGTAGACTTTTATGATGGAAATGTTCTGAATTGGGCAGTTTTGTTTCATTGCTTACTGGAAAAATGTTCAAAGCAATAGGAAGGTGTATCAAAGAGCACATGTATGTTTCATATGCAAGGGGCCTATGATTTGAAAACAGCCCAAAATTAATTTTTATCTGTCACAGGTAAAATGTGTTTTCTTTGAATGTGGGTTTTAATGTTGTTTCAATGAGAGTTTCAAGGGCAGAGAAGTTTTAATGTCAAGTTTGTTTAGCAGATGTCTTAGTGTTTGTGCTGTAAAATGCAAAATAAAACTTTCAAATGAAGTTCAAATCATCATAGAAGTAAATCAGTATGCACATTAGTGTTTATGGTAAATGGAGTGAAATAGCAAAGTAATGAATCATTGGATTGGCTGCAGGGGGAGGCTCCATTCGACCATGGTTTTGTGAGGGGGAAGGGCGGCAAACTTAGACAGCCCCAGCTGAACTATACCTCCCAACTGTCCAGATTTTCAAAGAATTAATAGTTTTTTTGCTTCTTATTTTTGGTTTGTTCCTCATAAAATTTGTTGTTTTCTGGCAAATCATTTAGGAATTAGGTCACTAAATAATGACACACTAGTTTCAGACTTCATAACCTACAGAAAAATGCATGCTAAAGTAAGACCTGTTCTATCAACTGTCCCAGTTTATACAAGAGCAATTTTTAGTACTGTTTATATGTTCCCCCAATATATTTGGCCTTGTCCAGATTTATTACATTAACAGGTTGAGAGGTACATGCAAATTGCTTTATAGAATTAGGCATAGCCAAACCTCTCAACTGTCCCTGAATTTGGCTCAAAATGTTGCTCTTCCCATAATAATCCCTCTGCAAAATAACAATTTTGGAAGAAAACATGGAGGGTTTACAATTAAGAAATAACTGTAATAATCAGAGTTATAGATTACTTTTATTTCAGAAATGCATGTAGACTCTTTTATTTTGTCAGCTGCTCAAGTTAGCATTACTACTGTACTAATATTAAAGTGTCCCTTCTTTGACAGGTTCCCAGCTGTATTGTGTGGCTATTTTATATTGTTGCATCACATTTTTGGTTCATTTTTCATAAAATTGTGTTTTTTTGGCAAATTAGTGGTAAATCATTAAAGACTGAAGTTAGAAAATAATGACAGGCATTTGAGTTTCAGATTTCATATCCTTCAAAAAATTCATACTAATGCAAGACCTATTCTATTATTTTTCTAAGTTTATAAGAACAATATTTAAAAATTGTCCTTATTTTTGGGCCTTTGTCCCACTTCTATGTATGGCTTTGCCCAGATTTCTTGCCCTGAGGGTGAAAGGTATGACAAATGTGTTAGGGCCAATCACCATCAGCCAGAGACAGTTCAAATTGTGACATACTTGTTGCACCCCACTCCCCCATGTAGTGAGTCTAGATGTGTCCAAGCAAAGCAAGGATCAGTTATGCAGTGTAAATGTGCAGCATATCCCCCCATACAAGGTAGACACAAGTACTACAGTGGCTTTTCATCTGTTCGATTTTGCAGAATGGTCTGGTTTCTGTCATATTTTTGTACTGTTGATTTATGCTTATTACTCAAAGTGCCTGTTGCTCTGTGTTTTAAGTAGCAATGCTTTAATGACCATCAAGTAAGCTTGTCTGAGATCATAACATGCAAGTAAGCTTTAATAAGTATACTGTTAAAGAATTGCCAACATTGAAGCCTTTCTGTTGTTGAGAATACTTAACTAGATAATGTATAAACATTGGATATTGAAATGCATATGACAGTATTTGTAGTAAAGGACAGGATTACATTATTTTAAGAAGCTCATTACACTTGTTGGAGACTTCTAGTGATCTCTAAGGGCTTTACCAGTAATCTAAACAGAATGCCATTCATGTGTGGTCCATAACCTGTACAATAATAATTTAAGCAATGTATCTTGAGCTTGTTTCTTGTTTGCTTTTCATTTTTACTTTGATCGTGTTTTCCCCATGAAACAAGTAGATAGTTGTGTCAGGCAGCAGGTCTGTTTTGGATAAGAAACATTTTTACAAGTGGGGGCATCACAGAGATTGCTACTTTCAGCATGTTACTTGGTGCTTTAATAAAGCTGAATATAAATTATAATTAGAACTGCAGTGCAAGGTGCTTTAATTAAAACTGCAGTGCAAGGAGAAGTAGTTTGAGTTGAGTGCTCCTTGTTTTATTATACTTGATTTTGACTGGCATTCCCGTAATGTATTTAAAAAGTAATTCATTTTTTCATGCCTCACAACATTTTGCTACCATCTAGATATTAAGTAAGCTGTCATGCAGCCAATGCATTTAAATATTTTTATTCTTTTACACTTCATTTGTCTTGATTGGACTCTCATAATGAGGGTTTGGCACCCAGGGCAGCATATTTAATTAAAGTTAGTTTTTGTGGTTTTGAGCATAGCTCCTCCCCTTTCTAGTTGGCCCACCTCTTCCTATTGACCCCACCCATTCAGCTATCCCCTGCAGCCCCCCTTTGATTTGAAGTCACCAGCCTCCACTGGATACATTACTAGGACATTATTTATGAATTTATTCATTCACTTGATGTTAAGCAGATATCTATGGTATACAGTGAAGTGGCTGTAACTGATGGATGTGTGTGTGTGTATGTGGGTTAAATATACAAGTATTAGCAATGCAGTGGGTAGAATGAAATAATAGTTGAGATGAGGAGAAAATAAGTTGCTTGTAACTAGAGCTGCTGTGAGAGAGTGAAAATATTTTTCTTAGTGTGTGTGTGTGTGTGTGTGTGTGTGTGTGCGTGTGTGCATGTGTGTGTCTGTGTGTGTGTGTGTGTGTGTGTGTGTGTGTGTGTGTGTGTGTGTGTGTGTGTTTATGGGGGTCACTAATTAAAGTAAAATTAAACTTTATTGTCGATCAGATATACACAGCACTGCAAGCTGAATGAAATTATATTGCTTTGGTCTCCGTGCAAGACATAACAATGAAACATAGTTTGAATGACAGTAAGACTAATGCACATACAGTAATAATTAAAATTAACAACACAATAAATGACCACAAATGGACAGGAAGACATTAGAAAATGCTATAGCAGTAGGTATTACAAAGACTATGAATTCACATTGTGATTGCTTAGAATATTGCACTTCATCAGTTGTAGTATGATATATTCTGATGTTCATAATTGCACATGTATGGAGTGTTGAATCACTCCAGATTATTGCACATTCAGGAAGTAATAGCATAAAAAAATCAGGCTATCTGTACCAGTTATTGAGGGTCTATATCAGAACATCGAAGTTTTAAAACTTTGAATGTTCTAATATCGACCCGTTTTGAGCAAACGCTAAAAATAGCAAAGCTGCAGAACACCAGATTCCTTCCTAGAGAAAGAAATTGGTTGGCCATTTCTGTGGCTTTGCTATTTTCAGCGCTGTGGTGGAAATTTACGGGTCGGGTTCAGGTAAGTGTGCGATTGTGTGGTTGTTAGGATTAGGGCACGGGTTAGGTGAGTTAGGGCGTGGGTTAGGTGAGTTAGGGTTAGAGCACTGGTTAGGTGAATTAGGGTTAGGGGCGGGTTAAGTCAGTTAGGGTTAGGGCACGGGTTAGGTGAGTGTGCGATAATGACGGACCTTAGGATTAGGATTTGGGTTAAGGTAAGTGGATAGATAGCGTATGTATAGTTTAGTGTAAGGTTAGTTGTAGGATTATAAGTGTATGTGTGTGTGGATTGATGTTTTTTAGGTGCGCTTGTGTTGTGTGTATGTGTTTTGGAATAGCAAATTTTTCCCAAGGAAAAGATATGCTGTTCTGAATGTTTGATATTATGTGGTTTAGATATTTTAGGTTCAGTGAAATAGCATTCGTTATTTTCATCTTTCGATAGTTTCATATAAACACGTTATTGAAGCAATTTGCCAGAGTGATTACTACAGATGATACTTTGCAGCAAGTGGCATATTGATCTGATTATTTGCTGTCATGCCTGGCATTCATGTTCAGCAGCCTTATGGACAGAGGGAAGAAGCTTCTGTTCAGGCTATATGTTTTTCAGTGTAGGCTGTGATACTGTCTGGCCAAGGAAAGGAGGCAGTACATGCCATGGGCAAAGTGAATGGAATCATCGATTATCTTCCTAGCCCTTCCCACACACTGAGTCTCATGCAGATCATCCTTGGATGGGAGCGAGGAACCAATGACATTTACCTCTGTCCTCACTATGCTCAGCACAGCCTTGTGTTCAGATGCTTTGCAGCTACCATACCAAACTATGATGTTATTTGAGAGGATGCTCTCGATGGTCCCCCTGTAGAAGGCTTTGAGGATGGAGTGAGATAGGTTTGCCTTCCTCAATTTCCACAGGAAGTGCAGACATTGTTGTGCCTTCTTCACTGTTTGGCTAGTATGAGTTGACCAGAATAGGTCATCTGCATTGTGCACCCCCAGGTACTTGGCGTTTTTGACTCTTTCCACTGCCACTCCCTTAATTTCCAGAGGTTAATGTATCTCCTGAGTCCTCCTGAAGTCCACTATGAATTCATTTGTCTTGTTTACCTTTAAGACCAGATTGTTGCTGCTGCACCAGCCTTTCAGATGTTTTACTTCATCCCTGTAGGCTGTTTCCTCACCATTTCTGTCAAGACGTATGACAGTGGTGCCAGCCACAAACTTGATGATTTTGCGGGATTCGTGCGTGGCCATGCATCAACAAGGTGAACAACAGAGGACTCAGGATGTAGCCCTGAAGGACATCCATGGTCAGTGTAATACTGATTATTTATGTATTTATTTATTTGCAGTTGGTTTACCAGGATAGTCCATTGGGCCAAAAGAACCCGTTTTCAATGGAGTCCTGGGGAGAAAAGCTCCAATACAGACAAAATTAGGTACATAAAAAACTACAATAATGTTTATACAGAGTAGGAGATAAAACTTTTAAGCTCAAAATTCAAGAAGCATTCAAAACAATACAATCTGATGAGGATTAATGCGAGGTGAATAAGTTGAAAACAGTAATGTGATATACATTCAGAGAAGTTGTTCAGAAGGAAACATAAAATTACATTACAGAGTAGATATTCTGAGGGAACATAAGCTTTGTTAGGTAGAGTTAAGTATCATAAGCGTGAAGGAGGATGGGAGCAAGAACAATCCCATTGGGACCTTAGATATGTATGAAGAGATTTTTTGAACATGTACTGGTTAGAGGTGGTACGAATGGATGGTGGAAGTGAGTTCCAGAGACGGGCAAGGTTAAAAGATAGTAAGTGTTTGCCTGGGGGATGAGATGGTTTATATACTTCTAGTAGGTTTTGATTGTTAGACCTTAAGACTCTATTTGGAAGGTGCATTTTGAAGGCAGAAGACAGGGAGGGACAAAGAGAGGGGCTAAGAATGAGCTTATGAGCTAAAGTCAGCTGTATATATATATATATATATATATATATATATATATATATGAGATGATTAGGTAATTCGAGCCAATTTAGTTTTTGGAGAGAGGAACAGTGGTGGGTGGAAGACCTGTGGCTATTAGCGAATTTGGCGATTTTGTTATAGCAGGAGGAAAGCTGGTTTTTTAGAGAGGTCTAAAGATTAGTCAGTAATGGGGCCCCGTAGAGAAGGGAGGGGATGAGAAAAGAGGAAGCAAGCGTGATTTTGGAGGAGCTTGTAAGGTACTGATTCTGACGGTAGAGCATACCTAGTTTTTGATGGGTTTTTTAAATATTTAGTTGTAGATGGGAGTTGTAACTAAGCCGATTGTCAATTTGTACACCTAGTAGCTTAGTTTCAGACACTAGCTCAAGGGGTGAGTTATTTGGCTGGTAACTGAGAAAGAGTTTATATTGAATGAAGTGGATTTGGAGGGGGTAAACACCATTAGTTTTGTTTTGGAGGCATTGAGTGCTAAGTGATTTATTTTCATCCAATGCTCAGTAATTGAAAAAGCTTCCTGAGTAAGTTTTTGGAGCAGAGAGGAAGAGGTGGCAGAGCAGATAATGGTAGAATCATCTGCATATTGGATGATGTTTGCAAATGGAATGGATTTATGGAAATCATTTATAAATATATTAAAGAGGAGGGGACCAAGAAAAGATCCTTGGGGAACTCCAGTGGGGGTACTAAGGAAAGAGGAAGTGGCCTTTTTCCATATTACAGCCTGGTATCTATTTGATAAATAACTGGAGAACCAATTTATGGAGGGGGGAGAGAGGTTAAGTTTTGACAGTTTGGTTAAGAGCAGGTTGTGTGAGATAGTGTCGAAGGCCTTGGAGAGGTCAAGTAGTAGGGTAGAGACTATGTGGCCGGAATCGCGTGCTGTATTAACAGTCTCAAGAAAGGACAAGAGGGCTGTCATAGTGCTGTGATTTGGCCTGAATCCATGTTGTGTAGGGGTTAGAAGGTTTTTATCTAAGAGATGAGGCAAGAGTTGAAGATGGATACACTTTTCCAGAAGTTTAGAAATGGGGGAGAGGATAGCAATAGGACGGAAGTTGTTGACGTTACAATTGTTGCCTCCTTTATGCAGGGGGATGATGAAGGCTTGCTTCCACAGTTGGGGCACTGTGCATTCATGGATGGAGCGGTTGATTAGAATGCTAATGGGATAGGCAATTGCATCTGTGGCTATACTTAGGAAGTAAGAGGGAATGTTGTCAGGAGCGTTAGTACATGGCTTCAGTTTCTGAAGGAGTTTCTTTATAGTGGAAGTGGGTATAGGTTTTAATGAAAATAGAGAGGGATGGAGACAGAGAGAATTTGAGGAGGGTACGGGTGATGAGGCGGTTAGAGTAGTGGATAAGGTGGAAGATAGACAGTGCGAAGTGGAATTGAGGATAGGGTTGTTTGCGGGAGAGGGTGGGGGTGTATTAGGATGTGAGATGGAGCATGTGAAGGAAGAGGTGAGTTTGCTAATAGAGTCGATGAAAAAGGAGTTGAACTGCGTAGCTAAATCTAAGTCTGGGCTATTTGGGTCTGGGGTTGGGGTGTGTGGTTTGCTGGGGTTAAGGAGGGTGGAGATCCCCTTCCAGAATCTTTGAGGGTTAGTTTTATTATTGTTTTGGAGTATGAAGAAGTATTTTTGTCTATCAGAGATTATTTGCTTTTTTACTTTATTACGAAGGGTTTTGTATGCAATATGGTGTTCTGGGGTCTTATTTCTCAGATAGAGTCCCCAGGCTTTGTCTCTAAGGCACATGGTTGATAGTGTGGTTTTGGTTAGCCAGGGGGCTGAATTTGTTTTTATTCTTTTTGTTCTTAGAGGGGCTTGGGAATCAAGTATTCCTAAGAATGTAGAGTTAAAGTGAGCAACTGCTTCTTCTAAGGGTAGTGTCTTTAGATTGTTCCAATTAATTGCTTTCAGGGAATGTACGAAGGTTGATGGGTTAAAGTTTTTGTCATTGCGAGTAGTGATGTAGTTGTGGGTGCGGTAGGAGATACAGGGGAGTCGGTGAGTGAAAATAGGCAGGTGATCGCTAAGAGGGTCGGGAAGAGTACCACTATCTGAAAAATAGTGGGGATGTGACACTAGAATCCAGTCAAGGATGGTGCCACAGGAGGGGTTTTTTGATGGGTGTGTTATAGTGTTGATTAGCTGGGAAAAGTTATATAGGTTGATATTAAGAGGGTTGGTTGGAGACTGGATGGAGGCCCAGTTGATATTTACATCTCCTAAGATTATGGTTTTGTTGCTGATATTGTCAGAGAGCCATGAGAGGATGTTTTCAAGTGTAGAAATATTGTCCCCTGGGGGGATGTAGAGGGATGCTAGACATATGTGTTTGTGCTTATTAACTTGTAGGAGAGTGAGGAGTACTTCAGCGTTGTTAAATGTAGGAGTAGGTTTGTCGTAGGGAGTAATTAGCAAGGAAGAAGAATATAGGAGAGCAACTCCACCACCTTTCTTCTGGGTCCTGTCTTTTCTAATGATTGAATAGCCGGGTGGAGTAATTTCAGAGTCTTTTATAGAGGGTTTTAACCAAGTTTCTGAAATAGATAGTATGTCAGGTTTGTTATGCATGAGCCATGCATGGAGGGTTGGGACTTTATTCACTATACTTTGTGAGTTTAGAGAAGTAAATAATATAGGCTTGTGTGAGGAGGAAAAGGAGGAGGGGCCGGGGTTGGGATGGATATCACCAGATAAAAGACTGGTAATGAGATGAAAGATTGGGTTAGAAAGGTAATTGAGTAGAGTAAGAAAACGATTTGGGTCTGTTGTGATGGTCAAGGGGTCTTTAGTTACTATGGGGATAGAGTTTTTCTGAGAGGAGAAAACTTTGAATGAGAAGGTTAGGATCTGTGTTATTGGGTAAAGATGGGGAGAAATAGGAGAGTGTAAATGTGAGAGAGGGGAGTTCAGATGGTTGGTTGTGTGATAAAGTTGCGAATGGTAAGAAGTATGAGGTTGGGTGAGGTAATAAAGATATGATAGTTTAAGAGATAGTAATAGTAAAATAAAGATGGATGAAGGATTTAAAGGCATGTTGAAAAGGTTCCTTGGTGTTAAGTGTTATAGTTGTCTTATATATGTTGTAAGTTAATTGCGCAGGGGGATGAAGAAAAGCTTGACAAGGTTGAGTGGAGTAAAGAGTAGTAAGTGTGGAGCTGGAGGGAAAGGTGGTTAAAAGGGTGAGAGTTTAGAATTGAGGTGTATTACTATGGATTAGCTGTGGGTGTGGATACAATTAGATAATAGGCTGGTGGGGGTGTGTCTAGGGTGTTGAGAGCTGATTGGTGTAGGGAGGAAGTGGGTGTGGTAACAAGAGGGATATAGCTAGAGGTACTGGGGGCGGGTGGAATTTGGGGGCAGGGTAGGGGAGCAGAGTGAGCCCGAAGGGCGAACGGAGCGGGAAGACACCAGGAGGGGATCGAGAGCCAATCAGTAGAGCATAGGTTACAGGAGAGTAAGTTGTAGCTGGGTAAGTAAGGGTTCTATAATTAATAGGTAGAGTTGGCAAAAAGTATGGGTGAGAAAGTGAGGAATTCAAGTAATAGCAGAGATAATGCAAGAAATGAGTGAAGAAAAGTAAAATACAGTAGGGATGGTCGCCCTCTAGTGGCCAAATGCAGAAGTGCACTAGGTCTACTAGGAAGGTCTTGGGACTAGATAGGATGGGATATGGAAGAGCTGGAAAAGAACTCATATAAAGATGGGAGAGAGAATGGAGAGAGAGAAATAAAAAGTGTTTAGGCTGCTGGCTGTCCTGGCAGGGATATAGCTTACAAAATTAACAATGCAGGAGTTAATAGTGGTAGAAGCCCAAGTGGCAACAGATGCACATCCTTTCACAGTGTCTTCTGGGAGACACGTTTCCAATATCCAAAATGGGGATTGATGCAGCAGAGCAGTATGGATGGAGTAGGTGACTTTAGTTGAATGTATGTGCCCACCCAGGCGAGGTCCCAAGGGAAAATACAGGGCAAAAACTAGAGATAGGAGGAAGAGATGAGAAGAGTTAGTAACAGTGTAATAGTAACAACACCTTATTACCTAAATAAGTAGTAAGCAGAATAAAAGAGGAAGCCATAAGCACAATACAGCCAGCAAAGCAAACAGCAATTGTGTGTTTTTTCCCACACATACTTTTTGGGACCTGTTGAAAAGAAAGTTTAGTATCCAATTACATAGGGGGGGGTGTTGATGCCCAGCTGGATCATCTATGATATCAGATTCTGGGGGACGACAGTGTTAAAAGTAGAAATACAATATATGAACAGCATTCTAACATAGTAATTCTTATTCTCTAGATGTGCCGAGGATTCATAAAGTACTACAGCTATTGCATTAGCCATGCAGTGGTTAGATCTATAAGGAAAATGTAATGTGTCCAGTGTTGCAGGTAAGCTTGAAGAGATATGGTTCTTGATCAACTGCTCAAAACATTTCATTACTGTTGATGTAAGAGCACCTGGCTAATAATCATTTAGGCTTCATGGTTGGGATTTCTTGGGTAAGGAAATGTTTGTATTTTTGAAGAAACTGAGAACAATGGCTAGTTGCAGAGATTTGTTGAATATATCTGTTAGTACAGTGAACAGGTGGGTAGCACAGCATCTTAGAATCCTTCCCATAATATTATTAGGACCAGCTGCTTCTCATGGGTTTACTCACCTCAGGGTCTTCAGAACATCAGATGTCTTAGACATAGCACCTCCTCACCCTGTAAAACAGAGAGCTTATTTGGCACAGTGTTACTGTCCATATCAAATTTGCTGAAGCAGGTGTTTAATTTTTTCAGAAATTCTGTGTTGTCATCACATGGGGAGGATGCTGGCCTTTAGTCAGTTATGGCTTGTATGCCTTGCCAGGGATGTCTGGAGTCCCTTTGGTCAGAGAAGTGTCCCTGAACTTTACATCTATAAGTCCTGTTAGCCTCCTTTATATCTGTACTTAGATTTGTGATGGTCTCTCTTAGGGCATCCTTGTTTTTTTATTTAAATGCAGCATTTTGTCCCTTTAGGCGATCATATATTTTACCAGATAGCCAGGGTTTCTGATTAGCACGCATGGTAATACATTTGATGACTGTTACATCATCAGCACATTTTGAAATATAGGTTATTACAGATTCCATTTACTCCTCCAGGTCAGTCTGGTGGTTCTTTACAGCTGCTTGTCTAAACACCAACCAGTTCATACATTCGAAGCAATCCTCTAGTACCAAGACTGTTCCCTCAGACCATATCCTTACTTTTTTGGTTGTAGGTATTCCCCTTTCAATGGTGGTGTGTATGTAGAAAGCAGCATGGTGGCCAGATAGTCTGAACTGCCCATATGTGGATCAGGTACTGCTTTATATGCCAGTTTTACATTTGTGCACACCTTATCCAGAGTCTTTTCCTTTGTCTTTGCAAAGTTCACATGTTGATGGCAATGGGGTAATATGGATTATTTCAAGTCAGCTTGATTGAAATCACATGCAATTATATGGGCAAACTCATGGCTCTTATTCTGGAAGTCATTTATTGACAGATACAGAATGTTCAGTCCACGTTAGTATTAGCATTAGGGGGGATGTAAACAGCTGTTATGCTCACTCCATTGAACTCCCTAAGCAAGTAGAAGGGTCTGCATTTTAATGACATGAACATAATGTTCTCTGAGCAGTGAGAGGCAATTATTTCACAATTTGTACACTAGCTGTTGTTGATATACACACAAACACCCCCTCCACAAGATTTACCACAGGGAGACTGATTTCTGTCAGCACAAAATAATGACATCACCTCCTCTAATGTTCGCATCTTGCATCTTGTGAGTTATGTACATCATATTACATCGGAAAAACAGAGAGAAAATTTAGGCAAATAATCTATGAGCTCCAATATTGCATTAATAGAGGTGACAGCCTTAATGCATTGGCAAAACATATTAATGAAAACCCTGACCATAAGTTTTCATATACTGTAATACAACAAATTAACCTGGATTCGAGAGGGGGGCCATGGCAGCTAAAATTAGAGGAGAACGAACTGATGTGGCAGATTCGAACTGCAGCACACATTCCACCAGGCTTAAATGAATATGGGTCTATCAAAAGTATTTTGAAGCTTAAAGCATCAAGTAGATGAAATTGAGGATGTATAATGAGATAGTATGAATAGTGTGTAATGCACTCATGAATTTTAGTAGTTTTAAGTTTAAACGTATTCCTATTTCATAATATAATGGGATTTTAGCATATTTTTGCATTAAGTAAAATAGTTGCAAGTTATGAAATTTGGGTTATAATAAGTGGTTTTATGTTGTTATGGACCTTTTGCACATATATAAAACAAATCATCAGAAACACCTGATGTAGGGTCCTAAACCTAGTCTGCAACTTAAATAAGACATGTTGGATGAAGAGGTATATGTCTCAAGACTACCCTTCTCAGGAATAGACTTCCCATCCATGTGAAGCAGAGCTCCTGCCTGCACTTAGTCTTCGACAACTTGGGTCAGTGGATGGATAATTGTCAATTTAACTCTGGTCTGCCACCTATATCCCTATTAGAAAGAGGAAGCTTGTAAGTGCTCGAATACTCACTTCCAAATTATAATCTCTGTAAAAGGAGTGGTATTATAACCTGGCAAACATATTTTGGAATCATGGTTTAGCTTAAAAAGTCCTTTCAGGATAGTTAGACTAGTAATCACCTATGAACCTGTGTTGCCTTCTCAGTAACTATTGATGGACATAAAGTTTGTGTTAATGGTCTATCAATGGCAGGTGGAGTAATCCAAAATGGCAGAAGGAGTTACAAATATAAGTTTCTAACCTGATGAATCAACAGTATACATATGTCAAAACAGTGTTTGTGTGTCTAACCAGAAATCTGCATACTTCATAAGTAATGGCCATACTCTGCTAAAATGCTTCTGACCTAGTCAAGAACATGTACTGACAGAAAAAGAGGGGAGAAATGTTTATTTATTTTACTTTTGTTTACCGAGAAAGTCCGACTGGAACTAGGTCCATTTACAGCGGAGGCCTGGCTCCACAAGAAAACAGTTTTATACAGTGGTATATATACAATCAACAGATATTTCATACAATAGTTCTTTCCAAGCAGGCTTACATTACACATAGTGGATCCTGGATGTTGGTATTTGGGAAAGAAAAAAAAATCATGTACTTGTGAACATGCTGGGAATGGCGGAAGAGTCTGCAGCAGTACATGATTTGTATTAATATTATTAAAATATACAAGTAAACTAGCATTTTGAAGGGACTATCCCCAACAGTGCAGGAACTTAAAATGGTTGATTTATGGTCCAGACACTACAATCAGAAGTATCCTTCCTCATCTGTGGTAAAGAGTATTGTGTGGCTTTCATTAAGTGGGTGTATCATGACTGACTATAGGCATAGCACTCTGGTGCATATAGAGACACTGAAAAGAGCAGCAAACTAGAATATTTCATAAAAAACCTGAAAGCTCTATAAACATCACCCTAGCAGCACTGCATACTGGTGCTGATCGGACCATCATGTACCACAACTAGCCATGACTGTGCGGATCACAGCGCATGGAAAGTTTTGCAAAAAAGAATCAAGACAGTTATACCAGATAAATCCCCTAAGCAGATGAAAAAAAAAACAAACCACAAAAGTATCAAGACAGTTATACAGGAGACATCATCTAAGCAGCTGCAACTAGGACACCATCAGAGATCTGAAAATATGAGCCATTAGAAATAAAGAATTTTAGTCCACTGGAGGATGGCTTCATCATGACACACAGGCTAATGCAAAATATCTTATTCTATCAACATGAACTTGGGCAGGAACTTGCAGCACCATTAGGCACCCTATTCAACCAAAGCCTGAGTACCGGCTTCGTCCCAACCAAGTGGAGGACAGCTACTTTCATTCCTTTGCACAAAGGTGGAGTGCACACTGACCAGGAAACTATAGACCCATCAGCCTAACTAGCCTGATCTGCAAAGCCATGGAGCTCATGAACAAGGACATTGGCAACATCCAAACACTTGATCTGACATAGTTTGGTTTTGTTAAGGGGAGGTCATGCCTGTTAAAGTTGGTGGACTTCTTTGAGACAGTCACCAAAGCCATAGACGAGGGGAAGGCTGTGCACACCACATACCTTGACCTGTCCAAGGCCTTTGATAACTGGATGGGGAACAGAAAATACACCCCTGGGATTCCACCTATGTCCCCGCTGGACAGTGGCACAGGGTCCTGACTTGTTGCAACTTGGGCTAAATTCTTGGGTTGGCTTGTAAGGGCCTCAGGGCCAATACCCTAGTAACTTACTATGATGCTATGCTCATTTAGATTCTTCATATATTACTGTGAATGGAGCTTCAGCAGCCTAGCTTGATCATCACCAAACAGCAGCATGTGTACACCAAAACATGAGTAATGTCCACTATTGTATCCAGGCACCAGGGGTACTGGAGCTCCATGACATCTTTCTGTGGTGCAATTTTGTGACCTCCGAGTTAACTATTTTAATTAACGGGGTACAGGGACTAAATCAGACTGTATGAGGTATGGGTTGCTTTGTCTCACATGAAAAAACGAAAACATTGTGAATCCCCCACAGCTATAGCAAAGGGATTTGACATCCTGGGTAACAAAGACATTTGCTGCCCTCCCACACATACACACACTCTCACATATTATAAAAAATACAGTTTAGAGATCCTTACAAAGAAATGCAATCATTATGTACTAAACCTGTTTTTATACCAACATCCTTCAGATATTAAACCAAGATTCCATATCAGCTGCTTATTGTGTAACATATAGACTGTCTAGCTCTCAAGCTACTGCTCTTCTTTAAAGGTACTACCTTTAAAAAATAACCAGTTTGACAGTCGTGTCTCCATATAATGTGTACCACATGATCCCTTTATTACAGGTTATAAGCACCCTTACATGTTGACACCTGAATCAGGTATTGTCATTACACCTCCCTTCTCATGGCACTGGGGTGCCATATGATGACTCAAGCTGGATAATTCTAGCTGTACTGAAAAATATCTGAAACAAACTACATCTGGTGAGGAGAGTAGGACTCATTTCTCTCAACTGTACAGATTTTTGCAGAATGTCCAGTTTTTTGAGCAATATTTTTGGCTTCTTGTTCATAAAAATTCCATTTGTTTGACAAATCACTGAGATGATATTAAGACTAAAGTCATTAAATAATGACATGCATTTGAGTTTCAAACTTCATGTCTTTCAGAAAATACATGGTATCACAAATCCTGTTATTCTAGCAACTTTTTAAGTTTATCAGAAGAATATTTAAAATTTGTCCTTATTTTTGGGCCTTTTCCCCCATTATGTCAGGCTTTGCCCCCCCCCCCCAATATTTGTGGCCTTATCCAGATTTTGAGTTGTAAGAGGTTGAGAGTTGTGGTATGATCCAGCACCACACCCCCTCATCAAGAGCTACTGAACAAAAAAAAAATCAAGGACTTCACTGTAATAAGCCGATCAATACAGTGTAAGCGATCGGCTTATTACAGTTCTATGTATAGCCCACTGCTCTTAGTTGCAGTGGCTGATGCAAACTTTCAATTTTCGGTAAATGGAAAAAAAAAGAGAGAGAGAATGGTGCACTTTTGTGCAGACTAAACAAATGGGCAGATGGATGCCCTCCCATCTTTCATACACACAGATACATGCAGACATTCTGCTTCCAGACACTCATCATTCATTTTCTCAACCATTGGCAACTCTCTCGGTCATATACACTCACAGACACAGTCTTTCAGCATTCACACACACACACAAACACACACACACACACACACACACACACACACACACACACACACACACACACACACACACACAGACATTCTGCTTTTCACACACGCACTGTTCAGTATCCCAAACATCGCCTAGTCTCTCTCATACACACACATGCAAACCCTATTCTGCATTCACACAGGCACACACTGCTTTCACACACGCACTTGCGTTCTTTCTCTCCTGCATTACTCTCTCTCATTCATGCATACACAGTATGTTATGCATTCACACAGACACACACATTGCTTTCTCGCACGCACTGTTCATTCTCTCATGCATTGCTCTCTGCCATACACATAGACACACACACACACACACACACACACACACACACACACACACACACACACACACACACTCTTCTGCATTCACACACTCAGACATTCATCGCTGTCTCATACACAAACACATGCTTACACAATCTCTTCTGTATTCACACACATTCTGCTTTAACATTTTCACTGTTCATTCTCTCATGCATCGCTAACTCTCTCACACACACATACAGTCTCTTCTGCATTCACATACACATAGACATTCTGCCTTCATGCATGCATTCATGAACCCACATGCAATCAGGATAAACACACTCATACACATACCTACACACAGCAAAACACCACCTGAAAACCACTCAACACTACATCTTTTTGCAGGAACGTCCATATTGTCCTGCAAGTTGGGGGCAAAAGTTGATAGTTACAAAACTATTGGCAGCACCACACCCCCTCAGCAAGAGCACCACAAAAAAAAAAGAAAAAAGGGACTTCAGTGTAATAAGCCGATTGATACATTGTAAGCGATCAGCTTATTACGTTTAGATCTATACGGCACAGCTAAATGGCTGAAAAAAATTAGTGAAAGGATAAAACGGTGCACATAAATGTCAGTGGCAGAAGCATTTAGTGAAAGGAGGAAATGAATAAAAAAAAAAAATAGTGGATGCTCCTTCCTTCGGCACACTAAACAGATGCATGGCACAACTATTGGCAGCACCACACCTCCTCAGTTAGAGCGCGGGAAAAGTAAAAAGGACTTGAGTGTAATAAGCCAATCGATACATTGTAAGCGATCAGCTTATTACAGTTAGATCTATACCGCCAGCTAAATGGATGAAACAAGTAGTGAAAGGATAAAATAAAAAAAGTAATGGAAGCTCCTTTTTTCGGGCAGGCTACACAGATGTTCAGATGCATGTCACCCCCCCCCCCCCCATCTGTCGTACACGCAGACACACTGAGACATACTGGTTTCAGACACGCACTATTCATTTTTTCATACCTCGGCAACTCTCTCTCTCATACACTCAGGGGCACGGTCTGTTCAACATTCGCACACACACACACACACACACACACACACACACACACACACACACACACACACACACACACACACACACACACACATTGCTCACTCTCTCTCATACAGTCAAAGACAGAATTTTCAACATACATACTGCTTTCAGGCATGCTTCGCTAGCACACATGTAGGCAGAAACATACATACACATACATGCACACACTGCAGCAAGCTGATTGGAGACAGCATGCACTGAAAGAACCTACGGTAAAACAAAACCAGGAAAATACTGTGAGCCTTGCAGCACAGACCCACAAAAAGGCATAACAATTAGTTTGCGGCAGAAATTTGTATGTAGTGTACTTACTGATACAGTTAGCAAGTAATGTATTTCTCCGTAGACTTTGCCTGCAGATTAGCTGGAGGAAACTCTTGATCCAATACTGCTTTTACTCTGGAAGGAAACAGTGGATGAAATATAGAGTTGTACAACAAAGTAATGCAGAACTTTATATTAGCTGATAAATGGGCTGTCCTAGTTAATGTGGATGTCACAGTGTGGGTGGATCAGCAGGAGAGGGAACTACTGATCTGACTGTGTCGAAGATACATCGCGACTGGGGAGACCTATTCCAACTCAAAGGATGCGATACTAAAGAATGGGGATGGGTTTTCCTGCACTACGCTAGGGAAAGTGAGATATGTAGAACTAACTAACTTCTTGTTGCATTCTGGTAACCACAGATGGCTGGGATGAGTTTACAGGGATAAAGAAACACTTGCAGTTGAGTTGTATAGTGTTTGTGCCCTGAGTTTTCCTTTAATTCCTGCTCTAGAGCCTCTCTTTCTTGATCTTTCACATATTTTCCTTTTAATATGCTTCTCATGTCTGAGTGTCAACTAGTTAGACAGGTTTGACAGGTTTCTGCAGTTTTTACAATGTTCCAGTAAGATTCCAAGCTGCAGGAGTTCCTGGAGTGTATTTGAGTTAACATGCCTCTCTGCTAGCAGTTCATCAAGCATGCAGCACAGCGAGATATGGGATCAGATTTCCAGAAGATTCTTAGAATTGTAGTTGATCATACCTTCATTTCTTGCCCTTAAATCTGTTTTTTTTTTCTTCTGTTCCTGACAAAAAATAAGACAAATAGTACACTTTTCTGTAGGGATTCGCAGCAGCTGCTGCCACACTGGGTGCCGCCGTTTTTTGTTTGCAAACTAATGTTTGGAGAACTGGGTGTGTGGTAAAACAAAATATAATACAACTGTTGTATAATTTTTGCCTTATAAATAGTGTTGAAAGAACATTTTACTTTGTAACCAACTGTCTATTCTGTCAAGCAGAGATACAACAGGTATCAAAGAACATTTTATAGTTAAACCACAGTTTAACCATGGTCTGAGCTTCCTTCCTAGCTGTGTAGTGTTGAAACTTGTTAATAGACAGTTATAACAACATTCACAGAATCATAAATGCATCATTTAAAATCTTTCACATCCAAAAAGTATTTAAATGCTGTAATGGGTCATTGTGTACAATCCAATTGCATCTGTTAATCAGGTAAACCCTATGGAGGATTACTATCAGTCAACAATACCAGTAATTACTGTGTCTTAGGTTTTATGGTTCAGGAGTCAAAGGCCAAGTGCAGGGATTCATAATCAAATAGCATATAGTAAAACACTTAATGAAGGGCTATTGGAAAGGTGCAGGAATTCAAAAGACAAATGTGCTATGAATCTGCTAACAGCTTTGGACAGCCTAATGGCACAAGTGTCCCTTTTCAGGGGCAGCCCAGCATCACTGTCTAGAGAAATTACTTGGTCAGACTCACATTAGACAGATGAAGACTGAGGGAATCATAAGCTGCACTGCAGAAAGCAGTTCATTAACAGTTCATAGTCTTAACTGTTGCCCTCAAAACCTAGTACAACATCACTCAGCCAAAAGGCCTCTTAGATCATCAAGCAAACTACTACTAGAAGTCACCAACAGCTACAATAGCTTTGGAGATGCACTACATAGTAGTTCAGTGGCTATAAAATGGAACTCTGTCCCCACTAGCATTCAAAACACATCATCCAAAGCCTCCTTTAAAGACCTCATCAGGCAACATCTCAAGCAAAGTTGGCAGTGCCATGATTGCTCCCCAGGCTAGTGAAAGCGGATAACATATACATACTAAATCTAGAGCACTTGATAATAGTTTTCAATCTTACTCACAAACACTGGCTAATCTACAATGTATGTACTGTACTTGTGTACTATGTATGTATTCTACCTATGTTCCAAATTTCAGCTCTACACCACAAATCTATTAATTACCTTTATTTTTAAAATTAAAATTTTTTGTTTGTTCTCTCCACTGTAACTGTTTATGTGCCACACACCACTGTAAAAACATGTATCTTGTAATTTGTGTGTATACTGATCATGTCTAAATAACTAAATGCATCTGTAATTTTTCTTTGTGGAGCTTTTCTCCCCGGGCCTCTGCTGAAAAAGGGCCTTTTCGGCTCAGACAGACACCCCCGGTTAACAAATGTAAAATAAAACAAATAAATACATCTGCACTAAGCACCAGACTGTTCTATCCCAACACAGTGCAGTTTATGAATTGTGTCTGCAAAAGGCAAGTTAAATTATGAATACATTCATAGTTAATATTTTAACATTAAATTTGTAGACTTTATGTTGTGGAGATTATTCACAGACCAATATACATGCTGTCAATATTCAACAAAATAACACCCTACATACCCCAAAAACATGGGTCATATTATAGATCTACTATTTACTACAATCAATTCCTTCCTTTAAACCATAACCACTCTGAGATGCAGAATTCACACACAAACATGCACACATATAGATGTGACCATCAATTACAACCCCGTTCACAACTGGTTGCACTCTGATGTTTGCTTGTGATAAAATGAATGAACAAATACAAAAATAATGACCAAGAGCTGCATTTCAGTTCACTACTGTAGTAGCCATATAGTGCATCCCAATGCACATGCCCCATGCCCTCCCATCCTATTAATTGATGAATTTGAGACAAAGATCCAACAATCAGAAACAGGTTTTAAATCTTTCTCTTATAACCTTAAATAAATTGCATTAGTAAGCATTTTCTGAAGGACACAGAGTCTGAAACTCACTTGTCTGACATTATTTTCTGAATGCAATCCATAACAATTTGCCAGAAAGCCACACATTTTACATGGAACAGACCAGAATAATTCTGAATGTCTTTGCTCAAGAATTCTGCACAAAGCCAAGTATAATTGGACAGATGCTCCAAAAGGTACACATTTAAATATAATTTTTTCTCTCTTTGTTAACCATGTAATCCCACTGGAGAAAGTGTCCCTTTTAAGGGGTGAATCACATGTACTGTCTGAGTGACTTTCACATAGCCACATCACTGGCAAATGGAGGTGGGAGGATTCATTCCCTGTTCCTTAGACTACAGAGACAATGTGTTAACAACTCAGATCCTTAAATGCCAGATAACTCTAATTAACTTAAAAGTTTATGAGTGTATGTAATGGATTCCTTTGCATCAGTTAATCTCCTAACCAGAAGACATTCAAAAGATAAATTAAAGACTCTACTGTGCTTGTATGGTGTATTTACACCCTTTTATGATGCACTTAGCTGAAACCATCAGTTATTTTCATATTCCCAGTGTCATGCACTTGTTAGCATTCCCAGGAACTGGTATACCTAGTACGGCACACAGTTTTACAGGTGGGACACATACCCCCATGTGCCCCCCTCTAGTCTTGCCAGTGCCTACATTGTGTCAGAAGCCTAGGCTTTTATTAACTTTGTGAGTTATGTGACAATTGCATTAAATTAAATAACCACTCCATGTTTTTAATATGTACAGTCTTGATATCTGCATGATTTTTGAATTAATCAAATATATATGGAGACATTACAGTGACTGACTGATTAAACACAGTTACTAGTTTAGTCACTTCCACTTAGATCAAAGCAACTTCTGGTTGAGATTTGGAGAGTGCATTCAAAGGATTGTGGAATCTATGATAGACACCTTTTTAGACATTTGTATTGAATTTTTCCCATAAGCCTTCACAGCAATGTTTCAGAATTCTAATTCTGGACTGAGATATCTGACTATCTCCATACATTGAGTGGTTTCTAGAAATGTCTTATGTCTTTTCAGTGAATTTGCACGTCCACATCTTGCATGCAGTATTATCTAAGAGCATTGTAGGCTTTAGTACAGTAGTTTGCATTAGATTTTTGTGAACAAACTAAATAACTCAGCAAAATCCTAGCCTATTCTGGCACATTTTGCTTCATTCCAAACTGAACAATTATTTGGTAATTTGTCATTGCAAAAGATTTATTTCTCTTATTTATTTCACTTTTCTTGATCTGTAACAGCTCTCTTGCTGTTAATTTCTTGCTAGATAATTCTGCCAAAGTGAAATCTAAACCAATGCACAGAAGATTTATAACACATTATATGGAAGCAAAGTTACTGTGTAACACTAATTGGAGTGATGCATTCAATGGAAAAACTTCAAAAGGAATGTGGAAAGTTTTGAAAGAGAAATTGAATGCAAAAAAAATTGTTTAACATCAGAATCTAGGCGCATAATTTCAAGAGGACATATTTCCATAAAAATAATATACTTTATTAAATTAAGGTGAAAGACAAAAAACGTAAGAAATGGAAAAGAGGTCAAACTATGACTCTAAAAACTGAACAAGTTGGGCAGACAAAAGAGTGTGAGACACAATTAAGAAATATTTAAATAAAATTTATATAAAGATATTGAACCTAAAAAAAAACATTTTATAGGAACATAAGATGCAGTAAGAAAAAAGACATACAAATTGATAAAATGTGTGTAAAGTCTAAAATGACAACAGATTATGGATGTATTTATAAAATGTTATGCAAAGATTTCCTCCACAAAGAGGATGATAAATTAAGTGACATCCAAGTAACCCCAGATACTGAAATTAAATTAGATTAGATTGAACAAGAACTACACAAACTGCATAGATGGGAAGATGGAATTAGTAATGATGACATGAGACACTTTGGGATGAACTTGCAATACCATTAATATCTGTTATTTATTATTTCATATAAATATGGAGAGATTCCTCATGATTAAAGGCATGTGCTTGTTAAACCAGTCTTTAAGGGAAAGGGAAGTAGAAGAAAACCAGAGTCCTATAGACCCATAAGTTTACTTTCATGTTGTGGACAAATAATGGAGAACGTTATACTGGATAAATTATTGTCATAATGTTTTATGACAATATCATAACTATGAATGAAAGATTGTGCTGTGATGTAATTTATATAGGTTTAAGTTCAACATTTGATAGGGTCAAACACACAACACTGATCAATAAATTAGAACAACTAGGTATTGGTGTACTCTTGATAAGTTGGATAGCTGCATGGCTTACAAATAGGACATGGCAAGAATCTTACAGAAATTGGACAGGTGAAATTTGAGGTTACAGTCAAGGTGTCCCACAGGGCTCTATCCTAAGTCAATACTTGCTTAAGCTTGTAACTTTCAGGTCTATTTTTTCCATATGAGATGTTTTACAGTCTGTATGTAGATGACTTGAACTTTGTAAACTGATTACATGTGTTACATATAAGGCATGTCAGCAAAAGAACTTGGCTAAATTGACCATTTGACCACAGGAGAATAATATGCTGATAAATACATCAATAACTAAGGGCATTCCTGTCTGTGACTGAAATATATGTAAGTATGTATGTAAGAATAGACTAAACATAGAAGAAAATAGGGATTATAGTAATAGAACAACTCTCTTCTACTTTCAGCCAAGACAGTGAAGGTGTGTTGCATGGTATAAATTCATGTTTCTTGTTTTGATTCCTGAACTTGCTACAGCTTTGCACAAATTGCTGTTTTTGTAGAATTAAGTTTGGCCAGAATACAGCAGTATTAAATCTTTTCCTGCATTTATTCATTCAAGAATGATTCATATATCTTCAATCCCACACCAGTGTTTAAATGCATTATTAATGCATAATTTTAAGTAAATTATGCAGTTTTTTCCGTATTTTTAAAATCATTTCCTCTCCCTCTGTGTGTGTGTATGTATATATGTATATATATATATATATATATATATATATATATATATAAATATACATATACACACACACACACACACACAGACATATATATATATATATATATATATACACAGATATATAGATATATATATA